>NW_027464070.1:0-298929 GCF_050947455.1 Rhinoderma darwinii
AAACATGCAGAGAAGTCCAAGATAGTGTTTTTTAGACTGGCTGCCACGAGCTGAATCGAATGCAGCCAAGAGCGAGAGTCTAGGACTTACGGTTCAGGAGTTATTCACAGAAACATGGTTCTGAACATGCTGCCAATTTCTCGCCTGGGAAACATGCAGAGAAGTCCAAGATAGTGTTTTTTAGACTGGCTGCCACGAGCTGAATCGAATGCAGCCAAGAGCGAGCGTCTAGGACTTACGGTTCAGGAGTTATTCACAGAAACATGGTTCTGAACATGCTGCCAATTGCTCGCCTGGGAAACATGCAGAGAAGTCCAAGATAGTGTTTTTTAGACTGGCTGCCACGAGCTGAATCGAATGCAGCCAAGAGCGAGCGTCTAGGACTTACGGTTCAGGAGTTATTCACAGAAACATGGTTCTGAACATGCTGCCAATTGCTCGCCTGGGAAACATGCAGAGAAGTCCAAGATAGTGTTTTTTAGACTGGCTGCCACGAGCTGAATCGAATGCAGCCAAGAGCGAGCGTCTAGGACTTACGGTTCAGGAGTTATTCACAGAAACATGGTTCTTTTACTGCCAGCCGCGAAAGCGAAAATAACCAAGATCGAGCGTCTAGGATTTACTTGTCAATAACTCGCCTGGGAAACATCCAGAGAAGTCAAACACAGTGCTCCTATACTAATTGCCAGGCGCTGAGACGAATGCCGCCAAGATCGAGCGTCTAGGACTTACGGTTCAGGAGTTATTCACAGAAACATGGTTCTGAACATGCTGCCAATTTCTCGCCTGGGAAACATGCAGAGAAGTCCAAGATAGTGTTTTTTAGACTGGCTGCCACGAGCTGAATCGAATGCAGCCAAGAGCGAGCGTCTAGGACTTACGGTTCAGGAGTTATTCACAGAAACATGGTTCTGAACATGCTGCCAATTGCTCGCCTGGGAAACATGCAGAGAAGTCCAAGATAGTGTTTTTTAGACTGGCTGCCACGAGCTGAATCGAATGCAGCCAAGAGCGAGCGTCTAGGACTTACGGTTCAGGAGTTATTCACAGAAACATGGTTCTTTTACTGCCAGCCGCGAAAGCGAAAATAACCAAGATCGAGCGTCTAGGATTTACTTGTCAATAACTCGCCTGGGAAACATCCAGAGAAGTCAAACACAGTGCTCCTATACTAATTGCCAGGCGCTGAGACGAATGCCGCCAAGATCGAGCGTCTAGGACTTACGGTTCAAGAATTAGCTTTAGAAACATTTGCCTTAGGAACATGCAGAGAAGTCCAAGATAGTGTTTTTTAGACTGGCTGCCACGAGCTGAATCGAATGCAGCCAAGAGCGAGCGTCTAGGACTTACGGTTCAGGAGTTATTCACAGAAACATGGTTCTGAACATGCTGCCAATTGCTCGCCTGGGAAACATGCAGAGAAGTCCAAGATAGTGTTTTTTAGACTGGCTGCCACGAGCTGAATCGAATGCAGCCAAGAGCGAGCGTCTAGGACTTACGGTTCAGGAGTTATTCACAGAAACATGGTTCTGAACATGCTGCCAATTTCTCGCCTGGGAAACATGCAGAGAAGTCCAAGATAGTGTTTTTTAGACTGGCTGCCACGAGCTGAATCGAATGCAGCCAAGAGCGAGCGTCTAGGACTTACGGTTCAGGAGTTATTCACAGAAACATGGTTCTTTTACTGCCAGCCGCGAAAGCGAAAATAACCAAGATCGAGCGTCTAGGATTTACTTGTCAATAACTCGCCTGGGAAACATCCAGAGAAGTCAAACACAGTGCTCCTATACTAATTGCCAGGCGCTGAGACGAATGCCGCCAAGATCGAGCGTCTAGGACTTACGGTTCAGGAGTTATTCACAGAAACATGGTTCTGAACATGCTGCCAATTTCTCGCCTGGGAAACATGCAGAGAAGTCCAAGATAGTGTTTTTTAGACTGGCTGCCACGAGCTGAATCGAATGCAGCCAAGAGCGAGCGTCTAGGACTTACGGTTCAGGAGTTATTCACAGAAACATGGTTCTGAACATGCTGCCAATTGCTCGCCTGGGAAACATGCAGAGAAGTCCAAGATAGTGTTTTTTAGACTGGCTGTCACGAGCTGAATCGAATGCAGCCAAGAGCGAGCGTCTAGGACTTACGGTTCAGGAGTTATTCACAGAAACATGGTTCTGAACATGCTGCCAATTTCTCGCCTGGGAAACATGCAGAGAAGTCCAAGATAGTGTTTTTTAGACTGGCTGCCACGAGCTGAATCGAATGCAGCCAAGAGCGAGCGTCTAGGACTTACGGTTCAGGAGTTATTCACAGAAACATGGTTCTGAACATGCTGCCAATTTCTCGCCTGGGAAACATGCAGAGAAGTCCAAGATAGTGTTTTTTAGACTGGCTGCCACGAGCTGAATCGAATGCAGCCAAGAGCGAGCGTCTAGGACTTACGGTTCAGGAGTTATTCACAGAAACATGATCGAGCGTCTAGGATTTACTTGTCAATAACTCGCCTGGGAAACATCCAGAGAAGTCAAACACAGTGCTCCTATACTAATTGCCAGGCGCTGAGACGAATGCCGCCAAGATCGAGCGTCTAGGACTTACGGTTCAAGAATTAGCTTTAGAAACATTTGCCTTAGGAACATGCAGAGAAGTCCAAGATAGTGTTTTTTAGACTGGCTGCCACGAGCTGAATCGAATGCAGCCAAGAGCGAGCGTCTAGGACTTACGGTTCAGGAGTTATTCACAGAAACATGGTTCTGAACATGCTGCCAATTTCTCGCCTGGGAAACATGCAGAGAAGTCCAAGATAGTGTTTTTTAGACTGGCTGCCACGAGCTGAATCGAATGCAGCCAAGAGCGAGCGTCTAGGACTTACGGTTCAGGAGTTATTCACAGAAACATGGTTCTTTTACTGCCAGCCGCGAAAGCGAAAATAACCAAGATCGAGCGTCTAGGATTTACTTGTCAATAACTCGCCTGGGAAACATCCAGAGAAGTCAAACACAGTGCTCCTATACTAATTGCCAGGCGCTGAGACGAATGCCGCCAAGATCGAGCGTCTAGGACTTACGGTTCAGGAGTTATTCACAGAAACATGGTTCTGAACATGCTGCCAATTTCTCGCCTGGGAAACATGCAGAGAAGTCCAAGATAGTGTTTTTTAGACTGGCTGCCACGAGCTGAATCGAATGCAGCCAAGAGCGAGCGTCTAGGACTTACGGTTCAGGAGTTATTCACAGAAACATGGTTCTTTTACTGCCAGCCGCGAAAGCGAAAATAACCAAGATCGAGCGTCTAGGATTTACTTGTCAATAACTCGCCTGGGAAACATCCAGAGAAGTCAAACACAGTGCTCCTATACTAATTGCCAGGCGCTGAGACGAATGCCGCCAAGATCGAGCGTCTAGGACTTACGGTTCAGGAGTTATTCACAGAAACATGGTTCTGAACATGCTGCCAATTGCTCGCCTGGGAAACATGCAGAGAAGTCCAAGATAGTGTTTTTTAGACTGGCTGCCACGAGCTGAATCGAATGCAGCCAAGAGCGAGCGTCTAGGACTTACGGTTCAGGAGTTATTCACAGAAACATGGTTCTTTTACTGCCAGCCGCGAAAGCGAAAATAACCAAGATCGAGCGTCTAGGATTTACTTGTCAATAACTCGCCTGGGAAACATCCAGAGAAGTCAAACACAGTGCTCCTATACTAATTGCCAGGCGCTGAGACGAATGCCGCCAAGATCGAGCGTCTAGGACTTACGGTTCAAGAATTAGCTTTAGAAACATTTGCCTTAGGAACATGCAGAGAAGTCCAAGATAGTGTTTTTTAGACTGGCTGCCACGAGCTGAATCGAATGCAGCCAAGAGCGAGCGTCTGTGACTTACGGTTCAGGAGTTATTCACAGAAACATGGTTCTGAACATGCTGCCAATTGCTCGTCTGGGAAACATGCAGAGAAGTCCAAGATAGTGTTTTTTAGACTGGCTGCCACGAGCTGAATCGAATGCAGCCAAGAGCGAGCGTCTAGGACTTACGGTTCAGGAGTTATTCACAGAAACATGGTTCTGAACATGCTGCCAATTTCTCGCCTGGGAAACATGCAGAGAAGTCCAAGATAGTGTTTTTTAGACTGGCTGCCACGAGCTGAATCGAATGCAGCCAAGAGCGAGCGTCTAGGACTTACGGTTCAGGAGTTATTCACAGAAACATGGTTCTTTTACTGCCAGCCGCGAAAGCGAAAATAACCAAGATCGAGCGTCTAGGATTTACTTGTCAATAACTCGCCTGGGAAACATCCAGAGAAGTCAAACACAGTGCTCCTATACTAATTGCCAGGCGCTGAGACGAATGCCGCCAAGATCGAGCGTCTAGGACTTACGGTTCAGGAGTTATTCACAGAAACATGGTTCTGAACATGCTGCCAATTTCTCGCCTGGGAAACATGCAGAGAAGTCCAAGATAGTGTTTTTTAGACTGGCTGCCACGAGCTGAATCGAATGCAGCCAAGAGCGAGCGTCTAGGACTTACGGTTCAGGAGTTATTCACAGAAACATGGTTCTGAACATGCTGCCAATTTCTCGTCTGGGAAACATGCAGAGAAGTCCAAGATAGTGTTTTTTAGACTGGCTGCCACGAGCTGAATCGAATGCAGCCAAGAGCGAGCGTCTAGGACTTACGGTTCAGGAGTTATTCACAGAAACATGGTTCTGAACATGCTGCCAATTGCTCGCCTGGGAAACATGCAGAGAAGTCCAAGATAGTGTTTTTTAGACTGGCTGCCACGAGCTGAATCGAATGCAGCCAAGAGCGAGCGTCTAGGACTTACGGTTCAGGAGTTATTCACAGAAACATGGTTCTGAACATGCTGCCAATTGCTCGCCTGGGAAACATGCAGAGAAGTCCAAGATAGTGTTTTTTAGACTGGCTGCCACGAGCTGAATCGAATGCAGCCAAGAGCGAGCGTCTAGGACTTACGGTTCAGGAGTTATTCACAGAAACATGGTTCTTTTACTGCCAGCCGCGAAAGCGAAAATAACCAAGATCGAGCGTCTAGGATTTACTTGTCAATAACTCGCCTGGGAAACATCCAGAGAAGCGTCAAACACAGTGCTCCTATACTAATTGCCAGGCGCTGAGACGAATGCCGCCAAGATCGAGCGTCTAGGACTTACGGTTCAGGAGTTATTCACAGAAACATGGTTCTGAACATGCTGCCAATTTCTCGCCTGGGAAACATGCAGAGAAGTCCAAGATAGTGTTTTTTAGACTGGCTGCCACGAGCTGAATCGAATGCAGCCAAGAGCGAGCGTCTAGGACTTACGGTTCAGGAGTTATTCACAGAAACATGGTTCTGAACATGCTGCCAATTGCTCGCCTGGGAAACATGCAGAGAAGTCCAAGATAGTGTTTTTTAGACTGGCTGCCACGAGCTGAATCGAATGCAGCCAAGAGCGAGCGTCTAGGACTTACGGTTCAGGAGTTATTCACAGAAACATGGTTCTTTTACTGCCAGCCGCGAAAGCGAAAATAACCAAGATCGAGCGTCTAGGATTTACTTGTCAATAACTCGCCTGGGAAACATCCAGAGAAGTCAAACACAGTGCTCCTATACTAATTGCCAGGCGCTGAGACGAATGCCGCCAAGATCGAGCGTCTAGGACTTACGGTTCAAGAATTAGCTTTAGAAACATTTGCCTTAGGAACATGCAGAGAAGTCCAAGATAGTGTTTTTTAGACTGGCTGCCACGAGCTGAATCGAATGCAGCCAAGAGCGAGCGTCTAGGACTTACGGTTCAGGAGTTATTCACAGAAACATGGTTCTGAACATGCTGCCAATTGCTCGCCTGGGAAACATGCAGAGAAGTCCAAGATAGTGTTTTTTAGACTGGCTGCCACGAGCTGAATCGAATGCAGCCAAGAGCGAGCGTCTAGGACTTACGGTTCAGGAGTTATTCACAGAAACATGGTTCTGAACATGCTGCCAATTTCTCGCCTGGGAAACATGCAGAGAAGTCCAAGATAGTGTTTTTTAGACTGGCTGCCACGAGCTGAATCGAATGCAGCCAAGAGCGAGCGTCTAGGACTTACGGTTCAGGAGTTATTCACAGAAACATGTTTCTTTTACTGCCAGCCGCGAAAGCGAAAATAACCAAGATCGAGCGTCTAGGATTTACTTGTCAATAACTCGCCTGGGAAACATCCAGAGAAGTCAAACACAGTGCTCCTATACTAATTGCCAGGCGCTGAGACGAATGCCGCCAAGATCGAGCGTCTAGGACTTACGGTTCAGGAGTTATTCACAGAAACATGGTTCTGAACATGCTGCCAATTTCTCGCCTGGGAAACATGCAGAGAAGTCCAAGATAGTGTTTTTTAGACTGGCTGCCACGAGCTGAATCGAATGCAGCCAAGAGCGAGCGTCTAGGACTTACGGTTCAGGAGTTATTCACAGAAACATGGTTCTGAACATGCTGCCAATTGCTCGCCTGGGAAACATGCAGAGAAGTCCAAGATAGTGTTTTTTAGACTGGCTGCCACGAGCTGAATCGAATGCAGCCAAGAGCGAGCGTCTAGGACTTACGGTTCAGGAGTTATTCACAGAAACATGGTTCTGAACATGCTGCCAATTTCTCGCCTGGGAAACATGCAGAGAAGTCCAAGATAGTGTTTTTTAGACTGGCTGCCACGAGCTGAATCGAATGCAGCCAAGAGCGAGCGTCTAGGACTTACGGTTCAGGAGTTATTCACAGAAACATGGTTCTGAACATGCTGCCAATTTCTCGCCTGGGAAACATGCAGAGAAGTCCAAGATAGTGTTTTTTAGACTGGCTGCCACGAGCTGAATCGAATGCAGCCAAGAGCGAGCGTCTAGGACTTACGGTTCAGGAGTTATTCACAGAAACATGGTTCTGAACATGCTGCCAATTTCTCGCCTGGGAAACATGCAGAGAAGTCCAAGATAGTGTTTTTTAGACTGGCTGCCACGAGCTGAATCGAATGCAGCCAAGAGCGAGCGTCTAGGACTTACGGTTCAGGAGTTATTCACAGAAACATGGTTCTGAACATGCTGCCAATTGCTCGCCTGGGAAACATGCAGAGAAGTCCAAGATAGTGTTTTTTAGACTGGCTGCCACGAGCTGAATCGAATGCAGCCAAGAGCGAGCGTCTAGGACTTACGGTTCAGGAGTTATTCACAGAAACATGGTTCTTTTACTGCCAGCCGCGAAAGCGAAAATAACCAAGATCGAGCGTCTAGGATTTACTTGTCAATAACTCGCCTGGGAAACATCCAGAGAAGTCAAACACAGTGCTCCTATACTAATTGCCAGGCGCTGAGACGAATGCCGCCAAGATCGAGCGTCTAGGACTTACGGTTCAGGAGTTATTCACAGAAACATGGTTCTGAACATGCTGCCAATTTCTCGCCTGGGAAACATGCAGAGAAGTCCAAGATAGTGTTTTTTAGACTGGCTGCCACGAGCTGAATCGAATGCAGCCAAGAGCGAGCGTCTAGGACTTACGGTTCAGGAGTTATTCACAGAAACATGGTTCTGAACATGCTGCCAATTGCTCGCCTGGGAAACATGCAGAGAAGTCCAAGATAGTGTTTTTTAGACTGGCTGCCACGAGCTGAATCGAATGCAGCCAAGAGCGAGCGTCTAGGACTTACGGTTCAGGAGTTATTCACAGAAACATGGTTCTGAACATGCTGCCAATTTCTCGCCTGGGAAACATGCAGAGAAGTCCAAGATAGTGTTTTTTAGACTGGCTGCCACGAGCTGAATCGAATGCAGCCAAGAGCGAGCGTCTAGGACTTACGGTTCAGGAGTTATTCACAGAAACATGGTTCTGAACATGCTGCCAATTTCTCGCCTGGGAAACATGCAGAGAAGTCCAAGATAGTGTTTTTTAGACTGGCTGCCACGAGCTGAATCGAATGCAGCCAAGAGCGAGCGTCTAGGACTTACGGTTCAGGAGTTATTCACAGAAACATGGTTCTGAACATGCTGCCAATTTCTCGCCTGGGAAACATGCAGAGAAGTCCAAGATAGTGTTTTTTAGACTGGCTGCCACGAGCTGAATCGAATGCAGCCAAGAGCGAGCGTCTAGGACTTACGGTTCAGGAGTTATTCACAGAAACATGGTTCTGAACATGCTGCCAATTTCTCGCCTGGGAAACATGCAGAGAAGTCCAAGATAGTGTTTTTTAGACTGGCTGCCACGAGCTGAATCGAATGCAGCCAAGAGCGAGCGTCTAGGACTTACGGTTCAGGAGTTATTCACAGAAACATGGTTCTGAACATGCTGCCAATTTCTCGCCTGGGAAACATGCAGAGAAGTCCAAGATAGTGTTTTTTAGACTGGCTGCCACGAGCTGAATCGAATGCAGCCAAGAGCGAGCGTCTAGGACTTACGGTTCAGGAGTTATTCACAGAAACATGGTTCTTTTACTGCCAGCCGCGAAAGCGAAAATAACCAAGATCGAGCGTCTAGGATTTACTTGTCAATAACTCGCCTGGGAAACATCCAGAGAAGTCAAACACAGTGCTCCTATACTAATTGCCAGGCGCTGAGACGAATGCCGCCAAGATCGAGCGTCTAGGACTTACGGTTCAGGAGTTATTCACAGAAACATGGTTCTGAACATGCTGCCAATTTCTCGCCTGGGAAACATGCAGAGAAGTCCAAGATAGTGTTTTTTAGACTGGCTGCCACGAGCTGAATCGAATGCAGCCAAGAGCGAGCGTCTAGGACTTACGGTTCAGGAGTTATTCACAGAAACATGGTTCTGAACATGCTGCCAATTGCTCGCCTGGGAAACATGCAGAGAAGTCCAAGATAGTGTTTTTTAGACTGGCTGCCACGAGCTGAATCGAATGCAGCCAAGAGCGAGCGTCTAGGACTTACGGTTCAGGAGTTATTCACAGAAACATGGTTCTGAACATGCTGCCAATTTCTCGCCTGGGAAACATGCAGAGAAGTCCAAGATAGTGTTTTTTAGACTGGCTGCCACGAGCTGAATCGAATGCAGCCAAGAGCGAGCGTCTAGGACTTACGGTTCAGGAGTTATTCACAGAAACATGGTTCTGAACATGCTGCCAATTTCTCGCCTGGGAAACATGCAGAGAAGTCCAAGATAGTGTTTTTTAGACTGGCTGCCACGAGCTGAATCGAATGCAGCCAAGAGCGAGCGTCTAGGACTTACGGTTCAGGAGTTATTCACAGAAACATGGTTCTGAACATGCTGCCAATTTCTCGCCTGGGAAACATGCAGAGAAGTCCAAGATAGTGTTTTTTAGACTGGCTGCCACGAGCTGAATCGAATGCAGCCAAGAGCGAGCGTCTAGGACTTACGGTTCAGGAGTTATTCACAGAAACATGGTTCTTTTACTGCCAGCCGCGAAAGCGAAAATAACCAAGATCGAGCGTCTAGGATTTACTTGTCAATAACTCGCCTGGGAAACATCCAGAGAAGTCAAACACAGTGCTCCTATACTAATTGCCAGGCGCTGAGACGAATGCCGCCAAGATCGAGCGTCTAGGACTTACGGTTCAGGAGTTATTCACAGAAACATGGTTCTGAACATGCTGCCAATTTCTCGCCTGGGAAACATGCAGAGAAGTCCAAGATAGTGTTTTTTAGACTGGCTGCCACGAGCTGAATCGAATGCAGCCAAGAGCGAGCGTCTAGGACTTACGGTTCAGGAGTTATTCACAGAAACATGGTTCTGAACATGCTGCCAATTGCTCGCCTGGGAAACATGCAGAGAAGTCCAAGATAGTGTTTTTTAGACTGGCTGTCACGAGCTGAATCGAATGCAGCCAAGAGCGAGCGTCTAGGACTTACGGTTCAGGAGTTATTCACAGAAACATGGTTCTGAACATGCTGCCAATTTCTCGCCTGGGAAACATGCAGAGAAGTCCAAGATAGTGTTTTTTAGACTGGCTGCCACGAGCTGAATCGAATGCAGCCAAGAGCGAGCGTCTAGGACTTACGGTTCAGGAGTTATTCACAGAAACATGGTTCTGAACATGCTGCCAATTTCTCGCCTGGGAAACATGCAGAGAAGTCCAAGATAGTGTTTTTTAGACTGGCTGCCACGAGCTGAATCGAATGCAGCCAAGAGCGAGCGTCTAGGACTTACGGTTCAGGAGTTATTCACAGAAACATGATCGAGCGTCTAGGATTTACTTGTCAATAACTCGCCTGGGAAACATCCAGAGAAGTCAAACACAGTGCTCCTATACTAATTGCCAGGCGCTGAGACGAATGCCGCCAAGATCGAGCGTCTAGGACTTACGGTTCAAGAATTAGCTTTAGAAACATTTGCCTTAGGAACATGCAGAGAAGTCCAAGATAGTGTTTTTTAGACTGGCTGCCACGAGCTGAATCGAATGCAGCCAAGAGCGAGCGTCTAGGACTTACGGTTCAGGAGTTATTCACAGAAACATGGTTCTGAACATGCTGCCAATTTCTCGCCTGGGAAACATGCAGAGAAGTCCAAGATAGTGTTTTTTAGACTGGCTGCCACGAGCTGAATCGAATGCAGCCAAGAGCGAGCGTCTAGGACTTACGGTTCAGGAGTTATTCACAGAAACATGGTTCTTTTACTGCCAGCCGCGAAAGCGAAAATAACCAAGATCGAGCGTCTAGGATTTACTTGTCAATAACTCGCCTGGGAAACATCCAGAGAAGTCAAACACAGTGCTCCTATACTAATTGCCAGGCGCTGAGACGAATGCCGCCAAGATCGAGCGTCTAGGACTTACGGTTCAGGAGTTATTCACAGAAACATGGTTCTGAACATGCTGCTCTGAACATGCTGCCAATTTCTCGCCTGGGAAACATGCAGAGAAGTCCAAGATAGTGTTTTTTAGACTGGCTGCCACGAGCTGAATCGAATGCAGCCAAGAGCGAGCGTCTAGGACTTACGGTTCAGGAGTTATTCACAGAAACATGGTTCTTTTACTGCCAGCCGCGAAAGCGAAAATAACCAAGATCGAGCGTCTAGGATTTACTTGTCAATAACTCGCCTGGGAAACATCCAGAGAAGTCAAACACAGTGCTCCTATACTAATTGCCAGGCGCTGAGACGAATGCCGCCAAGATCGAGCGTCTAGGACTTACGGTTCAGGAGTTATTCACAGAAACATGGTTCTGAACATGCTGCCAATTGCTCGCCTGGGAAACATGCAGAGAAGTCCAAGATAGTGTTTTTTAGACTGGCTGCCACGAGCTGAATCGAATGCAGCCAAGAGCGAGCGTCTAGGACTTACGGTTCAGGAGTTATTCACAGAAACATGGTTCTTTTACTGCCAGCCGCGAAAGCGAAAATAACCAAGATCGAGCGTCTAGGATTTACTTGTCAATAACTCGCCTGGGAAACATCCAGAGAAGTCAAACACAGTGCTCCTATACTAATTGCCAGGCGCTGAGACGAATGCCGCCAAGATCGAGCGTCTAGGACTTACGGTTCAAGAATTAGCTTTAGAAACATTTGCCTTAGGAACATGCAGAGAAGTCCAAGATAGTGTTTTTTAGACTGGCTGCCACGAGCTGAATCGAATGCAGCCAAGAGCGAGCGTCTAGGACTTACGGTTCAGGAGTTATTCACAGAAACATGGTTCTGAACATGCTGCCAATTGCTCGCCTGGGAAACATGCAGAGAAGTCCAAGATAGTGTTTTTTAGACTGGCTGCCACGAGCTGAATCGAATGCAGCCAAGAGCGAGCGTCTAGGACTTACGGTTCAGGAGTTATTCACAGAAACATGGTTCTGAACATGCTGCCAATTTCTCGCCTGGGAAACATGCAGAGAAGTCCAAGATAGTGTTTTTTAGACTGGCTGCCACGAGCTGAATCGAATGCAGCCAAGAGCGAGCGTCTAGGACTTACGGTTCAGGAGTTATTCACAGAAACATGGTTCTTTTACTGCCAGCCGCGAAAGCGAAAATAACCAAGATCGAGCGTCTAGGATTTACTTGTCAATAACTCGCCTGGGAAACATCCAGAGAAGTCAAACACAGTGCTCCTATACTAATTGCCAGGCGCTGAGACGAATGCCGCCAAGATCGAGCGTCTAGGACTTACGGTTCAGGAGTTATTCACAGAAACATGGTTCTGAACATGCTGCCAATTTCTCGCCTGGGAAACATGCAGAGAAGTCCAAGATAGTGTTTTTTAGACTGGCTGCCACGAGCTGAATCGAATGCAGCCAAGAGCGAGCGTCTAGGACTTACGGTTCAGGAGTTATTCACAGAAACATGGTTCTTTTACTGCCAGCCGCGAAAGCGAAAATAACCAAGATCGAGCGTCTAGGATTTACTTGTCAATAACTCGCCTGGGAAACATCCAGAGAAGTCAAACACAGTGCTCCTATACTAATTGCCAGGCGCTGAGACGAATGCCGCCAAGATCGAGCGTCTAGGACTTACGGTTCAGGAGTTATTCACAGAAACATGGTTCTGAACATGCTGCCAATTTCTCGCCTGGGAAACATGCAGAGAAGTCCAAGATAGTGTTTTTTAGACTGGCTGCCACGAGCTGAATCGAATGCAGCCAAGAGCGAGCGTCTAGGACTTACGGTTCAGGAGTTATTCACAGAAACATGGTTCTGAACATGCTGCCAATTGCTCGCCTGGGAAACATGCAGAGAAGTCCAAGATAGTGTTTTTTAGACTGGCTGCCACGAGCTGAATCGAATGCAGCCAAGAGCGAGCGTCTAGGACTTACGGTTCAGGAGTTATTCACAGAAACATGGTTCTGAACATGCTGCCAATTTCTCGCCTGGGAAACATGCAGAGAAGTCCAAGATAGTGTTTTTTAGACTGGCTGCCACGAGCTGAATCGAATGCAGCCAAGAGCGAGCGTCTAGGACTTACGGTTCAGGAGTTATTCACAGAAACATGGTTCTTTTACTGCCAGCCGCGAAAGCGAAAATAACCAAGATCGAGCGTCTAGGATTTACTTGTCAATAACTCGCCTGGGAAACATCCAGAGAAGTCAAACACAGTGCTCCTATACTAATTGCCAGGCGCTGAGACGAATGCCGCCAAGATCGAGCGTCTAGGACTTACGGTTCAAGAATTAGCTTTAGAAACATTTGCCTTAGGAACATGCAGAGAAGTCCAAGATAGTGTTTTTTAGACTGGCTGCCACGAGCTGAATCGAATGCAGCCAAGAGCGAGCGTCTAGGACTTACGGTTCAGGAGTTATTCACAGAAACATGGTTCTGAACATGCTGCCAATTGCTCGCCTGGGAAACATGCAGAGAAGTCCAAGATAGTGTTTTTTAGACTGGCTGCCACGAGCTGAATCGAATGCAGCCAAGAGCGAGCGTCTAGGACTTACGGTTCAGGAGTTATTCACAGAAACATGGTTCTTTTACTGCCAGCCGCGAAAGCGAAAATAACCAAGATCGAGCGTCTAGGATTTACTTGTCAATAACTCGCCTGGGAAACATCCAGAGAAGTCAAACACAGTGCTCCTATACTAATTGCCAGGCGCTGAGACGAATGCCGCCAAGATCGAGCGTCTAGGACTTACGGTTCAAGAATTAGCTTTAGAAACATTTGCCTTAGGAACATGCAGAGAAGTCCAAGATAGTGTTTTTTAGACTGGCTGCCACGAGCTGAATCGAATGCAGCCAAGAGCGAGCGTCTAGGACTTACGGTTCAGGAGTTATTCACAGAAACATGGTTCTGAACATGCTGCCAATTTCTCGCCTGGGAAACATGCAGAGAAGTCCAAGATAGTGTTTTTTAGACTGGCTGCCACGAGCTGAATCGAATGCAGCCAAGAGCGAGCGTCTAGGACTTACGGTTCAGGAGTTATTCACAGAAACATGGTTCTTTTACTGCCAGCCGCGAAAGCGAAAATAACCAAGATCGAGCGTCTAGGATTTACTTGTCAATAACTCGCCTGGGAAACATCCAGAGAAGTCAAACACAGTGCTCCTATACTAATTGCCAGGCGCTGAGACGAATGCCGCCAAGATCGAGCGTCTAGGACTTACGGTTCAGGAGTTATTCACAGAAACATGGTTCTGAACATGCTGCCAATTTCTCGCCTGGGAAACATGCAGAGAAGTCCAAGATAGTGTTTTTTAGACTGGCTGCCACGAGCTGAATCGAATGCAGCCAAGAGCGAGCGTCTAGGACTTACGGTTCAGGAGTTATTCACAGAAACATGGTTCTGAACATGCTGCCAATTTCTCGCCTGGGAAACATGCAGAGAAGTCCAAGATAGTGTTTTTTAGACTGGCTGCCACGAGCTGAATCGAATGCAGCCAAGAGCGAGCGTCTAGGACTTACGGTTCAGGAGTTATTCACAGAAACATGGTTCTGAACATGCTGCCAATTGCTCGCCTGGGAAACATGCAGAGAAGTCCAAGATAGTGTTTTTTAGACTGGCTGCCACGAGCTGAATCGAATGCAGCCAAGAGCGAGCGTCTAGGACTTACGGTTCAGGAGTTATTCACAGAAACATGGTTCTGAACATGCTGCCAATTTCTCGCCTGGGAAACATGCAGAGAAGTCCAAGATAGTGTTTTTTAGACTGGCTGCCACGAGCTGAATCGAATGCAGCCAAGAGCGAGCGTCTAGGACTTACGGTTCAGGAGTTATTCACAGAAACATGGTTCTGAACATGCTGCCAATTTCTCGCCTGGGAAACATGCAGAGAAGTCCAAGATAGTGTTTTTTAGACTGGCTGCCACGAGCTGAATCGAATGCAGCCAAGAGCGAGCGTCTAGGACTTACGGTTCAGGAGTTATTCACAGAAACATGATCGAGCGTCTAGGATTTACTTGTCAATAACTCGCCTGGGAAACATCCAGAGAAGTCAAACACAGTGCTCCTATACTAATTGCCAGGCGCTGAGACGAATGCCGCCAAGATCGAGCGTCTAGGACTTACGGTTCAAGAATTAGCTTTAGAAACATTTGCCTTAGGAACATGCAGAGAAGTCCAAGATAGTGTTTTTTAGACTGGCTGCCACGTGCTGAATCGAATGCAGCCAAGAGCGAGCGTCTAGGACTTACGGTTCAGGAGTTATTCACAGAAACATGGTTCTGAACATGCTGCCAATTTCTCGCCTGGGAAACATGCAGAGAAGTCCAAGATAGTGTTTTTTAGACTGGCTGCCACGAGCTGAATCGAATGCAGCCAAGAGCGAGCGTCTAGGACTTACGGTTCAGGAGTTATTCACAGAAACATGGTTCTTTTACTGCCAGCCGCGAAAGCGAAAATAACCAAGATCGAGCGTCTAGGATTTACTTGTCAATAACTCGCCTGGGAAACATCCAGAGAAGTCAAACACAGTGCTCCTATACTAATTGCCAGGCGCTGAGACGAATGCCGCCAAGATCGAGCGTCTAGGACTTACGGTTCAGGAGTTATTCACAGAAACATGGTTCTGAACATGCTGCCAATTTCTCGCCTGGGAAACATGCAGAGAAGTCCAAGATAGTGTTTTTTAGACTGGCTGCCACGAGCTGAATCGAATGCAGCCAAGAGCGAGCGTCTAGGACTTACGGTTCAGGAGTTATTCACAGAAACATGGTTCTTTTACTGCCAGCCGCGAAAGCGAAAATAACCAAGATCGAGCGTCTAGGATTTACTTGTCAATAACTCGCCTGGGAAACATCCAGAGAAGTCAAACACAGTGCTCCTATACTAATTGCCAGGCGCTGAGACGAATGCCGCCAAGATCGAGCGTCTAGGACTTACGGTTCAGGAGTTATTCACAGAAACATGGTTCTGAACATGCTGCCAATTTCTCGCCTGGGAAACATGCAGAGAAGTCCAAGATAGTGTTTTTTAGACTGGCTGCCACGAGCTGAATCGAATGCAGCCAAGAGCGAGCGTCTAGGACTTACGGTTCAGGAGTTATTCACAGAAACATGGTTCTGAACATGCTGCCAATTTCTCGCCTGGGAAACATGCAGAGAAGTCCAAGATAGTGTTTTTTAGACTGGCTGCCACGAGCTGAATCGAATGCAGCCAAGAGCGAGCGTCTAGGACTTACGGTTCAGGAGTTATTCACAGAAACATGGTTCTGAACATGCTGCCAATTTCTCGCCTGGGAAACATGCAGAGAAGTCCAAGATAGTGTTTTTTAGACTGGCTGCCACGAGCTGAATCGAATGCAGCCAAGAGCGAGCGTCTAGGACTTACGGTTCAGGAGTTATTCACAGAAACATGGTTCTTTTACTGCCAGCCGCGAAAGCGAAAATAACCAAGATCGAGCGTCTAGGATTTACTTGTCAATAACTCGCCTGGGAAACATCCAGAGAAGTCAAACACAGTGCTCCTATACTAATTGCCAGGCGCTGAGACGAATGCCGCCAAGATCGAGCGTCTAGGACTTACGGTTCAGGAGTTATTCACAGAAACATGGTTCTGAACATGCTGCCAATTTCTCGCCTGGGAAACATGCAGAGAAGTCCAAGATAGTGTTTTTTAGACTGGCTGCCACGAGCTGAATCGAATGCAGCCAAGAGCGAGCGTCTAGGACTTACGGTTCAGGAGTTATTCACAGAAACATGGTTCTGAACATGCTGCCAATTGCTCGCCTGGGAAACATGCAGAGAAGTCCAAGATAGTGTTTTTTAGACTGGCTGCCACGAGCTGAATCGAATGCAGCCAAGAGCGAGCGTCTAGGACTTACGGTTCAGGAGTTATTCACAGAAACATGGTTCTGAACATGCTGCCAATTTCTCGCCTGGGAAACATGCAGAGAAGTCCAAGATAGTGTTTTTTAGACTGGCTGCCACGAGCTGAATCGAATGCAGCCAAGAGCGAGCGTCTAGGACTTACGGTTCAGGAGTTATTCACAGAAACATGGTTCTTTTACTGCCAGCCGCGAAAGCGAAAATAACCAAGATCGAGCGTCTAGGATTTACTTGTCAATAACTCGCCTGGGAAACATCCAGAGAAGTCAAACACAGTGCTCCTATACTAATTGCCAGGCGCTGAGACGAATGCCGCCAAGATCGAGCGTCTAGGACTTACGGTTCAGGAGTTATTCACAGAAACATGGTTCTGAACATGCTGCCAATTTCTCGCCTGGGAAACATGCAGAGAAGTCCAAGATAGTGTTTTTTAGACTGGCTGCCACGAGCTGAATCGAATGCAGCCAAGAGCGAGCGTCTAGGACTTACGGTTCAGGAGTTATTCACAGAAACATGGTTCTGAACATGCTGCCAATTGCTCGCCTGGGAAACATGCAGAGAAGTCCAAGATAGTGTTTTTTAGACTGGCTGCCACGAGCTGAATCGAATGCAGCCAAGAGCGAGCGTCTAGGACTTACGGTTCAGGAGTTATTCACAGAAACATGGTTCTGAACATGCTGCCAATTTCTCGCCTGGGAAACATGCAGAGAAGTCCAAGATAGTGTTTTTTAGACTGGCTGCCACGAGCTGAATCGAATGCAGCCAAGAGCGAGCGTCTAGGACTTACGGTTCAGGAGTTATTCACAGAAACATGGTTCTTTTACTGCCAGCCGCGAAAGCGAAAATAACCAAGATCGAGCGTCTAGGATTTACTTGTCAATAACTCGCCTGGGAAACATCCAGAGAAGTCAAACACAGTGCTCCTATACTAATTGCCAGGCGCTGAGACGAATGCCGCCAAGATCGAGCGTCTAGGACTTACGGTTCAAGAATTAGCTTTAGAAACATTTGCCTTAGGAACATGCAGAGAAGTCCAAGATAGTGTTTTTTAGACTGGCTGCCACGAGCTGAATCGAATGCAGCCAAGAGCGAGCGTCTAGGACTTACGGTTCAGGAGTTATTCACAGAAACATGGTTCTGAACATGCTGCCAATTGCTCGCCTGGGAAACATGCAGAGAAGTCCAAGATAGTGTTTTTTAGACTGGCTGCCACGAGCTGAATCGAATGCAGCCAAGAGCGAGCGTCTAGGACTTACGGTTCAGGAGTTATTCACAGAAACATGGTTCTTTTACTGCCAGCCGCGAAAGCGAAAATAACCAAGATCGAGCGTCTAGGATTTACTTGTCAATAACTCGCCTGGGAAACATCCAGAGAAGTCAAACACAGTGCTCCTATACTAATTGCCAGGCGCTGAGACGAATGCCGCCAAGATCGAGCGTCTAGGACTTACGGTTCAAGAATTAGCTTTAGAAACATTTGCCTTAGGAACATGCAGAGAAGTCCAAGATAGTGTTTTTTAGACTGGCTGCCACGAGCTGAATCGAATGCAGCCAAGAGCGAGCGTCTAGGACTTACGGTTCAGGAGTTATTCACAGAAACATGGTTCTGAACATGCTGCCAATTTCTCGCCTGGGAAACATGCAGAGAAGTCCAAGATAGTGTTTTTTAGACTGGCTGCCACGAGCTGAATCGAATGCAGCCAAGAGCGAGCGTCTAGGGCTTACGGTTCAGGAGTTATTCACAGAAACATGGTTCTTTTACTGCCAGCCGCGAAAGCGAAAATAACCAAGATCGAGCGTCTAGGATTTACTTGTCAATAACTCGCCTGGGAAACATCCAGAGAAGTCAAACACAGTGCTCCTATACTAATTGCCAGGCGCTGAGACGAATGCCGCCAAGATCGAGCGTCTAGGACTTACGGTTCAGGAGTTATTCACAGAAACATGGTTCTGAACATGCTGCCAATTTCTCGCCTGGGAAACATGCAGAGAAGTCCAAGATAGTGTTTTTTAGACTGGCTGCCACGAGCTGAATCGAATGCAGCCAAGAGCGAGCGTCTAGGACTTACGGTTCAGGAGTTATTCACAGAAACATGGTTCTGAACATGCTGCCAATTTCTCGTCTGGGAAACATGCAGAGAAGTCCAAGATAGTGTTTTTTAGACTGGCTGCCACGAGCTGAATCGAATGCAGCCAAGAGCGAGCGTCTAGGACTTACGGTTCAGGAGTTATTCACAGAAACATGGTTCTGAACATGCTGCCAATTTCTCGCCTGGGAAACATGCAGAGAAGTCCAAGATAGTGTTTTTTAGACTGGCTGCCACGAGCTGAATCGAATGCAGCCAAGAGCGAGAGTCTAGGACTTACGGTTCAGGAGTTATTCACAGAAACATGGTTCTGAACATGCTGCCAATTTCTCGCCTGGGAAACATGCAGAGAAGTCCAAGATAGTGTTTTTTAGACTGGCTGCCACGAGCTGAATCGAATGCAGCCAAGAGCGAGCGTCTAGGACTTACGGTTCAGGAGTTATTCACAGAAACATGGTTCTGAACATGCTGCCAATTGCTCGCCTGGGAAACATGCAGAGAAGTCCAAGATAGTGTTTTTTAGACTGGCTGCCACGAGCTGAATCGAATGCAGCCAAGAGCGAGCGTCTAGGACTTACGGTTCAGGAGTTATTCACAGAAACATGGTTCTGAACATGCTGCCAATTGCTCGCCTGGGAAACATGCAGAGAAGTCCAAGATAGTGTTTTTTAGACTGGCTGCCACGAGCTGAATCGAATGCAGCCAAGAGCGAGCGTCTAGGACTTACGGTTCAGGAGTTATTCACAGAAACATGGTTCTTTTACTGCCAGCCGCGAAAGCGAAAATAACCAAGATCGAGCGTCTAGGATTTACTTGTCAATAACTCGCCTGGGAAACATCCAGAGAAGTCAAACACAGTGCTCCTATACTAATTGCCAGGCGCTGAGACGAATGCCGCCAAGATCGAGCGTCTAGGACTTACGGTTCAGGAGTTATTCACAGAAACATGGTTCTGAACATGCTGCCAATTTCTCGCCTGGGAAACATGCAGAGAAGTCCAAGATAGTGTTTTTTAGACTGGCTGCCACGAGCTGAATCGAATGCAGCCAAGAGCGAGCGTCTAGGACTTACGGTTCAGGAGTTATTCACAGAAACATGGTTCTGAACATGCTGCCAATTGCTCGCCTGGGAAACATGCAGAGAAGTCCAAGATAGTGTTTTTTAGACTGGCTGCCACGAGCTGAATCGAATGCAGCCAAGAGCGAGCGTCTAGGACTTACGGTTCAGGAGTTATTCACAGAAACATGGTTCTTTTACTGCCAGCCGCGAAAGCGAAAATAACCAAGATCGAGCGTCTAGGATTTACTTGTCAATAACTCGCCTGGGAAACATCCAGAGAAGTCAAACACAGTGCTCCTATACTAATTGCCAGGCGCTGAGACGAATGCCGCCAAGATCGAGCGTCTAGGACTTACGGTTCAAGAATTAGCTTTAGAAACATTTGCCTTAGGAACATGCAGAGAAGTCCAAGATAGTGTTTTTTAGACTGGCTGCCACGAGCTGAATCGAATGCAGCCAAGAGCGAGCGTCTAGGACTTACGGTTCAGGAGTTATTCACAGAAACATGGTTCTGAACATGCTGCCAATTGCTCGCCTGGGAAACATGCAGAGAAGTCCAAGATAGTGTTTTTTAGACTGGCTGCCACGAGCTGAATCGAATGCAGCCAAGAGCGAGCGTCTAGGACTTACGGTTCAGGAGTTATTCACAGAAACATGGTTCTGAACATGCTGCCAATTTCTCGCCTGGGAAACATGCAGAGAAGTCCAAGATAGTGTTTTTTAGACTGGCTGCCACGAGCTGAATCGAATGCAGCCAAGAGCGAGCGTCTAGGACTTACGGTTCAGGAGTTATTCACAGAAACATGGTTCTTTTACTGCCAGCCGCGAAAGCGAAAATAACCAAGATCGAGCGTCTAGGATTTACTTGTCAATAACTCGCCTGGGAAACATCCAGAGAAGTCAAACACAGTGCTCCTATACTAATTGCCAGGCGCTGAGACGAATGCCGCCAAGATCGAGCGTCTAGGACTTACGGTTCAGGAGTTATTCACAGAAACATGGTTCTGAACATGCTGCCAATTTCTCGCCTGGGAAACATGCAGAGAAGTCCAAGATAGTGTTTTTTAGACTGGCTGCCACGAGCTGAATCGAATGCAGCCAAGAGCGAGCGTCTAGGACTTACGGTTCAGGAGTTATTCACAGAAACATGGTTCTGAACATGCTGCCAATTGCTCGCCTGGGAAACATGCAGAGAAGTCCAAGATAGTGTTTTTTAGACTGGCTGTCACGAGCTGAATCGAATGCAGCCAAGAGCGAGCGTCTAGGACTTACGGTTCAGGAGTTATTCACAGAAACATGGTTCTGAACATGCTGCCAATTTCTCGCCTGGGAAACATGCAGAGAAGTCCAAGATAGTGTTTTTTAGACTGGCTGCCACGAGCTGAATCGAATGCAGCCAAGAGCGAGCGTCTAGGACTTACGGTTCAGGAGTTATTCACAGAAACATGGTTCTGAACATGCTGCCAATTTCTCGCCTGGGAAACATGCAGAGAAGTCCAAGATAGTGTTTTTTAGACTGGCTGCCACGAGCTGAATCGAATGCAGCCAAGAGCGAGCGTCTAGGACTTACGGTTCAGGAGTTATTCACAGAAACATGATCGAGCGTCTAGGATTTACTTGTCAATAACTCGCCTGGGAAACATCCAGAGAAGTCAAACACAGTGCTCCTATACTAATTGCCAGGCGCTGAGACGAATGCCGCCAAGATCGAGCGTCTAGGACTTACGGTTCAAGAATTAGCTTTAGAAACATTTGCCTTAGGAACATGCAGAGAAGTCCAAGATAGTGTTTTTTAGACTGGCTGCCACGAGCTGAATCGAATGCAGCCAAGAGCGAGCGTCTAGGACTTACGGTTCAGGAGTTATTCACAGAAACATGGTTCTGAACATGCTGCCAATTTCTCGCCTGGGAAACATGCAGAGAAGTCCAAGATAGTGTTTTTTAGACTGGCTGCCACGAGCTGAATCGAATGCAGCCAAGAGCGAGCGTCTAGGACTTACGGTTCAGGAGTTATTCACAGAAACATGGTTCTGAACATGCTGCCAATTTCTCGCCTGGGAAACATGCAGAGAAGTCCAAGATAGTGTTTTTTAGACTGGCTGCCACGAGCTGAATCGAATGCAGCCAAGAGCGAGCGTCTAGGACTTACGGTTCAGGAGTTATTCACAGAAACATGATCGAGCGTCTAGGATTTACTTGTCAATAACTCGCCTGGGAAACATCCAGAGAAGTCAAACACAGTGCTCCTATACTAATTGCCAGGCGCTGAGACGAATGCCGCCAAGATCGAGCGTCTAGGACTTACGGTTCAAGAATTAGCTTTAGAAACATTTGCCTTAGGAACATGCAGAGAAGTCCAAGATAGTGTTTTTTAGACTGGCTGCCACGAGCTGAATCGAATGCAGCCAAGAGCGAGCGTCTAGGACTTACGGTTCAGGAGTTATTCACAGAAACATGGTTCTGAACATGCTGCCAATTTCTCGCCTGGGAAACATGCAGAGAAGTCCAAGATAGTGTTTTTTAGACTGGCTGCCACGAGCTGAATCGAATGCAGCCAAGAGCGAGCGTCTAGGACTTACGGTTCAGGAGTTATTCACAGAAACATGGTTCTGAACATGCTGCCAATTTCTCGCCTGGGAAACATGCAGAGAAGTCCAAGATAGTGTTTTTTAGACTGGCTGCCACGAGCTGAATCGAATGCAGCCAAGAGCGAGCGTCTAGGACTTACGGTTCAGGAGTTATTCACAGAAACATGGTTCTTTTACTGCCAGCCGCGAAAGCGAAAATAACCAAGATCGAGCGTCTAGGATTTACTTGTCAATAACTCGCCTGGGAAACATCCAGAGAAGTCAAACA
The DNA here is from genome assembly GCF_050947455.1 of Rhinoderma darwinii. Taxonomy (NCBI): domain Eukaryota; kingdom Metazoa; phylum Chordata; class Amphibia; order Anura; family Rhinodermatidae; genus Rhinoderma; species Rhinoderma darwinii. Next base: position 22,667 of record NW_027464070.1, read on the forward strand.
CAGTGCTCCTATACTAATTGCCAGGCGCTGAGACGAATGCCGCCAAGATCGAGCGTCTAGGACTTACGGTTCAGGAGTTATTCACAGAAACATGGTTCTGAACATGCTGCCAATTTCTCGCCTGGGAAACATGCAGAGAAGTCCAAGATAGTGTTTTTTAGACTGGCTGCCACGAGCTGAATCGAATGCAGCCAAGAGCGAGCGTCTAGGACTTACGGTTCAGGAGTTATTCACAGAAACATGGTTCTGAACATGCTGCCAATTTCTCGCCTGGGAAACATGCAGAGAAGTCCAAGATAGTGTTTTTTAGACTGGCTGCCACGAGCTGAATCGAATGCAGCCAAGAGCGAGCGTCTAGGACTTACGGTTCAGGAGTTATTCACAGAAACATGGTTCTGAACATGCTGCCAATTTCTCGCCTGGGAAACATGCAGAGAAGTCCAAGATAGTGTTTTTTAGACTGGCTGCCACGAGCTGAATCGAATGCAGCCAAGAGCGAGCGTCTAGGACTTACGGTTCAGGAGTTATTCACAGAAACATGGTTCTTTTACTGCCAGCCGCGAAAGCGAAAATAACCAAGATCGAGCGTCTAGGATTTACTTGTCAATAACTCGCCTGGGAAACATCCAGAGAAGTCAAACACAGTGCTCCTATACTAATTGCCAGGCGCTGAGACGAATGCCGCCAAGATCGAGCGTCTAGGACTTACGGTTCAGGAGTTATTCACAGAAACATGGTTCTGAACATGCTGCCAATTTCTCGCCTGGGAAACATGCAGAGAAGTCCAAGATAGTGTTTTTTAGACTGGCTGCCACGAGCTGAATCGAATGCAGCCAAGAGCGAGCGTCTAGGACTTACGGTTCAGGAGTTATTCACAGAAACATGGTTCTGAACATGCTGCCAATTGCTCGCCTGGGAAACATGCAGAGAAGTCCAAGATAGTGTTTTTTAGACTGGCTGCCACGAGCTGAATCGAATGCAGCCAAGAGCGAGCGTCTAGGACTTACGGTTCAGGAGTTATTCACAGAAACATGGTTCTGAACATGCTGCCAATTTCTCGCCTGGGAAACATGCAGAGAAGTCCAAGATAGTGTTTTTTAGACTGGCTGCCACGAGCTGAATCGAATGCAGCCAAGAGCGAGCGTCTAGGACTTACGGTTCAGGAGTTATTCACAGAAACATGGTTCTGAACATGCTGCCAATTTCTCGCCTGGGAAACATGCAGAGAAGTCCAAGATAGTGTTTTTTAGACTGGCTGCCACGAGCTGAATCGAATGCAGCCAAGAGCGAGCGTCTAGGACTTACGGTTCAGGAGTTATTCACAGAAACATGGTTCTTTTACTGCCAGCCGCGAAAGCGAAAATAACCAAGATCGAGCGTCTAGGATTTACTTGTCAATAACTCGCCTGGGAAACATCCAGAGAAGTCAAACACAGTGCTCCTATACTAATTGCCAGGCGCTGAGACGAATGCCGCCAAGATCGAGCGTCTAGGACTTACGGTTCAGGAGTTATTCACAGAAACATGGTTCTGAACATGCTGCCAATTTCTCGCCTGGGAAACATGCAGAGAAGTCCAAGATAGTGTTTTTTAGACTGGCTGCCACGAGCTGAATCGAATGCAGCCAAGAGCGAGCGTCTAGGACTTACGGTTCAGGAGTTATTCACAGAAACATGGTTCTTTTACTGCCAGCCGCGAAAGCGAAAATAACCAAGATCGAGCGTCTAGGATTTACTTGTCAATAACTCGCCTGGGAAACATCCAGAGAAGTCAAACACAGTGCTCCTATACTAATTGCCAGGCGCTGAGACGAATGCCGCCAAGATCGAGCGTCTAGGACTTACGGTTCAGGAGTTATTCACAGAAACATGGTTCTGAACATGCTGCCAATTTCTCGCCTGGGAAACATGCAGAGAAGTCCAAGATAGTGTTTTTTAGACTGGCTGCCACGAGCTGAATCGAATGCAGCCAAGAGCGAGCGTCTAGGACTTACGGTTCAGGAGTTATTCACAGAAACATGGTTCTGAACATGCTGCCAATTGCTCGCCTGGGAAACATGCAGAGAAGTCCAAGATAGTGTTTTTTAGACTGGCTGCCACGAGCTGAATCGAATGCAGCCAAGAGCGAGCGTCTAGGACTTACGGTTCAGGAGTTATTCACAGAAACATGGTTCTGAACATGCTGCCAATTTCTCGCCTGGGAAACATGCAGAGAAGTCCAAGATAGTGTTTTTTAGACTGGCTGCCACGAGCTGAATCGAATGCAGCCAAGAGCGAGCGTCTAGGACTTACGGTTCAGGAGTTATTCACAGAAACATGGTTCTTTTACTGCCAGCCGCGAAAGCGAAAATAACCAAGATCGAGCGTCTAGGATTTACTTGTCAATAACTCGCCTGGGAAACATCCAGAGAAGTCAAACACAGTGCTCCTATACTAATTGCCAGGCGCTGAGACGAATGCCGCCAAGATCGAGCGTCTAGGACTTACGGTTCAAGAATTAGCTTTAGAAACATTTGCCTTAGGAACATGCAGAGAAGTCCAAGATAGTGTTTTTTAGACTGGCTGCCACGAGCTGAATCGAATGCAGCCAAGAGCGAGCGTCTAGGACTTACGGTTCAGGAGTTATTCACAGAAACATGGTTCTGAACATGCTGCCAATTGCTCGCCTGGGAAACATGCAGAGAAGTCCAAGATAGTGTTTTTTAGACTGGCTGCCACGAGCTGAATCGAATGCAGCCAAGAGCGAGCGTCTAGGACTTACGGTTCAGGAGTTATTCACAGAAACATGGTTCTTTTACTGCCAGCCGCGAAAGCGAAAATAACCAAGATCGAGCGTCTAGGATTTACTTGTCAATAACTCGCCTGGGAAACATCCAGAGAAGTCAAACACAGTGCTCCTATACTAATTGCCAGGCGCTGAGACGAATGCCGCCAAGATCGAGCGTCTAGGACTTACGGTTCAAGAATTAGCTTTAGAAACATTTGCCTTAGGAACATGCAGAGAAGTCCAAGATAGTGTTTTTTAGACTGGCTGCCACGAGCTGAATCGAATGCAGCCAAGAGCGAGCGTCTAGGACTTACGGTTCAGGAGTTATTCACAGAAACATGGTTCTGAACATGCTGCCAATTTCTCGCCTGGGAAACATGCAGAGAAGTCCAAGATAGTGTTTTTTAGACTGGCTGCCACGAGCTGAATCGAATGCAGCCAAGAGCGAGCGTCTAGGACTTACGGTTCAGGAGTTATTCACAGAAACATGGTTCTTTTACTGCCAGCCGCGAAAGCGAAAATAACCAAGATCGAGCGTCTAGGATTTACTTGTCAATAACTCGCCTGGGAAACATCCAGAGAAGTCAAACACAGTGCTCCTATACTAATTGCCAGGCGCTGAGACGAATGCCGCCAAGATCGAGCGTCTAGGACTTACGGTTCAGGAGTTATTCACAGAAACATGGTTCTGAACATGCTGCCAATTTCTCGCCTGGGAAACATGCAGAGAAGTCCAAGATAGTGTTTTTTAGACTGGCTGCCACGAGCTGAATCGAATGCAGCCAAGAGCGAGCGTCTAGGACTTACGGTTCAGGAGTTATTCACAGAAACATGGTTCTGAACATGCTGCCAATTTCTCGCCTGGGAAACATGCAGAGAAGTCCAAGATAGTGTTTTTTAGACTGGCTGCCACGAGCTGAATCGAATGCAGCCAAGAGCGAGCGTCTAGGACTTACGGTTCAGGAGTTATTCACAGAAACATGGTTCTGAACATGCTGCCAATTGCTCGCCTGGGAAACATGCAGAGAAGTCCAAGATAGTGTTTTTTAGACTGGCTGCCACGAGCTGAATCGAATGCAGCCAAGAGCGAGCGTCTAGGACTTACGGTTCAGGAGTTATTCACAGAAACATGGTTCTGAACATGCTGCCAATTTCTCGCCTGGGAAACATGCAGAGAAGTCCAAGATAGTGTTTTTTAGACTGGCTGCCACGAGCTGAATCGAATGCAGCCAAGAGCGAGCGTCTAGGACTTACGGTTCAGGAGTTATTCACAGAAACATGGTTCTGAACATGCTGCCAATTTCTCGCCTGGGAAACATGCAGAGAAGTCCAAGATAGTGTTTTTTAGACTGGCTGCCACGAGCTGAATCGAATGCAGCCAAGAGCGAGCGTCTAGGACTTACGGTTCAGGAGTTATTCACAGAAACATGATCGAGCGTCTAGGATTTACTTGTCAATAACTCGCCTGGGAAACATCCAGAGAAGTCAAACACAGTGCTCCTATACTAATTGCCAGGCGCTGAGACGAATGCCGCCAAGATCGAGCGTCTAGGACTTACGGTTCAAGAATTAGCTTTAGAAACATTTGCCTTAGGAACATGCAGAGAAGTCCAAGATAGTGTTTTTTAGACTGGCTGCCACGAGCTGAATCGAATGCAGCCAAGAGCGAGCGTCTAGGACTTACGGTTCAGGAGTTATTCACAGAAACATGGTTCTGAACATGCTGCCAATTTCTCGCCTGGGAAACATGCAGAGAAGTCCAAGATAGTGTTTTTTAGACTGGCTGCCACGAGCTGAATCGAATGCAGCCAAGAGCGAGCGTCTAGGACTTACGGTTCAGGAGTTATTCACAGAAACATGGTTCTTTTACTGCCAGCCGCGAAAGCGAAAATAACCAAGATCGAGCGTCTAGGATTTACTTGTCAATAACTCGCCTGGGAAACATCCAGAGAAGTCAAACACAGTGCTCCTATACTAATTGCCAGGCGCTGAGACGAATGCCGCCAAGATCGAGCGTCTAGGACTTACGGTTCAGGAGTTATTCACAGAAACATGGTTCTGAACATGCTGCCAATTTCTCGCCTGGGAAACATGCAGAGAAGTCCAAGATAGTGTTTTTTAGACTGGCTGCCACGAGCTGAATCGAATGCAGCCAAGAGCGAGCGTCTAGGACTTACGGTTCAGGAGTTATTCACAGAAACATGGTTCTTTTACTGCCAGCCGCGAAAGCGAAAATAACCAAGATCGAGCGTCTAGGATTTACTTGTCAATAACTCGCCTGGGAAACATCCAGAGAAGTCAAACACAGTGCTCCTATACTAATTGCCAGGCGCTGAGACGAATGCCGCCAAGATCGAGCGTCTAGGACTTACGGTTCAGGAGTTATTCACAGAAACATGGTTCTGAACATGCTGCCAATTTCTCGCCTGGGAAACATGCAGAGAAGTCCAAGATAGTGTTTTTTAGACTGGCTGCCACGAGCTGAATCGAATGCAGCCAAGAGCGAGCGTCTAGGACTTACGGTTCAGGAGTTATTCACAGAAACATGGTTCTGAACATGCTGCCAATTTCTCGCCTGGGAAACATGCAGAGAAGTCCAAGATAGTGTTTTTTAGACTGGCTGCCACGAGCTGAATCGAATGCAGCCAAGAGCGAGCGTCTAGGACTTACGGTTCAGGAGTTATTCACAGAAACATGGTTCTGAACATGCTGCCAATTTCTCGCCTGGGAAACATGCAGAGAAGTCCAAGATAGTGTTTTTTAGACTGGCTGCCACGAGCTGAATCGAATGCAGCCAAGAGCGAGCGTCTAGGACTTACGGTTCAGGAGTTATTCACAGAAACATGGTTCTTTTACTGCCAGCCGCGAAAGCGAAAATAACCAAGATCGAGCGTCTAGGATTTACTTGTCAATAACTCGCCTGGGAAACATCCAGAGAAGTCATACACAGTGCTCCTATACTAATTGCCAGGCGCTGAGACGAATGCCGCCAAGATCGAGCGTCTAGGACTTACGGTTCAGGAGTTATTCACAGAAACATGGTTCTGAACATGCTGCCAATTTCTCGCCTGGGAAACATGCAGAGAAGTCCAAGATAGTGTTTTTTAGACTGGCTGCCACGAGCTGAATCGAATGCAGCCAAGAGCGAGCGTCTAGGACTTACGGTTCAGGAGTTATTCACAGAAACATGGTTCTGAACATGCTGCCAATTGCTCGCCTGGGAAACATGCAGAGAAGTCCAAGATAGTGTTTTTTAGACTGGCTGCCACGAGCTGAATCGAATGCAGCCAAGAGCGAGCGTCTAGGACTTACGGTTCAGGAGTTATTCACAGAAACATGGTTCTGAACATGCTGCCAATTTCTCGCCTGGGAAACATGCAGAGAAGTCCAAGATAGTGTTTTTTAGACTGGCTGCCACGAGCTGAATCGAATGCAGCCAAGAGCGAGCGTCTAGGACTTACGGTTCAGGAGTTATTCACAGAAACATGGTTCTTTTACTGCCAGCCGCGAAAGCGAAAATAACCAAGATCGAGCGTCTAGGATTTACTTGTCAATAACTCGCCTGGGAAACATCCAGAGAAGTCAAACACAGTGCTCCTATACTAATTGCCAGGCGCTGAGACGAATGCCGCCAAGATCGAGCGTCTAGGACTTACGGTTCAGGAGTTATTCACAGAAACATGGTTCTGAACATGCTGCCAATTTCTCGCCTGGGAAACATGCAGAGAAGTCCAAGATAGTGTTTTTTAGACTGGCTGCCACGAGCTGAATCGAATGCAGCCAAGAGCGAGCGTCTAGGACTTACGGTTCAGGAGTTATTCACAGAAACATGGTTCTGAACATGCTGCCAATTGCTCGCCTGGGAAACATGCAGAGAAGTCCAAGATAGTGTTTTTTAGACTGGCTGCCACGAGCTGAATCGAATGCAGCCAAGAGCGAGCGTCTAGGACTTACGGTTCAGGAGTTATTCACAGAAACATGGTTCTGAACATGCTGCCAATTTCTCGCCTGGGAAACATGCAGAGAAGTCCAAGATAGTGTTTTTTAGACTGGCTGCCACGAGCTGAATCGAATGCAGCCAAGAGCGAGCGTCTAGGACTTACGGTTCAGGAGTTATTCACAGAAACATGGTTCTGAACATGCTGCCAATTTCTCGCCTGGGAAACATGCAGAGAAGTCCAAGATAGTGTTTTTTAGACTGGCTGCCACGAGCTGAATCGAATGCAGCCAAGAGCGAGCGTCTAGGACTTACGGTTCAGGAGTTATTCACAGAAACATGGTTCTTTTACTGCCAGCCGCGAAAGCGAAAATAACCAAGATCGAGCGTCTAGGATTTACTTGTCAATAACTCGCCTGGGAAACATCCAGAGAAGTCAAACACAGTGCTCCTATACTAATTGCCAGGCGCTGAGACGAATGCCGCCAAGATCGAGCGTCTAGGACTTACGGTTCAGGAGTTATTCACAGAAACATGGTTCTGAACATGCTGCCAATTTCTCGCCTGGGAAACATGCAGAGAAGTCCAAGATAGTGTTTTTTAGACTGGCTGCCACGAGCTGAATCGAATGCAGCCAAGAGCGAGCGTCTAGGACTTACGGTTCAGGAGTTATTCACAGAAACATGGTTCTTTTACTGCCAGCCGCGAAAGCGAAAATAACCAAGATCGAGCGTCTAGGATTTACTTGTCAATAACTCGCCTGGGAAACATCCAGAGAAGTCAAACACAGTGCTCCTATACTAATTGCCAGGCGCTGAGACGAATGCCGCCAAGATCGAGCGTCTAGGACTTACGGTTCAGGAGTTATTCACAGAAACATGGTTCTGAACATGCTGCCAATTTCTCGCCTGGGAAACATGCAGAGAAGTCCAAGATAGTGTTTTTTAGACTGGCTGCCACGAGCTGAATCGAATGCAGCCAAGAGCGAGCGTCTAGGACTTACGGTTCAGGAGTTATTCACAGAAACATGGTTCTGAACATGCTGCCAATTGCTCGCCTGGGAAACATGCAGAGAAGTCCAAGATAGTGTTTTTTAGACTGGCTGCCACGAGCTGAATCGAATGCAGCCAAGAGCGAGCGTCTAGGACTTACGGTTCAGGAGTTATTCACAGAAACATGGTTCTGAACATGCTGCCAATTTCTCGCCTGGGAAACATGCAGAGAAGTCCAAGATAGTGTTTTTTAGACTGGCTGCCACGAGCTGAATCGAATGCAGCCAAGAGCGAGCGTCTAGGACTTACGGTTCAGGAGTTATTCACAGAAACATGGTTCTTTTACTGCCAGCCGCGAAAGCGAAAATAACCAAGATCGAGCGTCTAGGATTTACTTGTCAATAACTCGCCTGGGAAACATCCAGAGAAGTCAAACACAGTGCTCCTATACTAATTGCCAGGCGCTGAGACGAATGCCGCCAAGATCGAGCGTCTAGGACTTACGGTTCAAGAATTAGCTTTAGAAACATTTGCCTTAGGAACATGCAGAGAAGTCCAAGATAGTGTTTTTTAGACTGGCTGCCACGAGCTGAATCGAATGCAGCCAAGAGCGAGCGTCTAGGACTTACGGTTCAGGAGTTATTCACAGAAACATGGTTCTGAACATGCTGCCAATTGCTCGCCTGGGAAACATGCAGAGAAGTCCAAGATAGTGTTTTTTAGACTGGCTGCCACGAGCTGAATCGAATGCAGCCAAGAGCGAGCGTCTAGGACTTACGGTTCAGGAGTTATTCACAGAAACATGGTTCTTTTACTGCCAGCCGCGAAAGCGAAAATAACCAAGATCGAGCGTCTAGGATTTACTTGTCAATAACTCGCCTGGGAAACATCCAGAGAAGTCAAACACAGTGCTCCTATACTAATTGCCAGGCGCTGAGACGAATGCCGCCAAGATCGAGCGTCTAGGACTTACGGTTCAAGAATTAGCTTTAGAAACATTTGCCTTAGGAACATGCAGAGAAGTCCAAGATAGTGTTTTTTAGACTGGCTGCCACGAGCTGAATCGAATGCAGCCAAGAGCGAGCGTCTAGGACTTACGGTTCAGGAGTTATTCACAGAAACATGGTTCTGAACATGCTGCCAATTTCTCGCCTGGGAAACATGCAGAGAAGTCCAAGATAGTGTTTTTTAGACTGGCTGCCACGAGCTGAATCGAATGCAGCCAAGAGCGAGCGTCTAGGACTTACGGTTCAGGAGTTATTCACAGAAACATGGTTCTTTTACTGCCAGCCGCGAAAGCGAAAATAACCAAGATCGAGCGTCTAGGATTTACTTGTCAATAACTCGCCTGGGAAACATCCAGAGAAGTCAAACACAGTGCTCCTATACTAATTGCCAGGCGCTGAGACGAATGCCGCCAAGATCGAGCGTCTAGGACTTACGGTTCAGGAGTTATTCACAGAAACATGGTTCTGAACATGCTGCCAATTTCTCGCCTGGGAAACATGCAGAGAAGTCCAAGATAGTGTTTTTTAGACTGGCTGCCACGAGCTGAATCGAATGCAGCCAAGAGCGAGCGTCTAGGACTTACGGTTCAGGAGTTATTCACAGAAACATGGTTCTGAACATGCTGCCAATTTCTCGCCTGGGAAACATGCAGAGAAGTCCAAGATAGTGTTTTTTAGACTGGCTGCCACGAGCTGAATCGAATGCAGCCAAGAGCGAGCGTCTAGGACTTACGGTTCAGGAGTTATTCACAGAAACATGGTTCTGAACATGCTGCCAATTGCTCGCCTGGGAAACATGCAGAGAAGTCCAAGATAGTGTTTTTTAGACTGGCTGCCACGAGCTGAATCGAATGCAGCCAAGAGCGAGCGTCTAGGACTTACGGTTCAGGAGTTATTCACAGAAACATGGTTCTGAACATGCTGCCAATTTCTCGCCTGGGAAACATGCAGAGAAGTCCAAGATAGTGTTTTTTAGACTGGCTGCCACGAGCTGAATCGAATGCAGCCAAGAGCGAGCGTCTAGGACTTACGGTTCAGGAGTTATTCACAGAAACATGGTTCTGAACATGCTGCCAATTTCTCGCCTGGGAAACATGCAGAGAAGTCCAAGATAGTGTTTTTTAGACTGGCTGCCACGAGCTGAATCGAATGCAGCCAAGAGCGAGCGTCTAGGACTTACGGTTCAGGAGTTATTCACAGAAACATGATCGAGCGTCTAGGATTTACTTGTCAATAACTCGCCTGGGAAACATCCAGAGAAGTCAAACACAGTGCTCCTATACTAATTGCCAGGCGCTGAGACGAATGCCGCCAAGATCGAGCGTCTAGGACTTACGGTTCAAGAATTAGCTTTAGAAACATTTGCCTTAGGAACATGCAGAGAAGTCCAAGATAGTGTTTTTTAGACTGGCTGCCACGAGCTGAATCGAATGCAGCCAAGAGCGAGCGTCTAGGACTTACGGTTCAGGAGTTATTCACAGAAACATGGTTCTGAACATGCTGCCAATTTCTCGCCTGGGAAACATGCAGAGAAGTCCAAGATAGTGTTTTTTAGACTGGCTGCCACGAGCTGAATCGAATGCAGCCAAGAGCGAGCGTCTAGGACTTACGGTTCAGGAGTTATTCACAGAAACATGGTTCTTTTACTGCCAGCCGCGAAAGCGAAAATAACCAAGATCGAGCGTCTAGGATTTACTTGTCAATAACTCGCCTGGGAAACATCCAGAGAAGTCAAACACAGTGCTCCTATACTAATTGCCAGGCGCTGAGACGAATGCCGCCAAGATCGAGCGTCTAGGACTTACGGTTCAGGAGTTATTCACAGAAACATGGTTCTGAACATGCTGCCAATTTCTCGCCTGGGAAACATGCAGAGAAGTCCAAGATAGTGTTTTTTAGACTGGCTGCCACGAGCTGAATCGAATGCAGCCAAGAGCGAGCGTCTAGGACTTACGGTTCAGGAGTTATTCACAGAAACATGGTTCTTTTACTGCCAGCCGCGAAAGCGAAAATAACCAAGATCGAGCGTCTAGGATTTACTTGTCAATAACTCGCCTGGGAAACATCCAGAGAAGTCAAACACAGTGCTCCTATACTAATTGCCAGGCGCTGAGACGAATGCCGCCAAGATCGAGCGTCTAGGACTTACGGTTCAGGAGTTATTCACAGAAACATGGTTCTGAACATGCTGCCAATTTCTCGCCTGGGAAACATGCAGAGAAGTCCAAGATAGTGTTTTTTAGACTGGCTGCCACGAGCTGAATCGAATGCAGCCAAGAGCGAGCGTCTAGGACTTACGGTTCAGGAGTTATTCACAGAAACATGGTTCTGAACATGCTGCCAATTTCTCGCCTGGGAAACATGCAGAGAAGTCCAAGATAGTGTTTTTTAGACTGGCTGCCACGAGCTGAATCGAATGCAGCCAAGAGCGAGCGTCTAGGACTTACGGTTCAGGAGTTATTCACAGAAACATGGTTCTGAACATGCTGCCAATTTCTCGCCTGGGAAACATGCAGAGAAGTCCAAGATAGTGTTTTTTAGACTGGCTGCCACGAGCTGAATCGAATGCAGCCAAGAGCGAGCGTCTAGGACTTACGGTTCAGGAGTTATTCACAGAAACATGGTTCTTTTACTGCCAGCCGCGAAAGCGAAAATAACCAAGATCGAGCGTCTAGGATTTACTTGTCAATAACTCGCCTGGGAAACATCCAGAGAAGTCAAACACAGTGCTCCTATACTAATTGCCAGGCGCTGAGACGAATGCCGCCAAGATCGAGCGTCTAGGACTTACGGTTCAGGAGTTATTCACAGAAACATGGTTCTGAACATGCTGCCAATTTCTCGCCTGGGAAACATGCAGAGAAGTCCAAGATAGTGTTTTTTAGACTGGCTGCCACGAGCTGAATCGAATGCAGCCAAGAGCGAGCGTCTAGGACTTACGGTTCAGGAGTTATTCACAGAAACATGGTTCTGAACATGCTGCCAATTGCTCGCCTGGGAAACATGCAGAGAAGTCCAAGATAGTGTTTTTTAGACTGGCTGCCACGAGCTGAATCGAATGCAGCCAAGAGCGAGCGTCTAGGACTTACGGTTCAGGAGTTATTCACAGAAACATGGTTCTGAACATGCTGCCAATTTCTCGCCTGGGAAACATGCAGAGAAGTCCAAGATAGTGTTTTTTAGACTGGCTGCCACGAGCTGAATCGAATGCAGCCAAGAGCGAGCGTCTAGGACTTACGGTTCAGGAGTTATTCACAGAAACATGGTTCTTTTACTGCCAGCCGCGAAAGCGAAAATAACCAAGATCGAGCGTCTAGGATTTACTTGTCAATAACTCGCCTGGGAAACATCCAGAGAAGTCAAACACAGTGCTCCTATACTAATTGCCAGGCGCTGAGACGAATGCCGCCAAGATCGAGCGTCTAGGACTTACGGTTCAGGAGTTATTCACAGAAACATGGTTCTGAACATGCTGCCAATTTCTCGCCTGGGAAACATGCAGAGAAGTCCAAGATAGTGTTTTTTAGACTGGCTGCCACGAGCTGAATCGAATGCAGCCAAGAGCGAGCGTCTAGGACTTACGGTTCAGGAGTTATTCACAGAAACATGGTTCTGAACATGCTGCCAATTGCTCGCCTGGGAAACATGCAGAGAAGTCCAAGATAGTGTTTTTTAGACTGGCTGCCACGAGCTGAATCGAATGCAGCCAAGAGCGAGCGTCTAGGACTTACGGTTCAGGAGTTATTCACAGAAACATGGTTCTGAACATGCTGCCAATTTCTCGCCTGGGAAACATGCAGAGAAGTCCAAGATAGTGTTTTTTAGACTGGCTGCCACGAGCTGAATCGAATGCAGCCAAGAGCGAGCGTCTAGGACTTACGGTTCAGGAGTTATTCACAGAAACATGGTTCTTTTACTGCCAGCCGCGAAAGCGAAAATAACCAAGATCGAGCGTCTAGGATTTACTTGTCAATAACTCGCCTGGGAAACATCCAGAGAAGTCAAACACAGTGCTCCTATACTAATTGCCAGGCGCTGAGACGAATGCCGCCAAGATCGAGCGTCTAGGACTTACGGTTCAAGAATTAGCTTTAGAAACATTTGCCTTAGGAACATGCAGAGAAGTCCAAGATAGTGTTTTTTAGACTGGCTGCCACGAGCTGAATCGAATGCAGCCAAGAGCGAGCGTCTAGGACTTACGGTTCAGGAGTTATTCACAGAAACATGGTTCTGAACATGCTGCCAATTGCTCGCCTGGGAAACATGCAGAGAAGTCCAAGATAGTGTTTTTTAGACTGGCTGCCACGAGCTGAATCGAATGCAGCCAAGAGCGAGCGTCTAGGACTTACGGTTCAGGAGTTATTCACAGAAACATGGTTCTTTTACTGCCAGCCGCGAAAGCGAAAATAACCAAGATCGAGCGTCTAGGATTTACTTGTCAATAACTCGCCTGGGAAACATCCAGAGAAGTCAAACACAGTGCTCCTATACTAATTGCCAGGCGCTGAGACGAATGCCGCCAAGATCGAGCGTCTAGGACTTACGGTTCAAGAATTAGCTTTAGAAACATTTGCCTTAGGAACATGCAGAGAAGTCCAAGATAGTGTTTTTTAGACTGGCTGCCACGAGCTGAATCGAATGCAGCCAAGAGCGAGCGTCTAGGACTTACGGTTCAGGAGTTATTCACAGAAACATGGTTCTGAACATGCTGCCAATTTCTCGCCTGGGAAACATGCAGAGAAGTCCAAGATAGTGTTTTTTAGACTGGCTGCCACGAGCTGAATCGAATGCAGCCAAGAGCGAGCGTCTAGGGCTTACGGTTCAGGAGTTATTCACAGAAACATGGTTCTTTTACTGCCAGCCGCGAAAGCGAAAATAACCAAGATCGAGCGTCTAGGATTTACTTGTCAATAACTCGCCTGGGAAACATCCAGAGAAGTCAAACACAGTGCTCCTATACTAATTGCCAGGCGCTGAGACGAATGCCGCCAAGATCGAGCGTCTAGGACTTACGGTTCAGGAGTTATTCACAGAAACATGGTTCTGAACATGCTGCCAATTTCTCGCCTGGGAAACATGCAGAGAAGTCCAAGATAGTGTTTTTTAGACTGGCTGCCACGAGCTGAATCGAATGCAGCCAAGAGCGAGCGTCTAGGACTTACGGTTCAGGAGTTATTCACAGAAACATGGTTCTGAACATGCTGCCAATTTCTCGTCTGGGAAACATGCAGAGAAGTCCAAGATAGTGTTTTTTAGACTGGCTGCCACGAGCTGAATCGAATGCAGCCAAGAGCGAGCGTCTAGGACTTACGGTTCAGGAGTTATTCACAGAAACATGGTTCTGAACATGCTGCCAATTTCTCGCCTGGGAAACATGCAGAGAAGTCCAAGATAGTGTTTTTTAGACTGGCTGCCACGAGCTGAATCGAATGCAGCCAAGAGCGAGAGTCTAGGACTTACGGTTCAGGAGTTATTCACAGAAACATGGTTCTGAACATGCTGCCAATTTCTCGCCTGGGAAACATGCAGAGAAGTCCAAGATAGTGTTTTTTAGACTGGCTGCCACGAGCTGAATCGAATGCAGCCAAGAGCGAGCGTCTAGGACTTACGGTTCAGGAGTTATTCACAGAAACATGGTTCTGAACATGCTGCCAATTGCTCGCCTGGGAAACATGCAGAGAAGTCCAAGATAGTGTTTTTTAGACTGGCTGCCACGAGCTGAATCGAATGCAGCCAAGAGCGAGCGTCTAGGACTTACGGTTCAGGAGTTATTCACAGAAACATGGTTCTGAACATGCTGCCAATTGCTCGCCTGGGAAACATGCAGAGAAGTCCAAGATAGTGTTTTTTAGACTGGCTGCCACGAGCTGAATCGAATGCAGCCAAGAGCGAGCGTCTAGGACTTACGGTTCAGGAGTTATTCACAGAAACATGGTTCTTTTACTGCCAGCCGCGAAAGCGAAAATAACCAAGATCGAGCGTCTAGGATTTACTTGTCAATAACTCGCCTGGGAAACATCCAGAGAAGTCAAACACAGTGCTCCTATACTAATTGCCAGGCGCTGAGACGAATGCCGCCAAGATCGAGCGTCTAGGACTTACGGTTCAGGAGTTATTCACAGAAACATGGTTCTGAACATGCTGCCAATTTCTCGCCTGGGAAACATGCAGAGAAGTCCAAGATAGTGTTTTTTAGACTGGCTGCCACGAGCTGAATCGAATGCAGCCAAGAGCGAGCGTCTAGGACTTACGGTTCAGGAGTTATTCACAGAAACATGGTTCTGAACATGCTGCCAATTGCTCGCCTGGGAAACATGCAGAGAAGTCCAAGATAGTGTTTTTTAGACTGGCTGCCACGAGCTGAATCGAATGCAGCCAAGAGCGAGCGTCTAGGACTTACGGTTCAGGAGTTATTCACAGAAACATGGTTCTTTTACTGCCAGCCGCGAAAGCGAAAATAACCAAGATCGAGCGTCTAGGATTTACTTGTCAATAACTCGCCTGGGAAACATCCAGAGAAGTCAAACACAGTGCTCCTATACTAATTGCCAGGCGCTGAGACGAATGCCGCCAAGATCGAGCGTCTAGGACTTACGGTTCAAGAATTAGCTTTAGAAACATTTGCCTTAGGAACATGCAGAGAAGTCCAAGATAGTGTTTTTTAGACTGGCTGCCACGAGCTGAATCGAATGCAGCCAAGAGCGAGCGTCTAGGACTTACGGTTCAGGAGTTATTCACAGAAACATGGTTCTGAACATGCTGCCAATTGCTCGCCTGGGAAACATGCAGAGAAGTCCAAGATAGTGTTTTTTAGACTGGCTGCCACGAGCTGAATCGAATGCAGCCAAGAGCGAGCGTCTAGGACTTACGGTTCAGGAGTTATTCACAGAAACATGGTTCTGAACATGCTGCCAATTTCTCGCCTGGGAAACATGCAGAGAAGTCCAAGATAGTGTTTTTTAGACTGGCTGCCACGAGCTGAATCGAATGCAGCCAAGAGCGAGCGTCTAGGACTTACGGTTCAGGAGTTATTCACAGAAACATGGTTCTTTTACTGCCAGCCGCGAAAGCGAAAATAACCAAGATCGAGCGTCTAGGATTTACTTGTCAATAACTCGCCTGGGAAACATCCAGAGAAGTCAAACACAGTGCTCCTATACTAATTGCCAGGCGCTGAGACGAATGCCGCCAAGATCGAGCGTCTAGGACTTACGGTTCAGGAGTTATTCACAGAAACATGGTTCTGAACATGCTGCCAATTTCTCGCCTGGGAAACATGCAGAGAAGTCCAAGATAGTGTTTTTTAGACTGGCTGCCACGAGCTGAATCGAATGCAGCCAAGAGCGAGCGTCTAGGACTTACGGTTCAGGAGTTATTCACAGAAACATGGTTCTGAACATGCTGCCAATTGCTCGCCTGGGAAACATGCAGAGAAGTCCAAGATAGTGTTTTTTAGACTGGCTGCCACGAGCTGAATCGAATGCAGCCAAGAGCGAGCGTCTAGGACTTACGGTTCAGGAGTTATTCACAGAAACATGGTTCTTTTACTGCCAGCCGCGAAAGCGAAAATAACCAAGATCGAGCGTCTAGGATTTACTTGTCAATAACTCGCCTGGGAAACATCCAGAGAAGTCAAACACAGTGCTCCTATACTAATTGCCAGGCGCTGAGACGAATGCCGCCAAGATCGAGCGTCTAGGACTTACGGTTCAAGAATTAGCTTTAGAAACATTTGCCTTAGGAACATGCAGAGAAGTCCAAGATAGTGTTTTTTAGACTGGCTGCCACGAGCTGAATCGAATGCAGCCAAGAGCGAGCGTCTAGGACTTACGGTTCAGGAGTTATTCACAGAAACATGGTTCTGAACATGCTGCCAATTGCTCGCCTGGGAAACATGCAGAGAAGTCCAAGATAGTGTTTTTTAGACTGGCTGCCACGAGCTGAATCGAATGCAGCCAAGAGCGAGCGTCTAGGACTTACGGTTCAGGAGTTATTCACAGAAACATGGTTCTGAACATGCTGCCAATTTCTCGCCTGGGAAACATGCAGAGAAGTCCAAGATAGTGTTTTTTAGACTGGCTGCCACGAGCTGAATCGAATGCAGCCAAGAGCGAGCGTCTAGGACTTACGGTTCAGGAGTTATTCACAGAAACATGGTTCTTTTACTGCCAGCCGCGAAAGCGAAAATAACCAAGATCGAGCGTCTAGGATTTACTTGTCAATAACTCGCCTGGGAAACATCCAGAGAAGTCAAACACAGTGCTCCTATACTAATTGCCAGGCGCTGAGACGAATGCCGCCAAGATCGAGCGTCTAGGACTTACGGTTCAGGAGTTATTCACAGAAACATGGTTCTGAACATGCTGCCAATTTCTCGCCTGGGAAACATGCAGAGAAGTCCAAGATAGTGTTTTTTAGACTGGCTGCCACGAGCTGAATCGAATGCAGCCAAGAGCGAGCGTCTAGGACTTACGGTTCAGGAGTTATTCACAGAAACATGGTTCTGAACATGCTGCCAATTGCTCGCCTGGGAAACATGCAGAGAAGTCCAAGATAGTGTTTTTTAGACTGGCTGTCACGAGCTGAATCGAATGCAGCCAAGAGCGAGCGTCTAGGACTTACGGTTCAGGAGTTATTCACAGAAACATGGTTCTGAACATGCTGCCAATTTCTCGCCTGGGAAACATGCAGAGAAGTCCAAGATAGTGTTTTTTAGACTGGCTGCCACGAGCTGAATCGAATGCAGCCAAGAGCGAGCGTCTAGGACTTACGGTTCAGGAGTTATTCACAGAAACATGGTTCTGAACATGCTGCCAATTTCTCGCCTGGGAAACATGCAGAGAAGTCCAAGATAGTGTTTTTTAGACTGGCTGCCACGAGCTGAATCGAATGCAGCCAAGAGCGAGCGTCTAGGACTTACGGTTCAGGAGTTATTCACAGAAACATGATCGAGCGTCTAGGATTTACTTGTCAATAACTCGCCTGGGAAACATCCAGAGAAGTCAAACACAGTGCTCCTATACTAATTGCCAGGCGCTGAGACGAATGCCGCCAAGATCGAGCGTCTAGGACTTACGGTTCAAGAATTAGCTTTAGAAACATTTGCCTTAGGAACATGCAGAGAAGTCCAAGATAGTGTTTTTTAGACTGGCTGCCACGAGCTGAATCGAATGCAGCCAAGAGCGAGCGTCTAGGACTTACGGTTCAGGAGTTATTCACAGAAACATGGTTCTGAACATGCTGCCAATTTCTCGCCTGGGAAACATGCAGAGAAGTCCAAGATAGTGTTTTTTAGACTGGCTGCCACGAGCTGAATCGAATGCAGCCAAGAGCGAGCGTCTAGGACTTACGGTTCAGGAGTTATTCACAGAAACATGGTTCTTTTACTGCCAGCCGCGAAAGCGAAAATAACCAAGATCGAGCGTCTAGGATTTACTTGTCAATAACTCGCCTGGGAAACATCCAGAGAAGTCAAACACAGTGCTCCTATACTAATTGCCAGGCGCTGAGACGAATGCCGCCAAGATCGAGCGTCTAGGACTTACGGTTCAGGAGTTATTCACAGAAACATGGTTCTGAACATGCTGCCAATTTCTCGCCTGGGAAACATGCAGAGAAGTCCAAGATAGTGTTTTTTAGACTGGCTGCCACGAGCTGAATCGAATGCAGCCAAGAGCGAGCGTCTAGGACTTACGGTTCAGGAGTTATTCACAGAAACATGGTTCTTTTACTGCCAGCCGCGAAAGCGAAAATAACCAAGATCGAGCGTCTAGGATTTACTTGTCAATAACTCGCCTGGGAAACATCCAGAGAAGTCAAACACAGTGCTCCTATACTAATTGCCAGGCGCTGAGACGAATGCCGCCAAGATCGAGCGTCTAGGACTTACGGTTCAGGAGTTATTCACAGAAACATGGTTCTGAACATGCTGCCAATTGCTCGCCTGGGAAACATGCAGAGAAGTCCAAGATAGTGTTTTTTAGACTGGCTGCCACGAGCTGAATCGAATGCAGCCAAGAGCGAGCGTCTAGGACTTACGGTTCAGGAGTTATTCACAGAAACATGGTTCTTTTACTGCCAGCCGCGAAAGCGAAAATAACCAAGATCGAGCGTCTAGGATTTACTTGTCAATAACTCGCCTGGGAAACATCCAGAGAAGTCAAACACAGTGCTCCTATACTAATTGCCAGGCGCTGAGACGAATGCCGCCAAGATCGAGCGTCTAGGACTTACGGTTCAAGAATTAGCTTTAGAAACATTTGCCTTAGGAACATGCAGAGAAGTCCAAGATAGTGTTTTTTAGACTGGCTGCCACGAGCTGAATCGAATGCAGCCAAGAGCGAGCGTCTGTGACTTACGGTTCAGGAGTTATTCACAGAAACATGGTTCTGAACATGCTGCCAATTGCTCGTCTGGGAAACATGCAGAGAAGTCCAAGATAGTGTTTTTTAGACTGGCTGCCACGAGCTGAATCGAATGCAGCCAAGAGCGAGCGTCTAGGACTTACGGTTCAGGAGTTATTCACAGAAACATGGTTCTGAACATGCTGCCAATTTCTCGCCTGGGAAACATGCAGAGAAGTCCAAGATAGTGTTTTTTAGACTGGCTGCCACGAGCTGAATCGAATGCAGCCAAGAGCGAGCGTCTAGGACTTACGGTTCAGGAGTTATTCACAGAAACATGGTTCTTTTACTGCCAGCCGCGAAAGCGAAAATAACCAAGATCGAGCGTCTAGGATTTACTTGTCAATAACTCGCCTGGGAAACATCCAGAGAAGTCAAACACAGTGCTCCTATACTAATTGCCAGGCGCTGAGACGAATGCCGCCAAGATCGAGCGTCTAGGACTTACGGTTCAGGAGTTATTCACAGAAACATGGTTCTGAACATGCTGCCAATTTCTCGCCTGGGAAACATGCAGAGAAGTCCAAGATAGTGTTTTTTAGACTGGCTGCCACGAGCTGAATCGAATGCAGCCAAGAGCGAGCGTCTAGGACTTACGGTTCAGGAGTTATTCACAGAAACATGGTTCTGAACATGCTGCCAATTTCTCGTCTGGGAAACATGCAGAGAAGTCCAAGATAGTGTTTTTTAGACTGGCTGCCACGAGCTGAATCGAATGCAGCCAAGAGCGAGCGTCTAGGACTTACGGTTCAGGAGTTATTCACAGAAACATGGTTCTGAACATGCTGCCAATTTCTCGCCTGGGAAACATGCAGAGAAGTCCAAGATAGTGTTTTTTAGACTGGCTGCCACGAGCTGAATCGAATGCAGCCAAGAGCGAGAGTCTAGGACTTACGGTTCAGGAGTTATTCACAGAAACATGGTTCTGAACATGCTGCCAATTTCTCGCCTGGGAAACATGCAGAGAAGTCCAAGATAGTGTTTTTTAGACTGGCTGCCACGAGCTGAATCGAATGCAGCCAAGAGCGAGCGTCTAGGACTTACGGTTCAGGAGTTATTCACAGAAACATGGTTCTGAACATGCTGCCAATTGCTCGCCTGGGAAACATGCAGAGAAGTCCAAGATAGTGTTTTTTAGACTGGCTGCCACGAGCTGAATCGAATGCAGCCAAGAGCGAGCGTCTAGGACTTACGGTTCAGGAGTTATTCACAGAAACATGGTTCTGAACATGCTGCCAATTGCTCGCCTGGGAAACATGCAGAGAAGTCCAAGATAGTGTTTTTTAGACTGGCTGCCACGAGCTGAATCGAATGCAGCCAAGAGCGAGCGTCTAGGACTTACGGTTCAGGAGTTATTCACAGAAACATGGTTCTTTTACTGCCAGCCGCGAAAGCGAAAATAACCAAGATCGAGCGTCTAGGATTTACTTGTCAATAACTCGCCTGGGAAACATCCAGAGAAGTCAAACACAGTGCTCCTATACTAATTGCCAGGCGCTGAGACGAATGCCGCCAAGATCGAGCGTCTAGGACTTACGGTTCAGGAGTTATTCACAGAAACATGGTTCTGAACATGCTGCCAATTTCTCGCCTGGGAAACATGCAGAGAAGTCCAAGATAGTGTTTTTTAGACTGGCTGCCACGAGCTGAATCGAATGCAGCCAAGAGCGAGCGTCTAGGACTTACGGTTCAGGAGTTATTCACAGAAACATGGTTCTGAACATGCTGCCAATTGCTCGCCTGGGAAACATGCAGAGAAGTCCAAGATAGTGTTTTTTAGACTGGCTGCCACGAGCTGAATCGAATGCAGCCAAGAGCGAGCGTCTAGGACTTACGGTTCAGGAGTTATTCACAGAAACATGGTTCTTTTACTGCCAGCCGCGAAAGCGAAAATAACCAAGATCGAGCGTCTAGGATTTACTTGTCAATAACTCGCCTGGGAAACATCCAGAGAAGTCAAACACAGTGCTCCTATACTAATTGCCAGGCGCTGAGACGAATGCCGCCAAGATCGAGCGTCTAGGACTTACGGTTCAAGAATTAGCTTTAGAAACATTTGCCTTAGGAACATGCAGAGAAGTCCAAGATAGTGTTTTTTAGACTGGCTGCCACGAGCTGAATCGAATGCAGCCAAGAGCGAGCGTCTAGGACTTACGGTTCAGGAGTTATTCACAGAAACATGGTTCTGAACATGCTGCCAATTGCTCGCCTGGGAAACATGCAGAGAAGTCCAAGATAGTGTTTTTTAGACTGGCTGCCACGAGCTGAATCGAATGCAGCCAAGAGCGAGCGTCTAGGACTTACGGTTCAGGAGTTATTCACAGAAACATGGTTCTGAACATGCTGCCAATTTCTCGCCTGGGAAACATGCAGAGAAGTCCAAGATAGTGTTTTTTAGACTGGCTGCCACGAGCTGAATCGAATGCAGCCAAGAGCGAGCGTCTAGGACTTACGGTTCAGGAGTTATTCACAGAAACATGGTTCTTTTACTGCCAGCCGCGAAAGCGAAAATAACCAAGATCGAGCGTCTAGGATTTACTTGTCAATAACTCGCCTGGGAAACATCCAGAGAAGTCAAACACAGTGCTCCTATACTAATTGCCAGGCGCTGAGACGAATGCCGCCAAGATCGAGCGTCTAGGACTTACGGTTCAGGAGTTATTCACAGAAACATGGTTCTGAACATGCTGCCAATTTCTCGCCTGGGAAACATGCAGAGAAGTCCAAGATAGTGTTTTTTAGACTGGCTGCCACGAGCTGAATCGAATGCAGCCAAGAGCGAGCGTCTAGGACTTACGGTTCAGGAGTTATTCACAGAAACATGGTTCTGAACATGCTGCCAATTGCTCGCCTGGGAAACATGCAGAGAAGTCCAAGATAGTGTTTTTTAGACTGGCTGTCACGAGCTGAATCGAATGCAGCCAAGAGCGAGCGTCTAGGACTTACGGTTCAGGAGTTATTCACAGAAACATGGTTCTGAACATGCTGCCAATTTCTCGCCTGGGAAACATGCAGAGAAGTCCAAGATAGTGTTTTTTAGACTGGCTGCCACGAGCTGAATCGAATGCAGCCAAGAGCGAGCGTCTAGGACTTACGGTTCAGGAGTTATTCACAGAAACATGGTTCTGAACATGCTGCCAATTTCTCGCCTGGGAAACATGCAGAGAAGTCCAAGATAGTGTTTTTTAGACTGGCTGCCACGAGCTGAATCGAATGCAGCCAAGAGCGAGCGTCTAGGACTTACGGTTCAGGAGTTATTCACAGAAACATGATCGAGCGTCTAGGATTTACTTGTCAATAACTCGCCTGGGAAACATCCAGAGAAGTCAAACACAGTGCTCCTATACTAATTGCCAGGCGCTGAGACGAATGCCGCCAAGATCGAGCGTCTAGGACTTACGGTTCAAGAATTAGCTTTAGAAACATTTGCCTTAGGAACATGCAGAGAAGTCCAAGATAGTGTTTTTTAGACTGGCTGCCACGAGCTGAATCGAATGCAGCCAAGAGCGAGCGTCTAGGACTTACGGTTCAGGAGTTATTCACAGAAACATGGTTCTGAACATGCTGCCAATTTCTCGCCTGGGAAACATGCAGAGAAGTCCAAGATAGTGTTTTTTAGACTGGCTGCCACGAGCTGAATCGAATGCAGCCAAGAGCGAGCGTCTAGGACTTACGGTTCAGGAGTTATTCACAGAAACATGGTTCTTTTACTGCCAGCCGCGAAAGCGAAAATAACCAAGATCGAGCGTCTAGGATTTACTTGTCAATAACTCGCCTGGGAAACATCCAGAGAAGTCAAACACAGTGCTCCTATACTAATTGCCAGGCGCTGAGACGAATGCCGCCAAGATCGAGCGTCTAGGACTTACGGTTCAGGAGTTATTCACAGAAACATGGTTCTGAACATGCTGCCAATTTCTCGCCTGGGAAACATGCAGAGAAGTCCAAGATAGTGTTTTTTAGACTGGCTGCCACGAGCTGAATCGAATGCAGCCAAGAGCGAGCGTCTAGGACTTACGGTTCAGGAGTTATTCACAGAAACATGGTTCTTTTACTGCCAGCCGCGAAAGCGAAAATAACCAAGATCGAGCGTCTAGGATTTACTTGTCAATAACTCGCCTGGGAAACATCCAGAGAAGTCAAACACAGTGCTCCTATACTAATTGCCAGGCGCTGAGACGAATGCCGCCAAGATCGAGCGTCTAGGACTTACGGTTCAGGAGTTATTCACAGAAACATGGTTCTGAACATGCTGCCAATTGCTCGCCTGGGAAACATGCAGAGAAGTCCAAGATAGTGTTTTTTAGACTGGCTGCCACGAGCTGAATCGAATGCAGCCAAGAGCGAGCGTCTAGGACTTACGGTTCAGGAGTTATTCACAGAAACATGGTTCTGAACATGCTGCCAATTTCTCGCCTGGGAAACATGCAGAGAAGTCCAAGATAGTGTTTTTTAGACTGGCTGCCACGAGCTGAATCGAATGCAGCCAAGAGCGAGCGTCTAGGACTTACGGTTCAGGAGTTATTCACAGAAACATGGTTCTTTTACTGCCAGCCGCGAAAGCGAAAATAACCAAGATCGAGCGTCTAGGATTTACTTGTCAATAACTCGCCTGGGAAACATCCAGAGAAGTCAAACACAGTGCTCCTATACTAATTGCCAGGCGCTGAGACGAATGCCGCCAAGATCGAGCGTCTAGGACTTACGGTTCAGGAGTTATTCACAGAAACATGGTTCTGAACATGCTGCCAATTTCTCGCCTGGGAAACATGCAGAGAAGTCCAAGATAGTGTTTTTTAGACTGGCTGCCACGAGCTGAATCGAATGCAGCCAAGAGCGAGCGTCTAGGACTTACGGTTCAGGAGTTATTCACAGAAACATGGTTCTGAACATGCTGCCAATTTCTCGCCTGGGAAACATGCAGAGAAGTCCAAGATAGTGTTTTTTAGACTGGCTGCCACGAGCTGAATCGAATGCAGCCAAGAGCGAGCGTCTAGGACTTACGGTTCAGGAGTTATTCACAGAAACATGGTTCTGAACATGCTGCCAATTTCTCGCCTGGGAAACATGCAGAGAAGTCCAAGATAGTGTTTTTTAGACTGGCTGCCACGAGCTGAATCGAATGCAGCCAAGAGCGAGCGTCTAGGACTTACGGTTCAGGAGTTATTCACAGAAACATGGTTCTTTTACTGCCAGCCGCGAAAGCGAAAATAACCAAGATCGAGCGTCTAGGATTTACTTGTCAATAACTCGCCTGGGAAACATCCAGAGAAGTCAAACACAGTGCTCCTATACTAATTGCCAGGCGCTGAGACGAATGCCGCCAAGATCGAGCGTCTAGGACTTACGGTTCAGGAGTTATTCACAGAAACATGGTTCTGAACATGCTGCCAATTTCTCGCCTGGGAAACATGCAGAGAAGTCCAAGATAGTGTTTTTTAGACTGGCTGCCACGAGCTGAATCGAATGCAGCCAAGAGCGAGCGTCTAGGACTTACGGTTCAGGAGTTATTCACAGAAACATGGTTCTGAACATGCTGCCAATTGCTCGCCTGGGAAACATGCAGAGAAGTCCAAGATAGTGTTTTTTAGACTGGCTGCCACGAGCTGAATCGAATGCAGCCAAGAGCGAGCGTCTAGGACTTACGGTTCAGGAGTTATTCACAGAAACATGGTTCTGAACATGCTGCCAATTTCTCGCCTGGGAAACATGCAGAGAAGTCCAAGATAGTGTTTTTTAGACTGGCTGCCACGAGCTGAATCGAATGCAGCCAAGAGCGAGCGTCTAGGACTTACGGTTCAGGAGTTATTCACAGAAACATGGTTCTGAACATGCTGCCAATTTCTCGCCTGGGAAACATGCAGAGAAGTCCAAGATAGTGTTTTTTAGACTGGCTGCCACGAGCTGAATCGAATGCAGCCAAGAGCGAGCGTCTAGGACTTACGGTTCAGGAGTTATTCACAGAAACATGGTTCTTTTACTGCCAGCCGCGAAAGCGAAAATAACCAAGATCGAGCGTCTAGGATTTACTTGTCAATAACTCGCCTGGGAAACATCCAGAGAAGTCAAACACAGTGCTCCTATACTAATTGCCAGGCGCTGAGACGAATGCCGCCAAGATCGAGCGTCTAGGACTTACGGTTCAGGAGTTATTCACAGAAACATGGTTCTGAACATGCTGCCAATTTCTCGCCTGGGAAACATGCAGAGAAGTCCAAGATAGTGTTTTTTAGACTGGCTGCCACGAGCTGAATCGAATGCAGCCAAGAGCGAGCGTCTAGGACTTACGGTTCAGGAGTTATTCACAGAAACATGGTTCTTTTACTGCCAGCCGCGAAAGCGAAAATAACCAAGATCGAGCGTCTAGGATTTACTTGTCAATAACTCGCCTGGGAAACATCCAGAGAAGTCAAACACAGTGCTCCTATACTAATTGCCAGGCGCTGAGACGAATGCCGCCAAGATCGAGCGTCTAGGACTTACGGTTCAGGAGTTATTCACAGAAACATGGTTCTGAACATGCTGCCAATTTCTCGCCTGGGAAACATGCAGAGAAGTCCAAGATAGTGTTTTTTAGACTGGCTGCCACGAGCTGAATCGAATGCAGCCAAGAGCGAGCGTCTAGGACTTACGGTTCAGGAGTTATTCACAGAAACATGGTTCTGAACATGCTGCCAATTGCTCGCCTGGGAAACATGCAGAGAAGTCCAAGATAGTGTTTTTTAGACTGGCTGCCACGAGCTGAATCGAATGCAGCCAAGAGCGAGCGTCTAGGACTTACGGTTCAGGAGTTATTCACAGAAACATGGTTCTGAACATGCTGCCAATTTCTCGCCTGGGAAACATGCAGAGAAGTCCAAGATAGTGTTTTTTAGACTGGCTGCCACGAGCTGAATCGAATGCAGCCAAGAGCGAGCGTCTAGGACTTACGGTTCAGGAGTTATTCACAGAAACATGGTTCTTTTACTGCCAGCCGCGAAAGCGAAAATAACCAAGATCGAGCGTCTAGGATTTACTTGTCAATAACTCGCCTGGGAAACATCCAGAGAAGTCAAACACAGTGCTCCTATACTAATTGCCAGGCGCTGAGACGAATGCCGCCAAGATCGAGCGTCTAGGACTTACGGTTCAAGAATTAGCTTTAGAAACATTTGCCTTAGGAACATGCAGAGAAGTCCAAGATAGTGTTTTTTAGACTGGCTGCCACGAGCTGAATCGAATGCAGCCAAGAGCGAGCGTCTAGGACTTACGGTTCAGGAGTTATTCACAGAAACATGGTTCTGAACATGCTGCCAATTGCTCGCCTGGGAAACATGCAGAGAAGTCCAAGATAGTGTTTTTTAGACTGGCTGCCACGAGCTGAATCGAATGCAGCCAAGAGCGAGCGTCTAGGACTTACGGTTCAGGAGTTATTCACAGAAACATGGTTCTTTTACTGCCAGCCGCGAAAGCGAAAATAACCAAGATCGAGCGTCTAGGATTTACTTGTCAATAACTCGCCTGGGAAACATCCAGAGAAGTCAAACACAGTGCTCCTATACTAATTGCCAGGCGCTGAGACGAATGCCGCCAAGATCGAGCGTCTAGGACTTACGGTTCAAGAATTAGCTTTAGAAACATTTGCCTTAGGAACATGCAGAGAAGTCCAAGATAGTGTTTTTTAGACTGGCTGCCACGAGCTGAATCGAATGCAGCCAAGAGCGAGCGTCTAGGACTTACGGTTCAGGAGTTATTCACAGAAACATGGTTCTGAACATGCTGCCAATTTCTCGCCTGGGAAACATGCAGAGAAGTCCAAGATAGTGTTTTTTAGACTGGCTGCCACGAGCTGAATCGAATGCAGCCAAGAGCGAGCGTCTAGGACTTACGGTTCAGGAGTTATTCACAGAAACATGGTTCTTTTACTGCCAGCCGCGAAAGCGAAAATAACCAAGATCGAGCGTCTAGGATTTACTTGTCAATAACTCGCCTGGGAAACATCCAGAGAAGTCAAACACAGTGCTCCTATACTAATTGCCAGGCGCTGAGACGAATGCCGCCAAGATCGAGCGTCTAGGACTTACGGTTCAGGAGTTATTCACAGAAACATGGTTCTGAACATGCTGCCAATTTCTCGCCTGGGAAACATGCAGAGAAGTCCAAGATAGTGTTTTTTAGACTGGCTGCCACGAGCTGAATCGAATGCAGCCAAGAGCGAGCGTCTAGGACTTACGGTTCAGGAGTTATTCACAGAAACATGGTTCTGAACATGCTGCCAATTTCTCGCCTGGGAAACATGCAGAGAAGTCCAAGATAGTGTTTTTTAGACTGGCTGCCACGAGCTGAATCGAATGCAGCCAAGAGCGAGCGTCTAGGACTTACGGTTCAGGAGTTATTCACAGAAACATGGTTCTGAACATGCTGCCAATTGCTCGCCTGGGAAACATGCAGAGAAGTCCAAGATAGTGTTTTTTAGACTGGCTGCCACGAGCTGAATCGAATGCAGCCAAGAGCGAGCGTCTAGGACTTACGGTTCAGGAGTTATTCACAGAAACATGGTTCTGAACATGCTGCCAATTTCTCGCCTGGGAAACATGCAGAGAAGTCCAAGATAGTGTTTTTTAGACTGGCTGCCACGAGCTGAATCGAATGCAGCCAAGAGCGAGCGTCTAGGACTTACGGTTCAGGAGTTATTCACAGAAACATGGTTCTGAACATGCTGCCAATTTCTCGCCTGGGAAACATGCAGAGAAGTCCAAGATAGTGTTTTTTAGACTGGCTGCCACGAGCTGAATCGAATGCAGCCAAGAGCGAGCGTCTAGGACTTACGGTTCAGGAGTTATTCACAGAAACATGATCGAGCGTCTAGGATTTACTTGTCAATAACTCGCCTGGGAAACATCCAGAGAAGTCAAACACAGTGCTCCTATACTAATTGCCAGGCGCTGAGACGAATGCCGCCAAGATCGAGCGTCTAGGACTTACGGTTCAAGAATTAGCTTTAGAAACATTTGCCTTAGGAACATGCAGAGAAGTCCAAGATAGTGTTTTTTAGACTGGCTGCCACGAGCTGAATCGAATGCAGCCAAGAGCGAGCGTCTAGGACTTACGGTTCAGGAGTTATTCACAGAAACATGGTTCTGAACATGCTGCCAATTTCTCGCCTGGGAAACATGCAGAGAAGTCCAAGATAGTGTTTTTTAGACTGGCTGCCACGAGCTGAATCGAATGCAGCCAAGAGCGAGCGTCTAGGACTTACGGTTCAGGAGTTATTCACAGAAACATGGTTCTTTTACTGCCAGCCGCGAAAGCGAAAATAACCAAGATCGAGCGTCTAGGATTTACTTGTCAATAACTCGCCTGGGAAACATCCAGAGAAGTCAAACACAGTGCTCCTATACTAATTGCCAGGCGCTGAGACGAATGCCGCCAAGATCGAGCGTCTAGGACTTACGGTTCAGGAGTTATTCACAGAAACATGGTTCTGAACATGCTGCCAATTTCTCGCCTGGGAAACATGCAGAGAAGTCCAAGATAGTGTTTTTTAGACTGGCTGCCACGAGCTGAATCGAATGCAGCCAAGAGCGAGCGTCTAGGACTTACGGTTCAGGAGTTATTCACAGAAACATGGTTCTTTTACTGCCAGCCGCGAAAGCGAAAATAACCAAGATCGAGCGTCTAGGATTTACTTGTCAATAACTCGCCTGGGAAACATCCAGAGAAGTCAAACACAGTGCTCCTATACTAATTGCCAGGCGCTGAGACGAATGCCGCCAAGATCGAGCGTCTAGGACTTACGGTTCAGGAGTTATTCACAGAAACATGGTTCTGAACATGCTGCCAATTTCTCGCCTGGGAAACATGCAGAGAAGTCCAAGATAGTGTTTTTTAGACTGGCTGCCACGAGCTGAATCGAATGCAGCCAAGAGCGAGCGTCTAGGACTTACGGTTCAGGAGTTATTCACAGAAACATGGTTCTGAACATGCTGCCAATTTCTCGCCTGGGAAACATGCAGAGAAGTCCAAGATAGTGTTTTTTAGACTGGCTGCCACGAGCTGAATCGAATGCAGCCAAGAGCGAGCGTCTAGGACTTACGGTTCAGGAGTTATTCACAGAAACATGGTTCTGAACATGCTGCCAATTTCTCGCCTGGGAAACATGCAGAGAAGTCCAAGATAGTGTTTTTTAGACTGGCTGCCACGAGCTGAATCGAATGCAGCCAAGAGCGAGCGTCTAGGACTTACGGTTCAGGAGTTATTCACAGAAACATGGTTCTTTTACTGCCAGCCGCGAAAGCGAAAATAACCAAGATCGAGCGTCTAGGATTTACTTGTCAATAACTCGCCTGGGAAACATCCAGAGAAGTCAAACACAGTGCTCCTATACTAATTGCCAGGCGCTGAGACGAATGCCGCCAAGATCGAGCGTCTAGGACTTACGGTTCAGGAGTTATTCACAGAAACATGGTTCTGAACATGCTGCCAATTTCTCGCCTGGGAAACATGCAGAGAAGTCCAAGATAGTGTTTTTTAGACTGGCTGCCACGAGCTGAATCGAATGCAGCCAAGAGCGAGCGTCTAGGACTTACGGTTCAGGAGTTATTCACAGAAACATGGTTCTGAACATGCTGCCAATTGCTCGCCTGGGAAACATGCAGAGAAGTCCAAGATAGTGTTTTTTAGACTGGCTGCCACGAGCTGAATCGAATGCAGCCAAGAGCGAGCGTCTAGGACTTACGGTTCAGGAGTTATTCACAGAAACATGGTTCTGAACATGCTGCCAATTTCTCGCCTGGGAAACATGCAGAGAAGTCCAAGATAGTGTTTTTTAGACTGGCTGCCACGAGCTGAATCGAATGCAGCCAAGAGCGAGCGTCTAGGACTTACGGTTCAGGAGTTATTCACAGAAACATGGTTCTTTTACTGCCAGCCGCGAAAGCGAAAATAACCAAGATCGAGCGTCTAGGATTTACTTGTCAATAACTCGCCTGGGAAACATCCAGAGAAGTCAAACACAGTGCTCCTATACTAATTGCCAGGCGCTGAGACGAATGCCGCCAAGATCGAGCGTCTAGGACTTACGGTTCAGGAGTTATTCACAGAAACATGGTTCTGAACATGCTGCCAATTTCTCGCCTGGGAAACATGCAGAGAAGTCCAAGATAGTGTTTTTTAGACTGGCTGCCACGAGCTGAATCGAATGCAGCCAAGAGCGAGCGTCTAGGACTTACGGTTCAGGAGTTATTCACAGAAACATGGTTCTGAACATGCTGCCAATTGCTCGCCTGGGAAACATGCAGAGAAGTCCAAGATAGTGTTTTTTAGACTGGCTGCCACGAGCTGAATCGAATGCAGCCAAGAGCGAGCGTCTAGGACTTACGGTTCAGGAGTTATTCACAGAAACATGGTTCTGAACATGCTGCCAATTTCTCGCCTGGGAAACATGCAGAGAAGTCCAAGATAGTGTTTTTTAGACTGGCTGCCACGAGCTGAATCGAATGCAGCCAAGAGCGAGCGTCTAGGACTTACGGTTCAGGAGTTATTCACAGAAACATGGTTCTTTTACTGCCAGCCGCGAAAGCGAAAATAACCAAGATCGAGCGTCTAGGATTTACTTGTCAATAACTCGCCTGGGAAACATCCAGAGAAGTCAAACACAGTGCTCCTATACTAATTGCCAGGCGCTGAGACGAATGCCGCCAAGATCGAGCGTCTAGGACTTACGGTTCAAGAATTAGCTTTAGAAACATTTGCCTTAGGAACATGCAGAGAAGTCCAAGATAGTGTTTTTTAGACTGGCTGCCACGAGCTGAATCGAATGCAGCCAAGAGCGAGCGTCTAGGACTTACGGTTCAGGAGTTATTCACAGAAACATGGTTCTGAACATGCTGCCAATTGCTCGCCTGGGAAACATGCAGAGAAGTCCAAGATAGTGTTTTTTAGACTGGCTGCCACGAGCTGAATCGAATGCAGCCAAGAGCGAGCGTCTAGGACTTACGGTTCAGGAGTTATTCACAGAAACATGGTTCTTTTACTGCCAGCCGCGAAAGCGAAAATAACCAAGATCGAGCGTCTAGGATTTACTTGTCAATAACTCGCCTGGGAAACATCCAGAGAAGTCAAACACAGTGCTCCTATACTAATTGCCAGGCGCTGAGACGAATGCCGCCAAGATCGAGCGTCTAGGACTTACGGTTCAAGAATTAGCTTTAGAAACATTTGCCTTAGGAACATGCAGAGAAGTCCAAGATAGTGTTTTTTAGACTGGCTGCCACGAGCTGAATCGAATGCAGCCAAGAGCGAGCGTCTAGGACTTACGGTTCAGGAGTTATTCACAGAAACATGGTTCTGAACATGCTGCCAATTTCTCGCCTGGGAAACATGCAGAGAAGTCCAAGATAGTGTTTTTTAGACTGGCTGCCACGAGCTGAATCGAATGCAGCCAAGAGCGAGCGTCTAGGGCTTACGGTTCAGGAGTTATTCACAGAAACATGGTTCTTTTACTGCCAGCCGCGAAAGCGAAAATAACCAAGATCGAGCGTCTAGGATTTACTTGTCAATAACTCGCCTGGGAAACATCCAGAGAAGTCAAACACAGTGCTCCTATACTAATTGCCAGGCGCTGAGACGAATGCCGCCAAGATCGAGCGTCTAGGACTTACGGTTCAGGAGTTATTCACAGAAACATGGTTCTGAACATGCTGCCAATTTCTCGCCTGGGAAACATGCAGAGAAGTCCAAGATAGTGTTTTTTAGACTGGCTGCCACGAGCTGAATCGAATGCAGCCAAGAGCGAGCGTCTAGGACTTACGGTTCAGGAGTTATTCACAGAAACATGGTTCTGAACATGCTGCCAATTTCTCGTCTGGGAAACATGCAGAGAAGTCCAAGATAGTGTTTTTTAGACTGGCTGCCACGAGCTGAATCGAATGCAGCCAAGAGCGAGCGTCTAGGACTTACGGTTCAGGAGTTATTCACAGAAACATGGTTCTGAACATGCTGCCAATTTCTCGCCTGGGAAACATGCAGAGAAGTCCAAGATAGTGTTTTTTAGACTGGCTGCCACGAGCTGAATCGAATGCAGCCAAGAGCGAGAGTCTAGGACTTACGGTTCAGGAGTTATTCACAGAAACATGGTTCTGAACATGCTGCCAATTTCTCGCCTGGGAAACATGCAGAGAAGTCCAAGATAGTGTTTTTTAGACTGGCTGCCACGAGCTGAATCGAATGCAGCCAAGAGCGAGCGTCTAGGACTTACGGTTCAGGAGTTATTCACAGAAACATGGTTCTGAACATGCTGCCAATTGCTCGCCTGGGAAACATGCAGAGAAGTCCAAGATAGTGTTTTTTAGACTGGCTGCCACGAGCTGAATCGAATGCAGCCAAGAGCGAGCGTCTAGGACTTACGGTTCAGGAGTTATTCACAGAAACATGGTTCTGAACATGCTGCCAATTGCTCGCCTGGGAAACATGCAGAGAAGTCCAAGATAGTGTTTTTTAGACTGGCTGCCACGAGCTGAATCGAATGCAGCCAAGAGCGAGCGTCTAGGACTTACGGTTCAGGAGTTATTCACAGAAACATGGTTCTTTTACTGCCAGCCGCGAAAGCGAAAATAACCAAGATCGAGCGTCTAGGATTTACTTGTCAATAACTCGCCTGGGAAACATCCAGAGAAGTCAAACACAGTGCTCCTATACTAATTGCCAGGCGCTGAGACGAATGCCGCCAAGATCGAGCGTCTAGGACTTACGGTTCAGGAGTTATTCACAGAAACATGGTTCTGAACATGCTGCCAATTTCTCGCCTGGGAAACATGCAGAGAAGTCCAAGATAGTGTTTTTTAGACTGGCTGCCACGAGCTGAATCGAATGCAGCCAAGAGCGAGCGTCTAGGACTTACGGTTCAGGAGTTATTCACAGAAACATGGTTCTGAACATGCTGCCAATTGCTCGCCTGGGAAACATGCAGAGAAGTCCAAGATAGTGTTTTTTAGACTGGCTGCCACGAGCTGAATCGAATGCAGCCAAGAGCGAGCGTCTAGGACTTACGGTTCAGGAGTTATTCACAGAAACATGGTTCTTTTACTGCCAGCCGCGAAAGCGAAAATAACCAAGATCGAGCGTCTAGGATTTACTTGTCAATAACTCGCCTGGGAAACATCCAGAGAAGTCAAACACAGTGCTCCTATACTAATTGCCAGGCGCTGAGACGAATGCCGCCAAGATCGAGCGTCTAGGACTTACGGTTCAAGAATTAGCTTTAGAAACATTTGCCTTAGGAACATGCAGAGAAGTCCAAGATAGTGTTTTTTAGACTGGCTGCCACGAGCTGAATCGAATGCAGCCAAGAGCGAGCGTCTAGGACTTACGGTTCAGGAGTTATTCACAGAAACATGGTTCTGAACATGCTGCCAATTGCTCGCCTGGGAAACATGCAGAGAAGTCCAAGATAGTGTTTTTTAGACTGGCTGCCACGAGCTGAATCGAATGCAGCCAAGAGCGAGCGTCTAGGACTTACGGTTCAGGAGTTATTCACAGAAACATGGTTCTGAACATGCTGCCAATTTCTCGCCTGGGAAACATGCAGAGAAGTCCAAGATAGTGTTTTTTAGACTGGCTGCCACGAGCTGAATCGAATGCAGCCAAGAGCGAGCGTCTAGGACTTACGGTTCAGGAGTTATTCACAGAAACATGGTTCTTTTACTGCCAGCCGCGAAAGCGAAAATAACCAAGATCGAGCGTCTAGGATTTACTTGTCAATAACTCGCCTGGGAAACATCCAGAGAAGTCAAACACAGTGCTCCTATACTAATTGCCAGGCGCTGAGACGAATGCCGCCAAGATCGAGCGTCTAGGACTTACGGTTCAGGAGTTATTCACAGAAACATGGTTCTGAACATGCTGCCAATTTCTCGCCTGGGAAACATGCAGAGAAGTCCAAGATAGTGTTTTTTAGACTGGCTGCCACGAGCTGAATCGAATGCAGCCAAGAGCGAGCGTCTAGGACTTACGGTTCAGGAGTTATTCACAGAAACATGGTTCTGAACATGCTGCCAATTGCTCGCCTGGGAAACATGCAGAGAAGTCCAAGATAGTGTTTTTTAGACTGGCTGTCACGAGCTGAATCGAATGCAGCCAAGAGCGAGCGTCTAGGACTTACGGTTCAGGAGTTATTCACAGAAACATGGTTCTGAACATGCTGCCAATTTCTCGCCTGGGAAACATGCAGAGAAGTCCAAGATAGTGTTTTTTAGACTGGCTGCCACGAGCTGAATCGAATGCAGCCAAGAGCGAGCGTCTAGGACTTACGGTTCAGGAGTTATTCACAGAAACATGGTTCTGAACATGCTGCCAATTTCTCGCCTGGGAAACATGCAGAGAAGTCCAAGATAGTGTTTTTTAGACTGGCTGCCACGAGCTGAATCGAATGCAGCCAAGAGCGAGCGTCTAGGACTTACGGTTCAGGAGTTATTCACAGAAACATGATCGAGCGTCTAGGATTTACTTGTCAATAACTCGCCTGGGAAACATCCAGAGAAGTCAAACACAGTGCTCCTATACTAATTGCCAGGCGCTGAGACGAATGCCGCCAAGATCGAGCGTCTAGGACTTACGGTTCAAGAATTAGCTTTAGAAACATTTGCCTTAGGAACATGCAGAGAAGTCCAAGATAGTGTTTTTTAGACTGGCTGCCACGAGCTGAATCGAATGCAGCCAAGAGCGAGCGTCTAGGACTTACGGTTCAGGAGTTATTCACAGAAACATGGTTCTGAACATGCTGCCAATTTCTCGCCTGGGAAACATGCAGAGAAGTCCAAGATAGTGTTTTTTAGACTGGCTGCCACGAGCTGAATCGAATGCAGCCAAGAGCGAGCGTCTAGGACTTACGGTTCAGGAGTTATTCACAGAAACATGGTTCTTTTACTGCCAGCCGCGAAAGCGAAAATAACCAAGATCGAGCGTCTAGGATTTACTTGTCAATAACTCGCCTGGGAAACATCCAGAGAAGTCAAACACAGTGCTCCTATACTAATTGCCAGGCGCTGAGACGAATGCCGCCAAGATCGAGCGTCTAGGACTTACGGTTCAGGAGTTATTCACAGAAACATGGTTCTGAACATGCTGCCAATTTCTCGCCTGGGAAACATGCAGAGAAGTCCAAGATAGTGTTTTTTAGACTGGCTGCCACGAGCTGAATCGAATGCAGCCAAGAGCGAGCGTCTAGGACTTACGGTTCAGGAGTTATTCACAGAAACATGGTTCTTTTACTGCCAGCCGCGAAAGCGAAAATAACCAAGATCGAGCGTCTAGGATTTACTTGTCAATAACTCGCCTGGGAAACATCCAGAGAAGTCAAACACAGTGCTCCTATACTAATTGCCAGGCGCTGAGACGAATGCCGCCAAGATCGAGCGTCTAGGACTTACGGTTCAGGAGTTATTCACAGAAACATGGTTCTGAACATGCTGCCAATTGCTCGCCTG
Source organism: Rhinoderma darwinii (assembly GCF_050947455.1). Classification (NCBI taxonomy): domain Eukaryota; kingdom Metazoa; phylum Chordata; class Amphibia; order Anura; family Rhinodermatidae; genus Rhinoderma; species Rhinoderma darwinii. Next base: position 58,235 of record NW_027464070.1, read on the forward strand.
GGAAACATGCAGAGAAGTCCAAGATAGTGTTTTTTAGACTGGCTGCCACGAGCTGAATCGAATGCAGCCAAGAGCGAGCGTCTAGGACTTACGGTTCAGGAGTTATTCACAGAAACATGGTTCTTTTACTGCCAGCCGCGAAAGCGAAAATAACCAAGATCGAGCGTCTAGGATTTACTTGTCAATAACTCGCCTGGGAAACATCCAGAGAAGTCAAACACAGTGCTCCTATACTAATTGCCAGGCGCTGAGACGAATGCCGCCAAGATCGAGCGTCTAGGACTTACGGTTCAAGAATTAGCTTTAGAAACATTTGCCTTAGGAACATGCAGAGAAGTCCAAGATAGTGTTTTTTAGACTGGCTGCCACGAGCTGAATCGAATGCAGCCAAGAGCGAGCGTCTGTGACTTACGGTTCAGGAGTTATTCACAGAAACATGGTTCTGAACATGCTGCCAATTGCTCGTCTGGGAAACATGCAGAGAAGTCCAAGATAGTGTTTTTTAGACTGGCTGCCACGAGCTGAATCGAATGCAGCCAAGAGCGAGCGTCTAGGACTTACGGTTCAGGAGTTATTCACAGAAACATGGTTCTGAACATGCTGCCAATTTCTCGCCTGGGAAACATGCAGAGAAGTCCAAGATAGTGTTTTTTAGACTGGCTGCCACGAGCTGAATCGAATGCAGCCAAGAGCGAGCGTCTAGGACTTACGGTTCAGGAGTTATTCACAGAAACATGGTTCTTTTACTGCCAGCCGCGAAAGCGAAAATAACCAAGATCGAGCGTCTAGGATTTACTTGTCAATAACTCGCCTGGGAAACATCCAGAGAAGTCAAACACAGTGCTCCTATACTAATTGCCAGGCGCTGAGACGAATGCCGCCAAGATCGAGCGTCTAGGACTTACGGTTCAGGAGTTATTCACAGAAACATGGTTCTGAACATGCTGCCAATTTCTCGCCTGGGAAACATGCAGAGAAGTCCAAGATAGTGTTTTTTAGACTGGCTGCCACGAGCTGAATCGAATGCAGCCAAGAGCGAGCGTCTAGGACTTACGGTTCAGGAGTTATTCACAGAAACATGGTTCTGAACATGCTGCCAATTTCTCGTCTGGGAAACATGCAGAGAAGTCCAAGATAGTGTTTTTTAGACTGGCTGCCACGAGCTGAATCGAATGCAGCCAAGAGCGAGCGTCTAGGACTTACGGTTCAGGAGTTATTCACAGAAACATGGTTCTGAACATGCTGCCAATTTCTCGCCTGGGAAACATGCAGAGAAGTCCAAGATAGTGTTTTTTAGACTGGCTGCCACGAGCTGAATCGAATGCAGCCAAGAGCGAGAGTCTAGGACTTACGGTTCAGGAGTTATTCACAGAAACATGGTTCTGAACATGCTGCCAATTTCTCGCCTGGGAAACATGCAGAGAAGTCCAAGATAGTGTTTTTTAGACTGGCTGCCACGAGCTGAATCGAATGCAGCCAAGAGCGAGCGTCTAGGACTTACGGTTCAGGAGTTATTCACAGAAACATGGTTCTGAACATGCTGCCAATTGCTCGCCTGGGAAACATGCAGAGAAGTCCAAGATAGTGTTTTTTAGACTGGCTGCCACGAGCTGAATCGAATGCAGCCAAGAGCGAGCGTCTAGGACTTACGGTTCAGGAGTTATTCACAGAAACATGGTTCTGAACATGCTGCCAATTGCTCGCCTGGGAAACATGCAGAGAAGTCCAAGATAGTGTTTTTTAGACTGGCTGCCACGAGCTGAATCGAATGCAGCCAAGAGCGAGCGTCTAGGACTTACGGTTCAGGAGTTATTCACAGAAACATGGTTCTTTTACTGCCAGCCGCGAAAGCGAAAATAACCAAGATCGAGCGTCTAGGATTTACTTGTCAATAACTCGCCTGGGAAACATCCAGAGAAGTCAAACACAGTGCTCCTATACTAATTGCCAGGCGCTGAGACGAATGCCGCCAAGATCGAGCGTCTAGGACTTACGGTTCAGGAGTTATTCACAGAAACATGGTTCTGAACATGCTGCCAATTTCTCGCCTGGGAAACATGCAGAGAAGTCCAAGATAGTGTTTTTTAGACTGGCTGCCACGAGCTGAATCGAATGCAGCCAAGAGCGAGCGTCTAGGACTTACGGTTCAGGAGTTATTCACAGAAACATGGTTCTGAACATGCTGCCAATTGCTCGCCTGGGAAACATGCAGAGAAGTCCAAGATAGTGTTTTTTAGACTGGCTGCCACGAGCTGAATCGAATGCAGCCAAGAGCGAGCGTCTAGGACTTACGGTTCAGGAGTTATTCACAGAAACATGGTTCTTTTACTGCCAGCCGCGAAAGCGAAAATAACCAAGATCGAGCGTCTAGGATTTACTTGTCAATAACTCGCCTGGGAAACATCCAGAGAAGTCAAACACAGTGCTCCTATACTAATTGCCAGGCGCTGAGACGAATGCCGCCAAGATCGAGCGTCTAGGACTTACGGTTCAAGAATTAGCTTTAGAAACATTTGCCTTAGGAACATGCAGAGAAGTCCAAGATAGTGTTTTTTAGACTGGCTGCCACGAGCTGAATCGAATGCAGCCAAGAGCGAGCGTCTGTGACTTACGGTTCAGGAGTTATTCACAGAAACATGGTTCTGAACATGCTGCCAATTGCTCGTCTGGGAAACATGCAGAGAAGTCCAAGATAGTGTTTTTTAGACTGGCTGCCACGAGCTGAATCGAATGCAGCCAAGAGCGAGCGTCTAGGACTTACGGTTCAGGAGTTATTCACAGAAACATGGTTCTGAACATGCTGCCAATTTCTCGCCTGGGAAACATGCAGAGAAGTCCAAGATAGTGTTTTTTAGACTGGCTGCCACGAGCTGAATCGAATGCAGCCAAGAGCGAGCGTCTAGGACTTACGGTTCAGGAGTTATTCACAGAAACATGGTTCTTTTACTGCCAGCCGCGAAAGCGAAAATAACCAAGATCGAGCGTCTAGGATTTACTTGTCAATAACTCGCCTGGGAAACATCCAGAGAAGTCAAACACAGTGCTCCTATACTAATTGCCAGGCGCTGAGACGAATGCCGCCAAGATCGAGCGTCTAGGACTTACGGTTCAGGAGTTATTCACAGAAACATGGTTCTGAACATGCTGCCAATTTCTCGCCTGGGAAACATGCAGAGAAGTCCAAGATAGTGTTTTTTAGACTGGCTGCCACGAGCTGAATCGAATGCAGCCAAGAGCGAGCGTCTAGGACTTACGGTTCAGGAGTTATTCACAGAAACATGGTTCTGAACATGCTGCCAATTTCTCGTCTGGGAAACATGCAGAGAAGTCCAAGATAGTGTTTTTTAGACTGGCTGCCACGAGCTGAATCGAATGCAGCCAAGAGCGAGCGTCTAGGACTTACGGTTCAGGAGTTATTCACAGAAACATGGTTCTGAACATGCTGCCAATTTCTCGCCTGGGAAACATGCAGAGAAGTCCAAGATAGTGTTTTTTAGACTGGCTGCCACGAGCTGAATCGAATGCAGCCAAGAGCGAGAGTCTAGGACTTACGGTTCAGGAGTTATTCACAGAAACATGGTTCTGAACATGCTGCCAATTTCTCGCCTGGGAAACATGCAGAGAAGTCCAAGATAGTGTTTTTTAGACTGGCTGCCACGAGCTGAATCGAATGCAGCCAAGAGCGAGCGTCTAGGACTTACGGTTCAGGAGTTATTCACAGAAACATGGTTCTGAACATGCTGCCAATTGCTCGCCTGGGAAACATGCAGAGAAGTCCAAGATAGTGTTTTTTAGACTGGCTGCCACGAGCTGAATCGAATGCAGCCAAGAGCGAGCGTCTAGGACTTACGGTTCAGGAGTTATTCACAGAAACATGGTTCTGAACATGCTGCCAATTGCTCGCCTGGGAAACATGCAGAGAAGTCCAAGATAGTGTTTTTTAGACTGGCTGCCACGAGCTGAATCGAATGCAGCCAAGAGCGAGCGTCTAGGACTTACGGTTCAGGAGTTATTCACAGAAACATGGTTCTTTTACTGCCAGCCGCGAAAGCGAAAATAACCAAGATCGAGCGTCTAGGATTTACTTGTCAATAACTCGCCTGGGAAACATCCAGAGAAGTCAAACACAGTGCTCCTATACTAATTGCCAGGCGCTGAGACGAATGCCGCCAAGATCGAGCGTCTAGGACTTACGGTTCAGGAGTTATTCACAGAAACATGGTTCTGAACATGCTGCCAATTTCTCGCCTGGGAAACATGCAGAGAAGTCCAAGATAGTGTTTTTTAGACTGGCTGCCACGAGCTGAATCGAATGCAGCCAAGAGCGAGCGTCTAGGACTTACGGTTCAGGAGTTATTCACAGAAACATGGTTCTGAACATGCTGCCAATTGCTCGCCTGGGAAACATGCAGAGAAGTCCAAGATAGTGTTTTTTAGACTGGCTGCCACGAGCTGAATCGAATGCAGCCAAGAGCGAGCGTCTAGGACTTACGGTTCAGGAGTTATTCACAGAAACATGGTTCTTTTACTGCCAGCCGCGAAAGCGAAAATAACCAAGATCGAGCGTCTAGGATTTACTTGTCAATAACTCGCCTGGGAAACATCCAGAGAAGTCAAACACAGTGCTCCTATACTAATTGCCAGGCGCTGAGACGAATGCCGCCAAGATCGAGCGTCTAGGACTTACGGTTCAGGAGTTATTCACAGAAACATGGTTCTGAACATGCTGCCAATTTCTCGCCTGGGAAACATGCAGAGAAGTCCAAGATAGTGTTTTTTAGACTGGCTGCCACGAGCTGAATCGAATGCAGCCAAGAGCGAGCGTCTAGGACTTACGGTTCAGGAGTTATTCACAGAAACATGGTTCTGAACATGCTGCCAATTGCTCGCCTGGGAAACATGCAGAGAAGTCCAAGATAGTGTTTTTTAGACTCGCTGCCACGAGCTGAATCGAATGCAGCCAAGAGCGAGCGTCTAGGACTTACGGTTCAGGAGTTATTCACAGAAACATGGTTCTGAACATGCTGCCAATTTCTCGCCTGGGAAACATGCAGAGAAGTCCAAGATAGTGTTTTTTAGACTGGCTGCCACGAGCTGAATCGAATGCAGCCAAGAGCGAGCGTCTAGGACTTACGGTTCAGGAGTTATTCACAGAAACATGGTTCTGAACATGCTGCCAATTTCTCGCCTGGGAAACATGCAGAGAAGTCCAAGATAGTGTTTTTTAGACTGGCTGCCACGAGCTGAATCGAATGCAGCCAAGAGCGAGCGTCTAGGACTTACGGTTCAGGAGTTATTCACAGAAACATGGTTCTGAACATGCTGCCAATTTCTCGCCTGGGAAACATGCAGAGAAGTCCAAGATAGTGTTTTTTAGACTGGCTGCCACGAGCTGAATCGAATGCAGCCAAGAGCGAGCGTCTAGGACTTACGGTTCAGGAGTTATTCACAGAAACATGGTTCTTTTACTGCCAGCCGCGAAAGCGAAAATAACCAAGATCGAGCGTCTAGGATTTACTTGTCAATAACTCGCCTGGGAAACATCCAGAGAAGTCAAACACAGTGCTCCTATACTAATTGCCAGGCGCTGAGACGAATGCCGCCAAGATCGAGCGTCTAGGACTTACGGTTCAGGAGTTATTCACAGAAACATGGTTCTGAACATGCTGCCAATTTCTCGCCTGGGAAACATGCAGAGAAGTCCAAGATAGTGTTTTTTAGACTGGCTGCCACGAGCTGAATCGAATGCAGCCAAGAGCGAGCGTCTAGGACTTACGGTTCAGGAGTTATTCACAGAAACATGGTTCTGAACATGCTGCCAATTGCTCGCCTGGGAAACATGCAGAGAAGTCCAAGATAGTGTTTTTTAGACTGGCTGCCACGAGCTGAATCGAATGCAGCCAAGAGCGAGCGTCTAGGACTTACGGTTCAGGAGTTATTCACAGAAACATGGTTCTGAACATGCTGCCAATTTCTCGCCTGGGAAACATGCAGAGAAGTCCAAGATAGTGTTTTTTAGACTGGCTGCCACGAGCTGAATCGAATGCAGCCAAGAGCGAGCGTCTAGGACTTACGGTTCAGGAGTTATTCACAGAAACATGGTTCTGAACATGCTGCCAATTTCTCGCCTGGGAAACATGCAGAGAAGTCCAAGATAGTGTTTTTTAGACTGGCTGCCACGAGCTGAATCGAATGCAGCCAAGAGCGAGCGTCTAGGACTTACGGTTCAGGAGTTATTCACAGAAACATGGTTCTGAACATGCTGCCAATTGCTCGCCTGGGAAACATGCAGAGAAGTCCAAGATAGTGTTTTTTAGACTGGCTGCCACGAGCTGAATCGAATGCAGCCAAGAGCGAGCGTCTAGGACTTACGGTTCAGGAGTTATTCACAGAAACATGGTTCTTTTACTGCCAGCCGCGAAAGCGAAAATAACCAAGATCGAGCGTCTAGGATTTACTTGTCAATAACTCGCCTGGGAAACATCCAGAGAAGTCAAACACAGTGCTCCTATACTAATTGCCAGGCGCTGAGACGAATGCCGCCAAGATCGAGCGTCTAGGACTTACGGTTCAGGAGTTATTCACAGAAACATGGTTCTGAACATGCTGCCAATTTCTCGCCTGGGAAACATGCAGAGAAGTCCAAGATAGTGTTTTTTAGACTGGCTGCCACGAGCTGAATCGAATGCAGCCAAGAGCGAGCGTCTAGGACTTACGGTTCAGGAGTTATTCACAGAAACATGGTTCTGAACATGCTGCCAATTGCTCGCCTGGGAAACATGCAGAGAAGTCCAAGATAGTGTTTTTTAGACTGGCTGCCACGAGCTGAATCGAATGCAGCCAAGAGCGAGCGTCTAGGACTTACGGTTCAGGAGTTATTCACAGAAACATGGTTCTGAACATGCTGCCAATTTCTCGCCTGGGAAACATGCAGAGAAGTCCAAGATAGTGTTTTTTAGACTGGCTGCCACGAGCTGAATCGAATGCAGCCAAGAGCGAGCGTCTAGGACTTACGGTTCAGGAGTTATTCACAGAAACATGGTTCTGAACATGCTGCCAATTTCTCGCCTGGGAAACATGCAGAGAAGTCCAAGATAGTGTTTTTTAGACTGGCTGCCACGAGCTGAATCGAATGCAGCCAAGAGCGAGCGTCTAGGACTTACGGTTCAGGAGTTATTCACAGAAACATGATCGAGCGTCTAGGATTTACTTGTCAATAACTCGCCTGGGAAACATCCAGAGAAGTCAAACACAGTGCTCCTATACTAATTGCCAGGCGCTGAGACGAATGCCGCCAAGATCGAGCGTCTAGGACTTACGGTTCAAGAATTAGCTTTAGAAACATTTGCCTTAGGAACATGCAGAGAAGTCCAAGATAGTGTTTTTTAGACTGGCTGCCACGAGCTGAATCGAATGCAGCCAAGAGCGAGCGTCTAGGACTTACGGTTCAGGAGTTATTCACAGAAACATGGTTCTGAACATGCTGCCAATTTCTCGCCTGGGAAACATGCAGAGAAGTCCAAGATAGTGTTTTTTAGACTGGCTGCCACGAGCTGAATCGAATGCAGCCAAGAGCGAGCGTCTAGGACTTACGGTTCAGGAGTTATTCACAGAAACATGGTTCTTTTACTGCCAGCCGCGAAAGCGAAAATAACCAAGATCGAGCGTCTAGGATTTACTTGTCAATAACTCGCCTGGGAAACATCCAGAGAAGTCAAACACAGTGCTCCTATACTAATTGCCAGGCGCTGAGACGAATGCCGCCAAGATCGAGCGTCTAGGACTTACGGTTCAGGAGTTATTCACAGAAACATGGTTCTGAACATGCTGCCAATTTCTCGCCTGGGAAACATGCAGAGAAGTCCAAGATAGTGTTTTTTAGACTGGCTGCCACGAGCTGAATCGAATGCAGCCAAGAGCGAGCGTCTAGGACTTACGGTTCAGGAGTTATTCACAGAAACATGGTTCTTTTACTGCCAGCCGCGAAAGCGAAAATAACCAAGATCGAGCGTCTAGGATTTACTTGTCAATAACTCGCCTGGGAAACATCCAGAGAAGTCAAACACAGTGCTCCTATACTAATTGCCAGGCGCTGAGACGAATGCCGCCAAGATCGAGCGTCTAGGACTTACGGTTCAGGAGTTATTCACAGAAACATGGTTCTGAACATGCTGCCAATTTCTCGCCTGGGAAACATGCAGAGAAGTCCAAGATAGTGTTTTTTAGACTGGCTGCCACGAGCTGAATCGAATGCAGCCAAGAGCGAGCGTCTAGGACTTACGGTTCAGGAGTTATTCACAGAAACATGGTTCTGAACATGCTGCCAATTTCTCGCCTGGGAAACATGCAGAGAAGTCCAAGATAGTGTTTTTTAGACTGGCTGCCACGAGCTGAATCGAATGCAGCCAAGAGCGAGCGTCTAGGACTTACGGTTCAGGAGTTATTCACAGAAACATGGTTCTGAACATGCTGCCAATTTCTCGCCTGGGAAACATGCAGAGAAGTCCAAGATAGTGTTTTTTAGACTGGCTGCCACGAGCTGAATCGAATGCAGCCAAGAGCGAGCGTCTAGGACTTACGGTTCAGGAGTTATTCACAGAAACATGGTTCTTTTACTGCCAGCCGCGAAAGCGAAAATAACCAAGATCGAGCGTCTAGGATTTACTTGTCAATAACTCGCCTGGGAAACATCCAGAGAAGTCAAACACAGTGCTCCTATACTAATTGCCAGGCGCTGAGACGAATGCCGCCAAGATCGAGCGTCTAGGACTTACGGTTCAGGAGTTATTCACAGAAACATGGTTCTGAACATGCTGCCAATTTCTCGCCTGGGAAACATGCAGAGAAGTCCAAGATAGTGTTTTTTAGACTGGCTGCCACGAGCTGAATCGAATGCAGCCAAGAGCGAGCGTCTAGGACTTACGGTTCAGGAGTTATTCACAGAAACATGGTTCTGAACATGCTGCCAATTTCTCGCCTGGGAAACATGCAGAGAAGTCCAAGATAGTGTTTTTTAGACTGGCTGCCACGAGCTGAATCGAATGCAGCCAAGAGCGAGCGTCTAGGACTTACGGTTCAGGAGTTATTCACAGAAACATGGTTCTTTTACTGCCAGCCGCGAAAGCGAAAATAACCAAGATCGAGCGTCTAGGATTTACTTGTCAATAACTCGCCTGGGAAACATCCAGAGAAGTCAAACACAGTGCTCCTATACTAATTGCCAGGCGCTGAGACGAATGCCGCCAAGATCGAGCGTCTAGGACTTACGGTTCAGGAGTTATTCACAGAAACATGGTTCTGAACATGCTGCCAATTTCTCGCCTGGGAAACATGCAGAGAAGTCCAAGATAGTGTTTTTTAGACTGGCTGCCACGAGCTGAATCGAATGCAGCCAAGAGCGAGCGTCTAGGACTTACGGTTCAGGAGTTATTCACAGAAACATGGTTCTTTTACTGCCAGCCGCGAAAGCGAAAATAACCAAGATCGAGCGTCTAGGATTTACTTGTCAATAACTCGCCTGGGAAACATCCAGAGAAGTCAAACACAGTGCTCCTATACTAATTGCCAGGCGCTGAGACGAATGCCGCCAAGATCGAGCGTCTAGGACTTACGGTTCAGGAGTTATTCACAGAAACATGGTTCTGAACATGCTGCCAATTTCTCGCCTGGGAAACATGCAGAGAAGTCCAAGATAGTGTTTTTTAGACTGGCTGCCACGAGCTGAATCGAATGCAGCCAAGAGCGAGCGTCTAGGACTTACGGTTCAGGAGTTATTCACAGAAACATGGTTCTGAACATGCTGCCAATTGCTCGCCTGGGAAACATGCAGAGAAGTCCAAGATAGTGTTTTTTAGACTGGCTGCCACGAGCTGAATCGAATGCAGCCAAGAGCGAGCGTCTAGGACTTACGGTTCAGGAGTTATTCACAGAAACATGGTTCTGAACATGCTGCCAATTTCTCGCCTGGGAAACATGCAGAGAAGTCCAAGATAGTGTTTTTTAGACTGGCTGCCACGAGCTGAATCGAATGCAGCCAAGAGCGAGCGTCTAGGACTTACGGTTCAGGAGTTATTCACAGAAACATGGTTCTTTTACTGCCAGCCGCGAAAGCGAAAATAACCAAGATCGAGCGTCTAGGATTTACTTGTCAATAACTCGCCTGGGAAACATCCAGAGAAGTCAAACACAGTGCTCCTATACTAATTGCCAGGCGCTGAGACGAATGCCGCCAAGATCGAGCGTCTAGGACTTACGGTTCAAGAATTAGCTTTAGAAACATTTGCCTTAGGAACATGCAGAGAAGTCCAAGATAGTGTTTTTTAGACTGGCTGCCACGAGCTGAATCGAATGCAGCCAAGAGCGAGCGTCTAGGACTTACGGTTCAGGAGTTATTCACAGAAACATGGTTCTGAACATGCTGCCAATTGCTCGCCTGGGAAACATGCAGAGAAGTCCAAGATAGTGTTTTTTAGACTGGCTGCCACGAGCTGAATCGAATGCAGCCAAGAGCGAGCGTCTAGGACTTACGGTTCAGGAGTTATTCACAGAAACATGGTTCTTTTACTGCCAGCCGCGAAAGCGAAAATAACCAAGATCGAGCGTCTAGGATTTACTTGTCAATAACTCGCCTGGGAAACATCCAGAGAAGTCAAACACAGTGCTCCTATACTAATTGCCAGGCGCTGAGACGAATGCCGCCAAGATCGAGCGTCTAGGACTTACGGTTCAAGAATTAGCTTTAGAAACATTTGCCTTAGGAACATGCAGAGAAGTCCAAGATAGTGTTTTTTAGACTGGCTGCCACGAGCTGAATCGAATGCAGCCAAGAGCGAGCGTCTAGGACTTACGGTTCAGGAGTTATTCACAGAAACATGGTTCTGAACATGCTGCCAATTTCTCGCCTGGGAAACATGCAGAGAAGTCCAAGATAGTGTTTTTTAGACTGGCTGCCACGAGCTGAATCGAATGCAGCCAAGAGCGAGCGTCTAGGACTTACGGTTCAGGAGTTATTCACAGAAACATGGTTCTTTTACTGCCAGCCGCGAAAGCGAAAATAACCAAGATCGAGCGTCTAGGATTTACTTGTCAATAACTCGCCTGGGAAACATCCAGAGAAGTCAAACACAGTGCTCCTATACTAATTGCCAGGCGCTGAGACGAATGCCGCCAAGATCGAGCGTCTAGGACTTACGGTTCAGGAGTTATTCACAGAAACATGGTTCTGAACATGCTGCCAATTTCTCGCCTGGGAAACATGCAGAGAAGTCCAAGATAGTGTTTTTTAGACTGGCTGCCACGAGCTGAATCGAATGCAGCCAAGAGCGAGCGTCTAGGACTTACGGTTCAGGAGTTATTCACAGAAACATGGTTCTGAACATGCTGCCAATTTCTCGCCTGGGAAACATGCAGAGAAGTCCAAGATAGTGTTTTTTAGACTGGCTGCCACGAGCTGAATCGAATGCAGCCAAGAGCGAGCGTCTAGGACTTACGGTTCAGGAGTTATTCACAGAAACATGGTTCTGAACATGCTGCCAATTGCTCGCCTGGGAAACATGCAGAGAAGTCCAAGATAGTGTTTTTTAGACTGGCTGCCACGAGCTGAATCGAATGCAGCCAAGAGCGAGCGTCTAGGACTTACGGTTCAGGAGTTATTCACAGAAACATGGTTCTGAACATGCTGCCAATTTCTCGCCTGGGAAACATGCAGAGAAGTCCAAGATAGTGTTTTTTAGACTGGCTGCCACGAGCTGAATCGAATGCAGCCAAGAGCGAGCGTCTAGGACTTACGGTTCAGGAGTTATTCACAGAAACATGGTTCTGAACATGCTGCCAATTTCTCGCCTGGGAAACATGCAGAGAAGTCCAAGATAGTGTTTTTTAGACTGGCTGCCACGAGCTGAATCGAATGCAGCCAAGAGCGAGCGTCTAGGACTTACGGTTCAGGAGTTATTCACAGAAACATGATCGAGCGTCTAGGATTTACTTGTCAATAACTCGCCTGGGAAACATCCAGAGAAGTCAAACACAGTGCTCCTATACTAATTGCCAGGCGCTGAGACGAATGCCGCCAAGATCGAGCGTCTAGGACTTACGGTTCAAGAATTAGCTTTAGAAACATTTGCCTTAGGAACATGCAGAGAAGTCCAAGATAGTGTTTTTTAGACTGGCTGCCACGAGCTGAATCGAATGCAGCCAAGAGCGAGCGTCTAGGACTTACGGTTCAGGAGTTATTCACAGAAACATGGTTCTGAACATGCTGCCAATTTCTCGCCTGGGAAACATGCAGAGAAGTCCAAGATAGTGTTTTTTAGACTGGCTGCCACGAGCTGAATCGAATGCAGCCAAGAGCGAGCGTCTAGGACTTACGGTTCAGGAGTTATTCACAGAAACATGGTTCTTTTACTGCCAGCCGCGAAAGCGAAAATAACCAAGATCGAGCGTCTAGGATTTACTTGTCAATAACTCGCCTGGGAAACATCCAGAGAAGTCAAACACAGTGCTCCTATACTAATTGCCAGGCGCTGAGACGAATGCCGCCAAGATCGAGCGTCTAGGACTTACGGTTCAGGAGTTATTCACAGAAACATGGTTCTGAACATGCTGCCAATTTCTCGCCTGGGAAACATGCAGAGAAGTCCAAGATAGTGTTTTTTAGACTGGCTGCCACGAGCTGAATCGAATGCAGCCAAGAGCGAGCGTCTAGGACTTACGGTTCAGGAGTTATTCACAGAAACATGGTTCTTTTACTGCCAGCCGCGAAAGCGAAAATAACCAAGATCGAGCGTCTAGGATTTACTTGTCAATAACTCGCCTGGGAAACATCCAGAGAAGTCAAACACAGTGCTCCTATACTAATTGCCAGGCGCTGAGACGAATGCCGCCAAGATCGAGCGTCTAGGACTTACGGTTCAGGAGTTATTCACAGAAACATGGTTCTGAACATGCTGCCAATTTCTCGCCTGGGAAACATGCAGAGAAGTCCAAGATAGTGTTTTTTAGACTGGCTGCCACGAGCTGAATCGAATGCAGCCAAGAGCGAGCGTCTAGGACTTACGGTTCAGGAGTTATTCACAGAAACATGGTTCTGAACATGCTGCCAATTTCTCGCCTGGGAAACATGCAGAGAAGTCCAAGATAGTGTTTTTTAGACTGGCTGCCACGAGCTGAATCGAATGCAGCCAAGAGCGAGCGTCTAGGACTTACGGTTCAGGAGTTATTCACAGAAACATGGTTCTGAACATGCTGCCAATTTCTCGCCTGGGAAACATGCAGAGAAGTCCAAGATAGTGTTTTTTAGACTGGCTGCCACGAGCTGAATCGAATGCAGCCAAGAGCGAGCGTCTAGGACTTACGGTTCAGGAGTTATTCACAGAAACATGGTTCTTTTACTGCCAGCCGCGAAAGCGAAAATAACCAAGATCGAGCGTCTAGGATTTACTTGTCAATAACTCGCCTGGGAAACATCCAGAGAAGTCAAACACAGTGCTCCTATACTAATTGCCAGGCGCTGAGACGAATGCCGCCAAGATCGAGCGTCTAGGACTTACGGTTCAGGAGTTATTCACAGAAACATGGTTCTGAACATGCTGCCAATTTCTCGCCTGGGAAACATGCAGAGAAGTCCAAGATAGTGTTTTTTAGACTGGCTGCCACGAGCTGAATCGAATGCAGCCAAGAGCGAGCGTCTAGGACTTACGGTTCAGGAGTTATTCACAGAAACATGGTTCTGAACATGCTGCCAATTGCTCGCCTGGGAAACATGCAGAGAAGTCCAAGATAGTGTTTTTTAGACTGGCTGCCACGAGCTGAATCGAATGCAGCCAAGAGCGAGCGTCTAGGACTTACGGTTCAGGAGTTATTCACAGAAACATGGTTCTGAACATGCTGCCAATTTCTCGCCTGGGAAACATGCAGAGAAGTCCAAGATAGTGTTTTTTAGACTGGCTGCCACGAGCTGAATCGAATGCAGCCAAGAGCGAGCGTCTAGGACTTACGGTTCAGGAGTTATTCACAGAAACATGGTTCTTTTACTGCCAGCCGCGAAAGCGAAAATAACCAAGATCGAGCGTCTAGGATTTACTTGTCAATAACTCGCCTGGGAAACATCCAGAGAAGTCAAACACAGTGCTCCTATACTAATTGCCAGGCGCTGAGACGAATGCCGCCAAGATCGAGCGTCTAGGACTTACGGTTCAGGAGTTATTCACAGAAACATGGTTCTGAACATGCTGCCAATTTCTCGCCTGGGAAACATGCAGAGAAGTCCAAGATAGTGTTTTTTAGACTGGCTGCCACGAGCTGAATCGAATGCAGCCAAGAGCGAGCGTCTAGGACTTACGGTTCAGGAGTTATTCACAGAAACATGGTTCTGAACATGCTGCCAATTGCTCGCCTGGGAAACATGCAGAGAAGTCCAAGATAGTGTTTTTTAGACTGGCTGCCACGAGCTGAATCGAATGCAGCCAAGAGCGAGCGTCTAGGACTTACGGTTCAGGAGTTATTCACAGAAACATGGTTCTGAACATGCTGCCAATTTCTCGCCTGGGAAACATGCAGAGAAGTCCAAGATAGTGTTTTTTAGACTGGCTGCCACGAGCTGAATCGAATGCAGCCAAGAGCGAGCGTCTAGGACTTACGGTTCAGGAGTTATTCACAGAAACATGGTTCTTTTACTGCCAGCCGCGAAAGCGAAAATAACCAAGATCGAGCGTCTAGGATTTACTTGTCAATAACTCGCCTGGGAAACATCCAGAGAAGTCAAACACAGTGCTCCTATACTAATTGCCAGGCGCTGAGACGAATGCCGCCAAGATCGAGCGTCTAGGACTTACGGTTCAAGAATTAGCTTTAGAAACATTTGCCTTAGGAACATGCAGAGAAGTCCAAGATAGTGTTTTTTAGACTGGCTGCCACGAGCTGAATCGAATGCAGCCAAGAGCGAGCGTCTAGGACTTACGGTTCAGGAGTTATTCACAGAAACATGGTTCTGAACATGCTGCCAATTGCTCGCCTGGGAAACATGCAGAGAAGTCCAAGATAGTGTTTTTTAGACTGGCTGCCACGAGCTGAATCGAATGCAGCCAAGAGCGAGCGTCTAGGACTTACGGTTCAGGAGTTATTCACAGAAACATGGTTCTTTTACTGCCAGCCGCGAAAGCGAAAATAACCAAGATCGAGCGTCTAGGATTTACTTGTCAATAACTCGCCTGGGAAACATCCAGAGAAGTCAAACACAGTGCTCCTATACTAATTGCCAGGCGCTGAGACGAATGCCGCCAAGATCGAGCGTCTAGGACTTACGGTTCAAGAATTAGCTTTAGAAACATTTGCCTTAGGAACATGCAGAGAAGTCCAAGATAGTGTTTTTTAGACTGGCTGCCACGAGCTGAATCGAATGCAGCCAAGAGCGAGCGTCTAGGACTTACGGTTCAGGAGTTATTCACAGAAACATGGTTCTGAACATGCTGCCAATTTCTCGCCTGGGAAACATGCAGAGAAGTCCAAGATAGTGTTTTTTAGACTGGCTGCCACGAGCTGAATCGAATGCAGCCAAGAGCGAGCGTCTAGGGCTTACGGTTCAGGAGTTATTCACAGAAACATGGTTCTTTTACTGCCAGCCGCGAAAGCGAAAATAACCAAGATCGAGCGTCTAGGATTTACTTGTCAATAACTCGCCTGGGAAACATCCAGAGAAGTCAAACACAGTGCTCCTATACTAATTGCCAGGCGCTGAGACGAATGCCGCCAAGATCGAGCGTCTAGGACTTACGGTTCAGGAGTTATTCACAGAAACATGGTTCTGAACATGCTGCCAATTTCTCGCCTGGGAAACATGCAGAGAAGTCCAAGATAGTGTTTTTTAGACTGGCTGCCACGAGCTGAATCGAATGCAGCCAAGAGCGAGCGTCTAGGACTTACGGTTCAGGAGTTATTCACAGAAACATGGTTCTGAACATGCTGCCAATTTCTCGTCTGGGAAACATGCAGAGAAGTCCAAGATAGTGTTTTTTAGACTGGCTGCCACGAGCTGAATCGAATGCAGCCAAGAGCGAGCGTCTAGGACTTACGGTTCAGGAGTTATTCACAGAAACATGGTTCTGAACATGCTGCCAATTTCTCGCCTGGGAAACATGCAGAGAAGTCCAAGATAGTGTTTTTTAGACTGGCTGCCACGAGCTGAATCGAATGCAGCCAAGAGCGAGAGTCTAGGACTTACGGTTCAGGAGTTATTCACAGAAACATGGTTCTGAACATGCTGCCAATTTCTCGCCTGGGAAACATGCAGAGAAGTCCAAGATAGTGTTTTTTAGACTGGCTGCCACGAGCTGAATCGAATGCAGCCAAGAGCGAGCGTCTAGGACTTACGGTTCAGGAGTTATTCACAGAAACATGGTTCTGAACATGCTGCCAATTGCTCGCCTGGGAAACATGCAGAGAAGTCCAAGATAGTGTTTTTTAGACTGGCTGCCACGAGCTGAATCGAATGCAGCCAAGAGCGAGCGTCTAGGACTTACGGTTCAGGAGTTATTCACAGAAACATGGTTCTGAACATGCTGCCAATTGCTCGCCTGGGAAACATGCAGAGAAGTCCAAGATAGTGTTTTTTAGACTGGCTGCCACGAGCTGAATCGAATGCAGCCAAGAGCGAGCGTCTAGGACTTACGGTTCAGGAGTTATTCACAGAAACATGGTTCTTTTACTGCCAGCCGCGAAAGCGAAAATAACCAAGATCGAGCGTCTAGGATTTACTTGTCAATAACTCGCCTGGGAAACATCCAGAGAAGTCAAACACAGTGCTCCTATACTAATTGCCAGGCGCTGAGACGAATGCCGCCAAGATCGAGCGTCTAGGACTTACGGTTCAAGAATTAGCTTTAGAAACATTTGCCTTAGGAACATGCAGAGAAGTCCAAGATAGTGTTTTTTAGACTGGCTGCCACGAGCTGAATCGAATGCAGCCAAGAGCGAGCGTCTAGGACTTACGGTTCAGGAGTTATTCACAGAAACATGGTTCTGAACATGCTGCCAATTGCTCGCCTGGGAAACATGCAGAGAAGTCCAAGATAGTGTTTTTTAGACTGGCTGCCACGAGCTGAATCGAATGCAGCCAAGAGCGAGCGTCTAGGACTTACGGTTCAGGAGTTATTCACAGAAACATGGTTCTGAACATGCTGCCAATTTCTCGCCTGGGAAACATGCAGAGAAGTCCAAGATAGTGTTTTTTAGACTGGCTGCCACGAGCTGAATCGAATGCAGCCAAGAGCGAGCGTCTAGGACTTACGGTTCAGGAGTTATTCACAGAAACATGGTTCTTTTACTGCCAGCCGCGAAAGCGAAAATAACCAAGATCGAGCGTCTAGGATTTACTTGTCAATAACTCGCCTGGGAAACATCCAGAGAAGTCAAACACAGTGCTCCTATACTAATTGCCAGGCGCTGAGACGAATGCCGCCAAGATCGAGCGTCTAGGACTTACGGTTCAGGAGTTATTCACAGAAACATGGTTCTGAACATGCTGCCAATTTCTCGCCTGGGAAACATGCAGAGAAGTCCAAGATAGTGTTTTTTAGACTGGCTGCCACGAGCTGAATCGAATGCAGCCAAGAGCGAGCGTCTAGGACTTACGGTTCAGGAGTTATTCACAGAAACATGGTTCTGAACATGCTGCCAATTGCTCGCCTGGGAAACATGCAGAGAAGTCCAAGATAGTGTTTTTTAGACTGGCTGTCACGAGCTGAATCGAATGCAGCCAAGAGCGAGCGTCTAGGACTTACGGTTCAGGAGTTATTCACAGAAACATGGTTCTGAACATGCTGCCAATTTCTCGCCTGGGAAACATGCAGAGAAGTCCAAGATAGTGTTTTTTAGACTGGCTGCCACGAGCTGAATCGAATGCAGCCAAGAGCGAGCGTCTAGGACTTACGGTTCAGGAGTTATTCACAGAAACATGGTTCTGAACATGCTGCCAATTTCTCGCCTGGGAAACATGCAGAGAAGTCCAAGATAGTGTTTTTTAGACTGGCTGCCACGAGCTGAATCGAATGCAGCCAAGAGCGAGCGTCTAGGACTTACGGTTCAGGAGTTATTCACAGAAACATGATCGAGCGTCTAGGATTTACTTGTCAATAACTCGCCTGGGAAACATCCAGAGAAGTCAAACACAGTGCTCCTATACTAATTGCCAGGCGCTGAGACGAATGCCGCCAAGATCGAGCGTCTAGGACTTACGGTTCAAGAATTAGCTTTAGAAACATTTGCCTTAGGAACATGCAGAGAAGTCCAAGATAGTGTTTTTTAGACTGGCTGCCACGAGCTGAATCGAATGCAGCCAAGAGCGAGCGTCTAGGACTTACGGTTCAGGAGTTATTCACAGAAACATGGTTCTGAACATGCTGCCAATTTCTCGCCTGGGAAACATGCAGAGAAGTCCAAGATAGTGTTTTTTAGACTGGCTGCCACGAGCTGAATCGAATGCAGCCAAGAGCGAGCGTCTAGGACTTACGGTTCAGGAGTTATTCACAGAAACATGGTTCTTTTACTGCCAGCCGCGAAAGCGAAAATAACCAAGATCGAGCGTCTAGGATTTACTTGTCAATAACTCGCCTGGGAAACATCCAGAGAAGTCAAACACAGTGCTCCTATACTAATTGCCAGGCGCTGAGACGAATGCCGCCAAGATCGAGCGTCTAGGACTTACGGTTCAGGAGTTATTCACAGAAACATGGTTCTGAACATGCTGCCAATTTCTCGCCTGGGAAACATGCAGAGAAGTCCAAGATAGTGTTTTTTAGACTGGCTGCCACGAGCTGAATCGAATGCAGCCAAGAGCGAGCGTCTAGGACTTACGGTTCAGGAGTTATTCACAGAAACATGGTTCTTTTACTGCCAGCCGCGAAAGCGAAAATAACCAAGATCGAGCGTCTAGGATTTACTTGTCAATAACTCGCCTGGGAAACATCCAGAGAAGTCAAACACAGTGCTCCTATACTAATTGCCAGGCGCTGAGACGAATGCCGCCAAGATCGAGCGTCTAGGACTTACGGTTCAGGAGTTATTCACAGAAACATGGTTCTGAACATGCTGCCAATTGCTCGCCTGGGAAACATGCAGAGAAGTCCAAGATAGTGTTTTTTAGACTGGCTGCCACGAGCTGAATCGAATGCAGCCAAGAGCGAGCGTCTAGGACTTACGGTTCAGGAGTTATTCACAGAAACATGGTTCTTTTACTGCCAGCCGCGAAAGCGAAAATAACCAAGATCGAGCGTCTAGGATTTACTTGTCAATAACTCGCCTGGGAAACATCCAGAGAAGTCAAACACAGTGCTCCTATACTAATTGCCAGGCGCTGAGACGAATGCCGCCAAGATCGAGCGTCTAGGACTTACGGTTCAAGAATTAGCTTTAGAAACATTTGCCTTAGGAACATGCAGAGAAGTCCAAGATAGTGTTTTTTAGACTGGCTGCCACGAGCTGAATCGAATGCAGCCAAGAGCGAGCGTCTAGGACTTACGGTTCAGGAGTTATTCACAGAAACATGGTTCTGAACATGCTGCCAATTGCTCGCCTGGGAAACATGCAGAGAAGTCCAAGATAGTGTTTTTTAGACTGGCTGCCACGAGCTGAATCGAATGCAGCCAAGAGCGAGCGTCTAGGACTTACGGTTCAGGAGTTATTCACAGAAACATGGTTCTGAACATGCTGCCAATTTCTCGCCTGGGAAACATGCAGAGAAGTCCAAGATAGTGTTTTTTAGACTGGCTGCCACGAGCTGAATCGAATGCAGCCAAGAGCGAGCGTCTAGGACTTACGGTTCAGGAGTTATTCACAGAAACATGGTTTCTTTTACTGCCAGCCGCGAAAGCGAAAATAACCAAGATCGAGCGTCTAGGATTTACTTGTCAATAACTCGCCTGGGAAACATCCAGAGAAGTCAAACACAGTGCTCCTATACTAATTGCCAGGCGCTGAGACGAATGCCGCCAAGATCGAGCGTCTAGGACTTACGGTTCAGGAGTTATTCACAGAAACATGGTTCTGAACATGCTGCCAATTTCTCGCCTGGGAAACATGCAGAGAAGTCCAAGATAGTGTTTTTAGACTGGCTGCCACGAGCTGAATCGAATGCAGCCAAGAGCGAGCGTCTAGGACTTACGGTTCAGGAGTTATTCACAGAAACATGGTTCTTTTACTGCCAGCCGCGAAAGCGAAAATAACCAAGATCGAGCGTCTAGGATTACTTGTCAATAACTCGCCTGGGAAACATCCAGAGAAGTCAAACACAGTGCTCCTATACTAATTGCCAGGCGCTGAGACGAATGCCGCCAAGATCGAGCGTCTAGGACTTACGGTTCAGGAGTTATTCACAGAAACATGGTTCTGAACATGCTGCCAATTTCTCGCCTGGGAAACATGCAGAGAAGTCCAAGATAGTGTTTTTTAGACTGGCTGCCACGAGCTGAATCGAATGCAGCCAAGAGCGAGCGTCTAGGACTTACGGTTCAGGAGTTATTCACAGAAACATGGTTCTGAACATGCTGCCAATTGCTCGCCTGGGAAACATGCAGAGAAGTCCAAGATAGTGTTTTTTAGACTGGCTGCCACGAGCTGAATCGAATGCAGCCAAGAGCGAGCGTCTAGGACTTACGGTTCAGGAGTTATTCACAGAAACATGGTTCTGAACATGCTGCCAATTGCTCGCCTGGGAAACATGCAGAGAAGTCCAAGATAGTGTTTTTTAGACTGGCTGCCACGAGCTGAATCGAATGCAGCCAAGAGCGAGCGTCTAGGACTTACGGTTCAGGAGTTATTCACAGAAACATGGTTCTTTTACTGCCAGCCGCGAAAGCGAAAATAACCAAGATCGAGCGTCTAGGATTTACTTGTCAATAACTCGCCTGGGAAACATCCAGAGAAGTCAAACACAGTGCTCCTATACTAATTGCCAGGCGCTGAGACGAATGCCGCCAAGATCGAGCGTCTAGGACTTACGGTTCAAGAATTAGCTTTAGAAACATTTGCCTTAGGAACATGCAGAGAAGTCCAAGATAGTGTTTTTTAGACTGGCTGCCACGAGCTGAATCGAATGCAGCCAAGAGCGAGCGTCTAGGACTTACGGTTCAGGAGTTATTCACAGAAACATGGTTCTGAACATGCTGCCAATTTCTCGCCTGGGAAACATGCAGAGAAGTCCAAGATAGTGTTTTTTAGACTGGCTGCCACGAGCTGAATCGAATGCAGCCAAGAGCGAGCGTCTAGGACTTACGGTTCAGGAGTTATTCACAGAAACATGGTTCTTTTACTGCCAGCCGCGAAAGCGAAAATAACCAAGATCGAGCGTCTAGGATTTACTTGTCAATAACTCGCCTGGGAAACATCCAGAGAAGTCAAACACAGTGCTCCTATACTAATTGCCAGGCGCTGAGACGAATGCCGCCAAGATCGAGCGTCTAGGACTTACGGTTCAGGAGTTATTCACAGAAACATGGTTCTGAACATGCTGCCAATTTCTCGCCTGGGAAACATGCAGAGAAGTCCAAGATAGTGTTTTTTAGACTGGCTGCCACGAGCTGAATCGAATGCAGCCAAGAGCGAGCGTCTAGGACTTACGGTTCAGGAGTTATTCACAGAAACATGGTTCTGAACATGCTGCCAATTTCTCGCCTGGGAAACATGCAGAGAAGTCCAAGATAGTGTTTTTTAGACTGGCTGCCACGAGCTGAATCGAATGCAGCCAAGAGCGAGCGTCTAGGACTTACGGTTCAGGAGTTATTCACAGAAACATGGTTCTGAACATGCTGCCAATTGCTCGCCTGGGAAACATGCAGAGAAGTCCAAGATAGTGTTTTTTAGACTGGCTGCCACGAGCTGAATCGAATGCAGCCAAGAGCGAGCGTCTAGGACTTACGGTTCAGGAGTTATTCACAGAAACATGGTTCTGAACATGCTGCCAATTTCTCGCCTGGGAAACATGCAGAGAAGTCCAAGATAGTGTTTTTTAGACTGGCTGCCACGAGCTGAATCGAATGCAGCCAAGAGCGAGCGTCTAGGACTTACGGTTCAGGAGTTATTCACAGAAACATGGTTCTGAACATGCTGCCAATTTCTCGCCTGGGAAACATGCAGAGAAGTCCAAGATAGTGTTTTTTAGACTGGCTGCCACGAGCTGAATCGAATGCAGCCAAGAGCGAGCGTCTAGGACTTACGGTTCAGGAGTTATTCACAGAAACATGATCGAGCGTCTAGGATTTACTTGTCAATAACTCGCCTGGGAAACATCCAGAGAAGTCAAACACAGTGCTCCTATACTAATTGCCAGGCGCTGAGACGAATGCCGCCAAGATCGAGCGTCTAGGACTTACGGTTCAAGAATTAGCTTTAGAAACATTTGCCTTAGGAACATGCAGAGAAGTCCAAGATAGTGTTTTTTAGACTGGCTGCCACGAGCTGAATCGAATGCAGCCAAGAGCGAGCGTCTAGGACTTACGGTTCAGGAGTTATTCACAGAAACATGGTTCTGAACATGCTGCCAATTTCTCGCCTGGGAAACATGCAGAGAAGTCCAAGATAGTGTTTTTTAGACTGGCTGCCACGAGCTGAATCGAATGCAGCCAAGAGCGAGCGTCTAGGACTTACGGTTCAGGAGTTATTCACAGAAACATGGTTCTTTTACTGCCAGCCGCGAAAGCGAAAATAACCAAGATCGAGCGTCTAGGATTTACTTGTCAATAACTCGCCTGGGAAACATCCAGAGAAGTCAAACACAGTGCTCCTATACTAATTGCCAGGCGCTGAGACGAATGCCGCCAAGATCGAGCGTCTAGGACTTACGGTTCAGGAGTTATTCACAGAAACATGGTTCTGAACATGCTGCCAATTTCTCGCCTGGGAAACATGCAGAGAAGTCCAAGATAGTGTTTTTTAGACTGGCTGCCACGAGCTGAATCGAATGCAGCCAAGAGCGAGCGTCTAGGACTTACGGTTCAGGAGTTATTCACAGAAACATGGTTCTTTTACTGCCAGCCGCGAAAGCGAAAATAACCAAGATCGAGCGTCTAGGATTTACTTGTCAATAACTCGCCTGGGAAACATCCAGAGAAGTCAAACACAGTGCTCCTATACTAATTGCCAGGCGCTGAGACGAATGCCGCCAAGATCGAGCGTCTAGGACTTACGGTTCAGGAGTTATTCACAGAAACATGGTTCTGAACATGCTGCCAATTTCTCGCCTGGGAAACATGCAGAGAAGTCCAAGATAGTGTTTTTTAGACTGGCTGCCACGAGCTGAATCGAATGCAGCCAAGAGCGAGCGTCTAGGACTTACGGTTCAGGAGTTATTCACAGAAACATGGTTCTGAACATGCTGCCAATTTCTCGCCTGGGAAACATGCAGAGAAGTCCAAGATAGTGTTTTTTAGACTGGCTGCCACGAGCTGAATCGAATGCAGCCAAGAGCGAGCGTCTAGGACTTACGGTTCAGGAGTTATTCACAGAAACATGGTTCTGAACATGCTGCCAATTTCTCGCCTGGGAAACATGCAGAGAAGTCCAAGATAGTGTTTTTTAGACTGGCTGCCACGAGCTGAATCGAATGCAGCCAAGAGCGAGCGTCTAGGACTTACGGTTCAGGAGTTATTCACAGAAACATGGTTCTTTTACTGCCAGCCGCGAAAGCGAAAATAACCAAGATCGAGCGTCTAGGATTTACTTGTCAATAACTCGCCTGGGAAACATCCAGAGAAGTCAAACACAGTGCTCCTATACTAATTGCCAGGCGCTGAGACGAATGCCGCCAAGATCGAGCGTCTAGGACTTACGGTTCAGGAGTTATTCACAGAAACATGGTTCTGAACATGCTGCCAATTTCTCGCCTGGGAAACATGCAGAGAAGTCCAAGATAGTGTTTTTTAGACTGGCTGCCACGAGCTGAATCGAATGCAGCCAAGAGCGAGCGTCTAGGACTTACGGTTCAGGAGTTATTCACAGAAACATGGTTCTGAACATGCTGCCAATTGCTCGCCTGGGAAACATGCAGAGAAGTCCAAGATAGTGTTTTTTAGACTGGCTGCCACGAGCTGAATCGAATGCAGCCAAGAGCGAGCGTCTAGGACTTACGGTTCAGGAGTTATTCACAGAAACATGGTTCTGAACATGCTGCCAATTTCTCGCCTGGGAAACATGCAGAGAAGTCCAAGATAGTGTTTTTTAGACTGGCTGCCACGAGCTGAATCGAATGCAGCCAAGAGCGAGCGTCTAGGACTTACGGTTCAGGAGTTATTCACAGAAACATGGTTCTTTTACTGCCAGCCGCGAAAGCGAAAATAACCAAGATCGAGCGTCTAGGATTTACTTGTCAATAACTCGCCTGGGAAACATCCAGAGAAGTCAAACACAGTGCTCCTATACTAATTGCCAGGCGCTGAGACGAATGCCGCCAAGATCGAGCGTCTAGGACTTACGGTTCAGGAGTTATTCACAGAAACATGGTTCTGAACATGCTGCCAATTTCTCGCCTGGGAAACATGCAGAGAAGTCCAAGATAGTGTTTTTTAGACTGGCTGCCACGAGCTGAATCGAATGCAGCCAAGAGCGAGCGTCTAGGACTTACGGTTCAGGAGTTATTCACAGAAACATGGTTCTGAACATGCTGCCAATTGCTCGCCTGGGAAACATGCAGAGAAGTCCAAGATAGTGTTTTTTAGACTGGCTGCCACGAGCTGAATCGAATGCAGCCAAGAGCGAGCGTCTAGGACTTACGGTTCAGGAGTTATTCACAGAAACATGGTTCTGAACATGCTGCCAATTTCTCGCCTGGGAAACATGCAGAGAAGTCCAAGATAGTGTTTTTTAGACTGGCTGCCACGAGCTGAATCGAATGCAGCCAAGAGCGAGCGTCTAGGACTTACGGTTCAGGAGTTATTCACAGAAACATGGTTCTTTTACTGCCAGCCGCGAAAGCGAAAATAACCAAGATCGAGCGTCTAGGATTTACTTGTCAATAACTCGCCTGGGAAACATCCAGAGAAGTCAAACACAGTGCTCCTATACTAATTGCCAGGCGCTGAGACGAATGCCGCCAAGATCGAGCGTCTAGGACTTACGGTTCAAGAATTAGCTTTAGAAACATTTGCCTTAGGAACATGCAGAGAAGTCCAAGATAGTGTTTTTTAGACTGGCTGCCACGAGCTGAATCGAATGCAGCCAAGAGCGAGCGTCTAGGACTTACGGTTCAGGAGTTATTCACAGAAACATGGTTCTGAACATGCTGCCAATTGCTCGCCTGGGAAACATGCAGAGAAGTCCAAGATAGTGTTTTTTAGACTGGCTGCCACGAGCTGAATCGAATGCAGCCAAGAGCGAGCGTCTAGGACTTACGGTTCAGGAGTTATTCACAGAAACATGGTTCTTTTACTGCCAGCCGCGAAAGCGAAAATAACCAAGATCGAGCGTCTAGGATTTACTTGTCAATAACTCGCCTGGGAAACATCCAGAGAAGTCAAACACAGTGCTCCTATACTAATTGCCAGGCGCTGAGACGAATGCCGCCAAGATCGAGCGTCTAGGACTTACGGTTCAAGAATTAGCTTTAGAAACATTTGCCTTAGGAACATGCAGAGAAGTCCAAGATAGTGTTTTTTAGACTGGCTGCCACGAGCTGAATCGAATGCAGCCAAGAGCGAGCGTCTAGGACTTACGGTTCAGGAGTTATTCACAGAAACATGGTTCTGAACATGCTGCCAATTTCTCGCCTGGGAAACATGCAGAGAAGTCCAAGATAGTGTTTTTTAGACTGGCTGCCACGAGCTGAATCGAATGCAGCCAAGAGCGAGCGTCTAGGGCTTACGGTTCAGGAGTTATTCACAGAAACATGGTTCTTTTACTGCCAGCCGCGAAAGCGAAAATAACCAAGATCGAGCGTCTAGGATTTACTTGTCAATAACTCGCCTGGGAAACATCCAGAGAAGTCAAACACAGTGCTCCTATACTAATTGCCAGGCGCTGAGACGAATGCCGCCAAGATCGAGCGTCTAGGACTTACGGTTCAGGAGTTATTCACAGAAACATGGTTCTGAACATGCTGCCAATTTCTCGCCTGGGAAACATGCAGAGAAGTCCAAGATAGTGTTTTTTAGACTGGCTGCCACGAGCTGAATCGAATGCAGCCAAGAGCGAGCGTCTAGGACTTACGGTTCAGGAGTTATTCACAGAAACATGGTTCTGAACATGCTGCCAATTTCTCGTCTGGGAAACATGCAGAGAAGTCCAAGATAGTGTTTTTTAGACTGGCTGCCACGAGCTGAATCGAATGCAGCCAAGAGCGAGCGTCTAGGACTTACGGTTCAGGAGTTATTCACAGAAACATGGTTCTGAACATGCTGCCAATTTCTCGCCTGGGAAACATGCAGAGAAGTCCAAGATAGTGTTTTTTAGACTGGCTGCCACGAGCTGAATCGAATGCAGCCAAGAGCGAGAGTCTAGGACTTACGGTTCAGGAGTTATTCACAGAAACATGGTTCTGAACATGCTGCCAATTTCTCGCCTGGGAAACATGCAGAGAAGTCCAAGATAGTGTTTTTTAGACTGGCTGCCACGAGCTGAATCGAATGCAGCCAAGAGCGAGCGTCTAGGACTTACGGTTCAGGAGTTATTCACAGAAACATGGTTCTGAACATGCTGCCAATTGCTCGCCTGGGAAACATGCAGAGAAGTCCAAGATAGTGTTTTTTAGACTGGCTGCCACGAGCTGAATCGAATGCAGCCAAGAGCGAGCGTCTAGGACTTACGGTTCAGGAGTTATTCACAGAAACATGGTTCTGAACATGCTGCCAATTGCTCGCCTGGGAAACATGCAGAGAAGTCCAAGATAGTGTTTTTTAGACTGGCTGCCACGAGCTGAATCGAATGCAGCCAAGAGCGAGCGTCTAGGACTTACGGTTCAGGAGTTATTCACAGAAACATGGTTCTTTTACTGCCAGCCGCGAAAGCGAAAATAACCAAGATCGAGCGTCTAGGATTTACTTGTCAATAACTCGCCTGGGAAACATCCAGAGAAGTCAAACACAGTGCTCCTATACTAATTGCCAGGCGCTGAGACGAATGCCGCCAAGATCGAGCGTCTAGGACTTACGGTTCAGGAGTTATTCACAGAAACATGGTTCTGAACATGCTGCCAATTTCTCGCCTGGGAAACATGCAGAGAAGTCCAAGATAGTGTTTTTTAGACTGGCTGCCACGAGCTGAATCGAATGCAGCCAAGAGCGAGCGTCTAGGACTTACGGTTCAGGAGTTATTCACAGAAACATGGTTCTGAACATGCTGCCAATTGCTCGCCTGGGAAACATGCAGAGAAGTCCAAGATAGTGTTTTTTAGACTGGCTGCCACGAGCTGAATCGAATGCAGCCAAGAGCGAGCGTCTAGGACTTACGGTTCAGGAGTTATTCACAGAAACATGGTTCTTTTACTGCCAGCCGCGAAAGCGAAAATAACCAAGATCGAGCGTCTAGGATTTACTTGTCAATAACTCGCCTGGGAAACATCCAGAGAAGTCAAACACAGTGCTCCTATACTAATTGCCAGGCGCTGAGACGAATGCCGCCAAGATCGAGCGTCTAGGACTTACGGTTCAAGAATTAGCTTTAGAAACATTTGCCTTAGGAACATGCAGAGAAGTCCAAGATAGTGTTTTTTAGACTGGCTGCCACGAGCTGAATCGAATGCAGCCAAGAGCGAGCGTCTAGGACTTACGGTTCAGGAGTTATTCACAGAAACATGGTTCTGAACATGCTGCCAATTGCTCGCCTGGGAAACATGCAGAGAAGTCCAAGATAGTGTTTTTTAGACTGGCTGCCACGAGCTGAATCGAATGCAGCCAAGAGCGAGCGTCTAGGACTTACGGTTCAGGAGTTATTCACAGAAACATGGTTCTGAACATGCTGCCAATTTCTCGCCTGGGAAACATGCAGAGAAGTCCAAGATAGTGTTTTTTAGACTGGCTGCCACGAGCTGAATCGAATGCAGCCAAGAGCGAGCGTCTAGGACTTACGGTTCAGGAGTTATTCACAGAAACATGGTTCTTTTACTGCCAGCCGCGAAAGCGAAAATAACCAAGATCGAGCGTCTAGGATTTACTTGTCAATAACTCGCCTGGGAAACATCCAGAGAAGTCAAACACAGTGCTCCTATACTAATTGCCAGGCGCTGAGACGAATGCCGCCAAGATCGAGCGTCTAGGACTTACGGTTCAGGAGTTATTCACAGAAACATGGTTCTGAACATGCTGCCAATTTCTCGCCTGGGAAACATGCAGAGAAGTCCAAGATAGTGTTTTTTAGACTGGCTGCCACGAGCTGAATCGAATGCAGCCAAGAGCGAGCGTCTAGGACTTACGGTTCAGGAGTTATTCACAGAAACATGGTTCTGAACATGCTGCCAATTGCTCGCCTGGGAAACATGCAGAGAAGTCCAAGATAGTGTTTTTTAGACTGGCTGTCACGAGCTGAATCGAATGCAGCCAAGAGCGAGCGTCTAGGACTTACGGTTCAGGAGTTATTCACAGAAACATGGTTCTGAACATGCTGCCAATTTCTCGCCTGGGAAACATGCAGAGAAGTCCAAGATAGTGTTTTTTAGACTGGCTGCCACGAGCTGAATCGAATGCAGCCAAGAGCGAGCGTCTAGGACTTACGGTTCAGGAGTTATTCACAGAAACATGGTTCTGAACATGCTGCCAATTTCTCGCCTGGGAAACATGCAGAGAAGTCCAAGATAGTGTTTTTTAGACTGGCTGCCACGAGCTGAATCGAATGCAGCCAAGAGCGAGCGTCTAGGACTTACGGTTCAGGAGTTATTCACAGAAACATGATCGAGCGTCTAGGATTTACTTGTCAATAACTCGCCTGGGAAACATCCAGAGAAGTCAAACACAGTGCTCCTATACTAATTGCCAGGCGCTGAGACGAATGCCGCCAAGATCGAGCGTCTAGGACTTACGGTTCAAGAATTAGCTTTAGAAACATTTGCCTTAGGAACATGCAGAGAAGTCCAAGATAGTGTTTTTTAGACTGGCTGCCACGAGCTGAATCGAATGCAGCCAAGAGCGAGCGTCTAGGACTTACGGTTCAGGAGTTATTCACAGAAACATGGTTCTGAACATGCTGCCAATTTCTCGCCTGGGAAACATGCAGAGAAGTCCAAGATAGTGTTTTTTAGACTGGCTGCCACGAGCTGAATCGAATGCAGCCAAGAGCGAGCGTCTAGGACTTACGGTTCAGGAGTTATTCACAGAAACATGGTTCTTTTACTGCCAGCCGCGAAAGCGAAAATAACCAAGATCGAGCGTCTAGGATTTACTTGTCAATAACTCGCCTGGGAAACATCCAGAGAAGTCAAACACAGTGCTCCTATACTAATTGCCAGGCGCTGAGACGAATGCCGCCAAGATCGAGCGTCTAGGACTTACGGTTCAGGAGTTATTCACAGAAACATGGTTCTGAACATGCTGCCAATTTCTCGCCTGGGAAACATGCAGAGAAGTCCAAGATAGTGTTTTTTAGACTGGCTGCCACGAGCTGAATCGAATGCAGCCAAGAGCGAGCGTCTAGGACTTACGGTTCAGGAGTTATTCACAGAAACATGGTTCTTTTACTGCCAGCCGCGAAAGCGAAAATAACCAAGATCGAGCGTCTAGGATTTACTTGTCAATAACTCGCCTGGGAAACATCCAGAGAAGTCAAACACAGTGCTCCTATACTAATTGCCAGGCGCTGAGACGAATGCCGCCAAGATCGAGCGTCTAGGACTTACGGTTCAGGAGTTATTCACAGAAACATGGTTCTGAACATGCTGCCAATTGCTCGCCTGGGAAACATGCAGAGAAGTCCAAGATAGTGTTTTTTAGACTGGCTGCCACGAGCTGAATCGAATGCAGCCAAGAGCGAGCGTCTAGGACTTACGGTTCAGGAGTTATTCACAGAAACATGGTTCTTTTACTGCCAGCCGCGAAAGCGAAAATAACCAAGATCGAGCGTCTAGGATTTACTTGTCAATAACTCGCCTGGGAAACATCCAGAGAAGTCAAACACAGTGCTCCTATACTAATTGCCAGGCGCTGAGACGAATGCCGCCAAGATCGAGCGTCTAGGACTTACGGTTCAAGAATTAGCTTTAGAAACATTTGCCTTAGGAACATGCAGAGAAGTCCAAGATAGTGTTTTTTAGACTGGCTGCCACGAGCTGAATCGAATGCAGCCAAGAGCGAGCGTCTGTGACTTACGGTTCAGGAGTTATTCACAGAAACATGGTTCTGAACATGCTGCCAATTGCTCGTCTGGGAAACATGCAGAGAAGTCCAAGATAGTGTTTTTTAGACTGGCTGCCACGAGCTGAATCGAATGCAGCCAAGAGCGAGCGTCTAGGACTTACGGTTCAGGAGTTATTCACAGAAACATGGTTCTGAACATGCTGCCAATTTCTCGCCTGGGAAACATGCAGAGAAGTCCAAGATAGTGTTTTTTAGACTGGCTGCCACGAGCTGAATCGAATGCAGCCAAGAGCGAGCGTCTAGGACTTACGGTTCAGGAGTTATTCACAGAAACATGGTTCTTTTACTGCCAGCCGCGAAAGCGAAAATAACCAAGATCGAGCGTCTAGGATTTACTTGTCAATAACTCGCCTGGGAAACATCCAGAGAAGTCAAACACAGTGCTCCTATACTAATTGCCAGGCGCTGAGACGAATGCCGCCAAGATCGAGCGTCTAGGACTTACGGTTCAGGAGTTATTCACAGAAACATGGTTCTGAACATGCTGCCAATTTCTCGCCTGGGAAACATGCAGAGAAGTCCAAGATAGTGTTTTTTAGACTGGCTGCCACGAGCTGAATCGAATGCAGCCAAGAGCGAGCGTCTAGGACTTACGGTTCAGGAGTTATTCACAGAAACATGGTTCTGAACATGCTGCCAATTTCTCGTCTGGGAAACATGCAGAGAAGTCCAAGATAGTGTTTTTTAGACTGGCTGCCACGAGCTGAATCGAATGCAGCCAAGAGCGAGCGTCTAGGACTTACGGTTCAGGAGTTATTCACAGAAACATGGTTCTGAACATGCTGCCAATTTCTCGCCTGGGAAACATGCAGAGAAGTCCAAGATAGTGTTTTTTAGACTGGCTGCCACGAGCTGAATCGAATGCAGCCAAGAGCGAGAGTCTAGGACTTACGGTTCAGGAGTTATTCACAGAAACATGGTTCTGAACATGCTGCCAATTTCTCGCCTGGGAAACATGCAGAGAAGTCCAAGATAGTGTTTTTTAGACTGGCTGCCACGAGCTGAATCGAATGCAGCCAAGAGCGAGCGTCTAGGACTTACGGTTCAGGAGTTATTCACAGAAACATGGTTCTGAACATGCTGCCAATTGCTCGCCTGGGAAACATGCAGAGAAGTCCAAGATAGTGTTTTTTAGACTGGCTGCCACGAGCTGAATCGAATGCAGCCAAGAGCGAGCGTCTAGGACTTACGGTTCAGGAGTTATTCACAGAAACATGGTTCTGAACATGCTGCCAATTTCTCGCCTGGGAAACATGCAGAGAAGTCCAAGATAGTGTTTTTTAGACTGGCTGCCACGAGCTGAATCGAATGCAGCCAAGAGCGAGCGTCTAGGGCTTACGGTTCAGGAGTTATTCACAGAAACATGGTTCTTTTACTGCCAGCCGCGAAAGCGAAAATAACCAAGATCGAGCGTCTAGGATTTACTTGTCAATAACTCGCCTGGGAAACATCCAGAGAAGTCAAACACAGTGCTCCTATACTAATTGCCAGGCGCTGAGACGAATGCCGCCAAGATCGAGCGTCTAGGACTTACGGTTCAGGAGTTATTCACAGAAACATGGTTCTGAACATGCTGCCAATTTCTCGCCTGGGAAACATGCAGAGAAGTCCAAGATAGTGTTTTTTAGACTGGCTGCCACGAGCTGAATCGAATGCAGCCAAGAGCGAGCGTCTAGGACTTACGGTTCAGGAGTTATTCACAGAAACATGGTTCTGAACATGCTGCCAATTTCTCGTCTGGGAAACATGCAGAGAAGTCCAAGATAGTGTTTTTTAGACTGGCTGCCACGAGCTGAATCGAATGCAGCCAAGAGCGAGCGTCTAGGACTTACGGTTCAGGAGTTATTCACAGAAACATGGTTCTGAACATGCTGCCAATTTCTCGCCTGGGAAACATGCAGAGAAGTCCAAGATAGTGTTTTTTAGACTGGCTGCCACGAGCTGAATCGAATGCAGCCAAGAGCGAGAGTCTAGGACTTACGGTTCAGGAGTTATTCACAGAAACATGGTTCTGAACATGCTGCCAATTTCTCGCCTGGGAAACATGCAGAGAAGTCCAAGATAGTGTTTTTTAGACTGGCTGCCACGAGCTGAATCGAATGCAGCCAAGAGCGAGCGTCTAGGACTTACGGTTCAGGAGTTATTCACAGAAACATGGTTCTGAACATGCTGCCAATTGCTCGCCTGGGAAACATGCAGAGAAGTCCAAGATAGTGTTTTTTAGACTGGCTGCCACGAGCTGAATCGAATGCAGCCAAGAGCGAGCGTCTAGGACTTACGGTTCAGGAGTTATTCACAGAAACATGGTTCTGAACATGCTGCCAATTGCTCGCCTGGGAAACATGCAGAGAAGTCCAAGATAGTGTTTTTTAGACTGGCTGCCACGAGCTGAATCGAATGCAGCCAAGAGCGAGCGTCTAGGACTTACGGTTCAGGAGTTATTCACAGAAACATGGTTCTTTTACTGCCAGCCGCGAAAGCGAAAATAACCAAGATCGAGCGTCTAGGATTTACTTGTCAATAACTCGCCTGGGAAACATCCAGAGAAGTCAAACACAGTGCTCCTATACTAATTGCCAGGCGCTGAGACGAATGCCGCCAAGATCGAGCGTCTAGGACTTACGGTTCAGGAGTTATTCACAGAAACATGGTTCTGAACATGCTGCCAATTTCTCGCCTGGGAAACATGCAGAGAAGTCCAAGATAGTGTTTTTTAGACTGGCTGCCACGAGCTGAATCGAATGCAGCCAAGAGCGAGCGTCTAGGACTTACGGTTCAGGAGTTATTCACAGAAACATGGTTCTGAACATGCTGCCAATTGCTCGCCTGGGAAACATGCAGAGAAGTCCAAGATAGTGTTTTTTAGACTGGCTGCCACGAGCTGAATCGAATGCAGCCAAGAGCGAGCGTCTAGGACTTACGGTTCAGGAGTTATTCACAGAAACATGGTTCTTTTACTGCCAGCCGCGAAAGCGAAAATACCAAGATCGAGCGTCTAGGATTTACTTGTCAATAACTCGCCTGGGAAACATCCAGAGAAGTCAAACACAGTGCTCCTATACTAATTGCCAGGCGCTGAGACGAATGCCGCCAAGATCGAGCGTCTAGGACTTACGGTTCAAGAATTAGCTTTAGAAACATTTGCCTTAGGAACATGCAGAGTCCAAGATAGTGTTTTTTAGACTGGCTGCCACGAGCTGAATCGAATGCAGCCAAGAGCGAGCGTCTAGGACTTACGGTTCAGGAGTTATTCACAGAAACATGGTTCTGAACATGCTGCCAATTGCTCGCCTGGGAAACATGCAGAGAAGTCCAAGATAGTGTTTTTTAGACTGGCTGCCACGAGCTGAATCGAATGCAGCCAAGAGCGAGCGTCTAGGACTTACGGTTCAGGAGTTATTCACAGAAACATGGTTCTGAACATGCTGCCAATTTCTCGCCTGGGAAACATGCAGAGAAGTCAAGATAGTGTTTTTTAGACTGGCTGCCACGAGCTGAATCGAATGCAGCCAAGAGCGAGCGTCTAGGACTTACGGTTCAGGAGTTATTCACAGAAACATGGTTCTTTTACTGCAAGCCGCGAAGCGAAAATAACCAAGATCGAGCGTCTAGGATTTACTTGTCAATAACTCGCCTGGGAAACATCCAGAGAAGTCAAACACAGTGCTCCTATACTAATTGCCAGGCGCTGAGACGAATGCCGCCAAGATCGAGCGTCTAGGACTTACGGTTCAGGAGTTATTCACAGAAACATGGTTCTGAACATGCTGCCAATTTCTCGCCTGGGAAACATGCAGAGAAGTCCAAGATAGTGTTTTTTAGACTGGCTGCCACGAGCTGAATCGAATGCAGCCAAGAGCGAGCGTCTAGGACTTACGGTTCAGGAGTTATTCACAGAAACATGGTTCTGCATGCTGCCAATTGCTCGCCTGGAAACATGCAGAGAAGTCAAGATAGTGGTTTTTTAGACTGGCTGTCACGAGCTGAATCGAATGCAGCCAAGAGCGAGCGTCTAGGACTTACGGTTCAGGAGTTATTCACAGAAACATGGTTCTGAACATGCTGCCAATTTACTCGCCTGGGAAACATGCAGAGAAGTCCAAGATAGTGTTTTTTAGACTGGCTGCCACGAGCTGAGTCGAATGCAGCCAAGAGCGAGCGTCTAGGACTTACGGTTCAGGAGTTATTCACAGAAACATGGTTCTGAACAAGCTGCCAATTGCTCGCCTGGGAAACATGCAGAGAAGTCCAAGATAGTGTTTTTTAGACTGGCTGCCACGAGCTGAATCGAATGCAGCCAAGAGCGAGCGTCTAGGACTTACGGTTCAGGAGTTATTCACAGAAACATGGTTCGAGCGTCTAGGATTTACTTGTCAATAACTCGCCTGGGAAACATCCAGAGAAGTCAAACACAGTGCTCCTATACTAATTGCCAGGCGCTGAGACGAATGCCGCCAAGATCGAGCGCACTCAGATAATGTGATCTCTTACGGTTCAAGGAATTAGCTTTAGAAACATTTGCCTTAGGAACATGCAGAAGAAGTCCAAGATAGTGTTTTTTAGACTGGCTGCCACGAGCTGAAGCGAATGCAGCCAAGAGCGAGCGTCTAGGACTTACGGTTCAGGAGTTATTCACAGAACATGGTTCTGAACATGCTGCCAATTTCTCTCCTGGGAAACATGCAGAGAAGTCCAAGATAGTGTTTTTTAGACTGGCTGCCACGAGCTGAATCGAATGCAGCCAAGAGCGAGCGTCTAGGACTTACGGTTCAGGAGTTATTCACAGAAACATGGTTCTTTTACTGCCAGCCGCGAAAGGCGAAAATAACCAAGATCGAGCGTCTAGGATTTACTTGTCAATAACTCGCCTGGGAAACATCCAGAGAAGTCAAACACAGTGCTCCTATACTAATTGCCAGGCGCTGAGACGAATGCCGCCAAGATCGAGCGTCTAGGACTAGGTTCAGGAGTTATTCACAGAAACATGGTTCTGAACATGCTTCCAATTTCTCGCCTGGGAAACATGCAGAGAAGTCCAAGATAGTGTTTTTTAGACTGGCTGCCACGAGCTGAATCGAATGCAGCAAGAGCGAGCGTCTAGGACTACGGTTCAGGAGTTATTTCACAGAAACATGGTTCTTTTACTGCCAGCCGCGAAAGCGAAAATAACCAAGATGCGCAACTCGCCTGGGCAACATCCAGAGAAGTCCAACACAGTGATCTTACTACTTTTGCCAGGCGCTGAGACGAATGCCGCCAAGATCGAGCGTCTAGGACTTACGGTTCAGGAGTTATTCACAGAAACATGGTTCTGAACATGCTGCCAATTGCTCGCCTGGGAAACATGCAGAGAAGTCCAAGATAGTGTTTTTTAGACTGGCTGCCACGAGCTAATCGAAAGCAGCCAAGAGCGAGCGTCTAGGACTTACGGTTCAGGAGTTATTCACAGAATCAGGAGTTATTCACAGAAACATGGTTCTTTTACTGCCAGCCGCGAAAGCGAAAATAACCAAGATCGAGCGTCTAGGATTTACTTGTCAATAACTCGCCTGGGAAACATCCAGAGAAGTCAAACACAGTGCTCCTATACTAATTGCCAGGCGCTGAGACGAATGCCGCCAAGATCGAGCGTCTAGGACTTACGGTTCAAGAATTAGCTTTAGAAACATTTGCCTTAGGAACATGCAGAGAAGTCCAAGATAGTGTTTTTTAGACTGGCTGCCACGAGCTGAATCGAATGCAGCCAAGAGCGAGCGTCTGTGACTTACGGTTCAGGAGTTATTCACAGAAACATGGTTCTGAACATGCTGCCAATTGCTCGTCTGGGAAACATGCAGAGAAGTCCAAGATAGTGTTTTTTAGACTGGCTGCCACGAGCTGAATCGAATGCAGCCAAGAGCGAGCGTCTAGGACTTACGGTTCAGGAGTTATTCACAGAAACATGGTTCTGAACATGCTGCCAATTTCTCGCCTGGGAAACATGCAGAGAAGTCCAAGATAGTGTTTTTTAGACTGGCTGCCACGAGCTGAATCGAATGCAGCCAAGAGCGAGCGTCTAGGACTTACGGTTCAGGAGTTATTCACAGAAACATGGTTCTTTTACTGCCAGCCGCGAAAGCGAAAATAACCAAGATCGAGCGTCTAGGATTTACTTGTCAATAACTCGCCTGGGAAACATCCAGAGAAGTCAAACACAGTGCTCCTATACTAATTGCCAGGCGCTGAGACGAATGCCGCCAAGATCGAGCGTCTAGGACTTACGGTTCAGGAGTTATTCACAGAAACATGGTTCTGAACATGCTGCCAATTTCTCGCCTGGGAAACATGCAGAGAAGTCCAAGATAGTGTTTTTTAGACTGGCTGCCACGAGCTGAATCGAATGCAGCCAAGAGCGAGCGTCTAGGACTTACGGTTCAGGAGTTATTCACAGAAACATGGTTCTGAACATGCTGCCAATTTCTCGTCTGGGAAACATGCAGAGAAGTCCAAGATAGTGTTTTTTAGACTGGCTGCCACGAGCTGAATCGAATGCAGCCAAGAGCGAGCGTCTAGGACTTACGGTTCAGGAGTTATTCACAGAAACATGGTTCTGAACATGCTGCCAATTTCTCGCCTGGGAAACATGCAGAGAAGTCCAAGATAGTGTTTTTTAGACTGGCTGCCACGAGCTGAATCGAATGCAGCCAAGAGCGAGAGTCTAGGACTTACGGTTCAGGAGTTATTCACAGAAACATGGTTCTGAACATGCTGCCAATTTCTCGCCTGGGAAACATGCAGAGAAGTCCAAGATAGTGTTTTTTAGACTGGCTGCCACGAGCTGAATCGAATGCAGCCAAGAGCGAGCGTCTAGGACTTACGGTTCAGGAGTTATTCACAGAAACATGGTTCTGAACATGCTGCCAATTGCTCGCCTGGGAAACATGCAGAGAAGTCCAAGATAGTGTTTTTTAGACTGGCTGCCACGAGCTGAATCGAATGCAGCCAAGAGCGAGCGTCTAGGACTTACGGTTCAGGAGTTATTCACAGAAACATGGTTCTGAACATGCTGCCAATTGCTCGCCTGGGAAACATGCAGAGAAGTCCAAGATAGTGTTTTTTAGACTGGCTGCCACGAGCTGAATCGAATGCAGCCAAGAGCGAGCGTCTAGGACTTACGGTTCAGGAGTTATTCACAGAAACATGGTTCTTTTACTGCCAGCCGCGAAAGCGAAAATAACCAAGATCGAGCGTCTAGGATTTACTTGTCAATAACTCGCCTGGGAAACATCCAGAGAAGTCAAACACAGTGCTCCTATACTAATTGCCAGGCGCTGAGACGAATGCCGCCAAGATCGAGCGTCTAGGACTTACGGTTCAGGAGTTATTCACAGAAACATGGTTCTGAACATGCTGCCAATTTCTCGCCTGGGAAACATGCAGAGAAGTCCAAGATAGTGTTTTTTAGACTGGCTGCCACGAGCTGAATCGAATGCAGCCAAGAGCGAGCGTCTAGGACTTACGGTTCAGGAGTTATTCACAGAAACATGGTTCTGAACATGCTGCCAATTGCTCGCCTGGGAAACATGCAGAGAAGTCCAAGATAGTGTTTTTTAGACTGGCTGCCACGAGCTGAATCGAATGCAGCCAAGAGCGAGCGTCTAGGACTTACGGTTCAGGAGTTATTCACAGAAACATGGTTCTTTTACTGCCAGCCGCGAAAGCGAAAATAACCAAGATCGAGCGTCTAGGATTTACTTGTCAATAACTCGCCTGGGAAACATCCAGAGAAGTCAAACACAGTGCTCCTATACTAATTGCCAGGCGCTGAGACGAATGCCGCCAAGATCGAGCGTCTAGGACTTACGGTTCAAGAATTAGCTTTAGAAACATTTGCCTTAGGAACATGCAGAGAAGTCCAAGATAGTGTTTTTTAGACTGGCTGCCACGAGCTGAATCGAATGCAGCCAAGAGCGAGCGTCTAGGACTTACGGTTCAGGAGTTATTCACAGAAACATGGTTCTGAACATGCTGCCAATTGCTCGCCTGGGAAACATGCAGAGAAGTCCAAGATAGTGTTTTTTAGACTAATTGCCAGGCGCTGAGATCGAATGCCGCCAAGATCGAGCGTCTAGGACTTACGGTTCAGGAGTTATTCACAGAAACATGGTTCTGAACATGCTGCCAATTTCTCGCCTGGGAAACATGCAGAGAAGTCCAAGATAGTGTTTTTTAGACTGGCTGCCACGAGCTGAATCGAATGCAGCCAAGAGCGAGCGTCTAGGACTTACGGTTCAGGAGTTATTCACAGAAACATGGTTCTGAACATGCTGCCAATTGCTCGCCTGGGAAACATGCAGAGAAGTCCAAGATAGTGTTTTTTAGACTGGCTGCCACGAGCTGAATCGAATGCAGCCAAGAGCGAGCGTCTAGGACTTACGGTTCAGGAGTTATTCACAGAAACATGGTTCTTTTACTGCCAGCCGCGAAAGCGAAAATAACCAAGATCGAGCGTCTAGGATTTACTTGTCAATAACTCGCCTGGGAAACATCCAGAGAAGTCAAACACAGTGCTCCTATACTAATTGCCAGGCGCTGAGACGAATGCCGCCAAGATCGAGCGTCTAGGACTTACGGTTCAAGAATTAGCTTTAGAAACATTTGCCTTAGGAACATGCAGAGAAGTCCAAGATAGTGTTTTTTAGACTGGCTGCCACGAGCTGAATCGAATGCAGCCAAGAGCGAGCGTCTAGGACTTACGGTTCAGGAGTTATTCACAGAAACATGGTTCTGAACATGCTGCCAATTGCTCGCCTGGGAAACATGCAGAGAAGTCCAAGATAGTGTTTTTTAGACTGGCTGCCACGAGCTGAATCGAATGCAGCCAAGAGCGAGCGTCTAGGACTTACGGTTCAGGAGTTATTCACAGAAACATGGTTCTGAACATGCTGCCAATTTCTCGCCTGGGAAACATGCAGAGAAGTCCAAGATAGTGTTTTTTAGACTGGCTGCCACGAGCTGAATCGAATGCAGCCAAGAGCGAGCGTCTAGGACTTACGGTTCAGGAGTTATTCACAGAAACATGTTTCTTTTACTGCCAGCCGCGAAAGCGAAAATAACCAAGATCGAGCGTCTAGGATTTACTTGTCAATAACTCGCCTGGGAAACATCCAGAGAAGTCAAACACAGTGCTCCTATACTAATTGCCAGGCGCTGAGACGAATGCCGCCAAGATCGAGCGTCTAGGACTTACGGTTCAGGAGTTATTCACAGAAACATGGTTCTGAACATGCTGCCAATTTCTCGCCTGGGAAACATGCAGAGAAGTCCAAGATAGTGTTTTTTAGACTGGCTGCCACGAGCTGAATCGAATGCAGCCAAGAGCGAGCGTCTAGGACTTACGGTTCAGGAGTTATTCACAGAAACATGGTTCTGAACATGCTGCCAATTGCTCGCCTGGGAAACATGCAGAGAAGTCCAAGATAGTGTTTTTTAGACTGGCTGCCACGAGCTGAATCGAATGCAGCCAAGAGCGAGCGTCTAGGACTTACGGTTCAGGAGTTATTCACAGAAACATGGTTCTGAACATGCTGCCAATTTCTCGCCTGGGAAACATGCAGAGAAGTCCAAGATAGTGTTTTTTAGACTGGCTGCCACGAGCTGAATCGAATGCAGCCAAGAGCGAGCGTCTAGGACTTACGGTTCAGGAGTTATTCACAGAAACATGGTTCTGAACATGCTGCCAATTTCTCGCCTGGGAAACATGCAGAGAAGTCCAAGATAGTGTTTTTTAGACTGGCTGCCACGAGCTGAATCGAATGCAGCCAAGAGCGAGCGTCTAGGACTTACGGTTCAGGAGTTATTCACAGAAACATGGTTCTGAACATGCTGCCAATTTCTCGCCTGGGAAACATGCAGAGAAGTCCAAGATAGTGTTTTTTAGACTGGCTGCCACGAGCTGAATCGAATGCAGCCAAGAGCGAGCGTCTAGGACTTACGGTTCAGGAGTTATTCACAGAAACATGGTTCTGAACATGCTGCCAATTGCTCGCCTGGGAAACATGCAGAGAAGTCCAAGATAGTGTTTTTTAGACTGGCTGCCACGAGCTGAATCGAATGCAGCCAAGAGCGAGCGTCTAGGACTTACGGTTCAGGAGTTATTCACAGAAACATGGTTCTTTTACTGCCAGCCGCGAAAGCGAAAATAACCAAGATCGAGCGTCTAGGATTTACTTGTCAATAACTCGCCTGGGAAACATCCAGAGAAGTCAAACACAGTGCTCCTATACTAATTGCCAGGCGCTGAGACGAATGCCGCCAAGATCGAGCGTCTAGGACTTACGGTTCAGGAGTTATTCACAGAAACATGGTTCTGAACATGCTGCCAATTTCTCGCCTGGGAAACATGCAGAGAAGTCCAAGATAGTGTTTTTTAGACTGGCTGCCACGAGCTGAATCGAATGCAGCCAAGAGCGAGCGTCTAGGACTTACGGTTCAGGAGTTATTCACAGAAACATGGTTCTGAACATGCTGCCAATTGCTCGCCTGGGAAACATGCAGAGAAGTCCAAGATAGTGTTTTTTAGACT
Source organism: Rhinoderma darwinii (assembly GCF_050947455.1). Classification (NCBI taxonomy): domain Eukaryota; kingdom Metazoa; phylum Chordata; class Amphibia; order Anura; family Rhinodermatidae; genus Rhinoderma; species Rhinoderma darwinii. The sequence goes on from NW_027464070.1 coordinate 99,116, forward strand.
GGCTGCCACGAGCTGAATCGAATGCAGCCAAGAGCGAGCGTCTAGGACTTACGGTTCAGGAGTTATTCACAGAAACATGGTTCTGAACATGCTGCCAATTTCTCGCCTGGGAAACATGCAGAGAAGTCCAAGATAGTGTTTTTTAGACTGGCTGCCACGAGCTGAATCGAATGCAGCCAAGAGCGAGCGTCTAGGACTTACGGTTCAGGAGTTATTCACAGAAACATGGTTCTGAACATGCTGCCAATTTCTCGCCTGGGAAACATGCAGAGAAGTCCAAGATAGTGTTTTTTAGACTGGCTGCCACGAGCTGAATCGAATGCAGCCAAGAGCGAGCGTCTAGGACTTACGGTTCAGGAGTTATTCACAGAAACATGGTTCTGAACATGCTGCCAATTGCTCGCCTGGGAAACATGCAGAGAAGTCCAAGATAGTGTTTTTTAGACTGGCTGCCACGAGCTGAATCGAATGCAGCCAAGAGCGAGCGTCTAGGACTTACGGTTCAGGAGTTATTCACAGAAACATGGTTCTGAACATGCTGCCAATTTCTCGCCTGGGAAACATGCAGAGAAGTCCAAGATAGTGTTTTTTAGACTGGCTGCCACGAGCTGAATCGAATGCAGCCAAGAGCGAGCGTCTAGGACTTACGGTTCAGGAGTTATTCACAGAAACATGGTTCTGAACATGCTGCCAATTTCTCGCCTGGGAAACATGCAGAGAAGTCCAAGATAGTGTTTTTTAGACTGGCTGCCACGAGCTGAATCGAATGCAGCCAAGAGCGAGCGTCTAGGACTTACGGTTCAGGAGTTATTCACAGAAACATGGTTCTGAACATGCTGCCAATTTCTCGCCTGGGAAACATGCAGAGAAGTCCAAGATAGTGTTTTTTAGACTGGCTGCCACGAGCTGAATCGAATGCAGCCAAGAGCGAGCGTCTAGGACTTACGGTTCAGGAGTTATTCACAGAAACATGGTTCTTTTACTGCCAGCCGCGAAAGCGAAAATAACCAAGATCGAGCGTCTAGGATTTACTTGTCAATAACTCGCCTGGGAAACATCCAGAGAAGTCAAACACAGTGCTCCTATACTAATTGCCAGGCGCTGAGACGAATGCCGCCAAGATCGAGCGTCTAGGACTTACGGTTCAGGAGTTATTCACAGAAACATGGTTCTGAACATGCTGCCAATTTCTCGCCTGGGAAACATGCAGAGAAGTCCAAGATAGTGTTTTTTAGACTGGCTGCCACGAGCTGAATCGAATGCAGCCAAGAGCGAGCGTCTAGGACTTACGGTTCAGGAGTTATTCACAGAAACATGGTTCTGAACATGCTGCCAATTGCTCGCCTGGGAAACATGCAGAGAAGTCCAAGATAGTGTTTTTTAGACTGGCTGCCACGAGCTGAATCGAATGCAGCCAAGAGCGAGCGTCTAGGACTTACGGTTCAGGAGTTATTCACAGAAACATGGTTCTGAACATGCTGCCAATTTCTCGCCTGGGAAACATGCAGAGAAGTCCAAGATAGTGTTTTTTAGACTGGCTGCCACGAGCTGAATCGAATGCAGCCAAGAGCGAGCGTCTAGGACTTACGGTTCAGGAGTTATTCACAGAAACATGGTTCTGAACATGCTGCCAATTTCTCGCCTGGGAAACATGCAGAGAAGTCCAAGATAGTGTTTTTTAGACTGGCTGCCACGAGCTGAATCGAATGCAGCCAAGAGCGAGCGTCTAGGACTTACGGTTCAGGAGTTATTCACAGAAACATGGTTCTGAACATGCTGCCAATTGCTCGCCTGGGAAACATGCAGAGAAGTCCAAGATAGTGTTTTTTAGACTGGCTGCCACGAGCTGAATCGAATGCAGCCAAGAGCGAGCGTCTAGGACTTACGGTTCAGGAGTTATTCACAGAAACATGGTTCTTTTACTGCCAGCCGCGAAAGCGAAAATAACCAAGATCGAGCGTCTAGGATTTACTTGTCAATAACTCGCCTGGGAAACATCCAGAGAAGTCAAACACAGTGCTCCTATACTAATTGCCAGGCGCTGAGACGAATGCCGCCAAGATCGAGCGTCTAGGACTTACGGTTCAGGAGTTATTCACAGAAACATGGTTCTGAACATGCTGCCAATTTCTCGCCTGGGAAACATGCAGAGAAGTCCAAGATAGTGTTTTTTAGACTGGCTGCCACGAGCTGAATCGAATGCAGCCAAGAGCGAGCGTCTAGGACTTACGGTTCAGGAGTTATTCACAGAAACATGGTTCTGAACATGCTGCCAATTGCTCGCCTGGGAAACATGCAGAGAAGTCCAAGATAGTGTTTTTTAGACTGGCTGCCACGAGCTGAATCGAATGCAGCCAAGAGCGAGCGTCTAGGACTTACGGTTCAGGAGTTATTCACAGAAACATGGTTCTGAACATGCTGCCAATTTCTCGCCTGGGAAACATGCAGAGAAGTCCAAGATAGTGTTTTTTAGACTGGCTGCCACGAGCTGAATCGAATGCAGCCAAGAGCGAGCGTCTAGGACTTACGGTTCAGGAGTTATTCACAGAAACATGGTTCTGAACATGCTGCCAATTTCTCGCCTGGGAAACATGCAGAGAAGTCCAAGATAGTGTTTTTTAGACTGGCTGCCACGAGCTGAATCGAATGCAGCCAAGAGCGAGCGTCTAGGACTTACGGTTCAGGAGTTATTCACAGAAACATGATCGAGCGTCTAGGATTTACTTGTCAATAACTCGCCTGGGAAACATCCAGAGAAGTCAAACACAGTGCTCCTATACTAATTGCCAGGCGCTGAGACGAATGCCGCCAAGATCGAGCGTCTAGGACTTACGGTTCAAGAATTAGCTTTAGAAACATTTGCCTTAGGAACATGCAGAGAAGTCCAAGATAGTGTTTTTTAGACTGGCTGCCACGAGCTGAATCGAATGCAGCCAAGAGCGAGCGTCTAGGACTTACGGTTCAGGAGTTATTCACAGAAACATGGTTCTGAACATGCTGCCAATTTCTCGCCTGGGAAACATGCAGAGAAGTCCAAGATAGTGTTTTTTAGACTGGCTGCCACGAGCTGAATCGAATGCAGCCAAGAGCGAGCGTCTAGGACTTACGGTTCAGGAGTTATTCACAGAAACATGGTTCTTTTACTGCCAGCCGCGAAAGCGAAAATAACCAAGATCGAGCGTCTAGGATTTACTTGTCAATAACTCGCCTGGGAAACATCCAGAGAAGTCAAACACAGTGCTCCTATACTAATTGCCAGGCGCTGAGACGAATGCCGCCAAGATCGAGCGTCTAGGACTTACGGTTCAGGAGTTATTCACAGAAACATGGTTCTGAACATGCTGCCAATTTCTCGCCTGGGAAACATGCAGAGAAGTCCAAGATAGTGTTTTTTAGACTGGCTGCCACGAGCTGAATCGAATGCAGCCAAGAGCGAGCGTCTAGGACTTACGGTTCAGGAGTTATTCACAGAAACATGGTTCTTTTACTGCCAGCCGCGAAAGCGAAAATAACCAAGATCGAGCGTCTAGGATTTACTTGTCAATAACTCGCCTGGGAAACATCCAGAGAAGTCAAACACAGTGCTCCTATACTAATTGCCAGGCGCTGAGACGAATGCCGCCAAGATCGAGCGTCTAGGACTTACGGTTCAGGAGTTATTCACAGAAACATGGTTCTGAACATGCTGCCAATTTCTCGCCTGGGAAACATGCAGAGAAGTCCAAGATAGTGTTTTTTAGACTGGCTGCCACGAGCTGAATCGAATGCAGCCAAGAGCGAGCGTCTAGGACTTACGGTTCAGGAGTTATTCACAGAAACATGGTTCTGAACATGCTGCCAATTTCTCGCCTGGGAAACATGCAGAGAAGTCCAAGATAGTGTTTTTTAGACTGGCTGCCACGAGCTGAATCGAATGCAGCCAAGAGCGAGCGTCTAGGACTTACGGTTCAGGAGTTATTCACAGAAACATGGTTCTGAACATGCTGCCAATTTCTCGCCTGGGAAACATGCAGAGAAGTCCAAGATAGTGTTTTTTAGACTGGCTGCCACGAGCTGAATCGAATGCAGCCAAGAGCGAGCGTCTAGGACTTACGGTTCAGGAGTTATTCACAGAAACATGGTTCTTTTACTGCCAGCCGCGAAAGCGAAAATAACCAAGATCGAGCGTCTAGGATTTACTTGTCAATAACTCGCCTGGGAAACATCCAGAGAAGTCAAACACAGTGCTCCTATACTAATTGCCAGGCGCTGAGACGAATGCCGCCAAGATCGAGCGTCTAGGACTTACGGTTCAGGAGTTATTCACAGAAACATGGTTCTGAACATGCTGCCAATTTCTCGCCTGGGAAACATGCAGAGAAGTCCAAGATAGTGTTTTTTAGACTGGCTGCCACGAGCTGAATCGAATGCAGCCAAGAGCGAGCGTCTAGGACTTACGGTTCAGGAGTTATTCACAGAAACATGGTTCTGAACATGCTGCCAATTGCTCGCCTGGGAAACATGCAGAGAAGTCCAAGATAGTGTTTTTTAGACTGGCTGCCACGAGCTGAATCGAATGCAGCCAAGAGCGAGCGTCTAGGACTTACGGTTCAGGAGTTATTCACAGAAACATGGTTCTGAACATGCTGCCAATTTCTCGCCTGGGAAACATGCAGAGAAGTCCAAGATAGTGTTTTTTAGACTGGCTGCCACGAGCTGAATCGAATGCAGCCAAGAGCGAGCGTCTAGGACTTACGGTTCAGGAGTTATTCACAGAAACATGGTTCTGAACATGCTGCCAATTTCTCGCCTGGGAAACATGCAGAGAAGTCCAAGATAGTGTTTTTTAGACTGGCTGCCACGAGCTGAATCGAATGAGCCAAGAGCGAGCGTCTAGGACTTACGGTTCAGGAGTTATTCACAGAAACATGGTTCTTTTACTGCCAGCCGCGAAAGCGAAAATAACCAAGATCGAGCGTCTAGGATTTACTTGTCAATAACTCGCCTGGGAAACATCCAGAGAAGTCAAACACAGTGCTCCTATACTAATTGCCAGGCGCTGAGACGAATGCCGCCAAGATCGAGCGTCTAGGACTTACGGTTCAGGAGTTATTCACAGAAACATGGTTCTGAACATGCTGCCAATTTCTCGCCTGGGAAACATGCAGAGAAGTCCAAGATAGTGTTTTTTAGACTGGCTGCCACGAGCTGAATCGAATGCAGCCAAGAGCGAGCGTCTAGGACTTACGGTTCAGGAGTTATTCACAGAAACATGGTTCTGAACATGCTGCCAATTTCTCGCCTGGGAAACATGCAGAGAAGTCCAAGATAGTGTTTTTTAGACTGGCTGCCACGAGCTGAATCGAATGCAGCCAAGAGCGAGCGTCTAGGACTTACGGTTCAGGAGTTATTCACAGAAACATGGTTCTGAACATGCTGCCAATTTCTCGCCTGGGAAACATGCAGAGAAGTCCAAGATAGTGTTTTTTAGACTGGCTGCCACGAGCTGAATCGAATGCAGCCAAGAGCGAGCGTCTAGGACTTACGGTTCAGGAGTTATTCACAGAAACATGGTTCTTTTACTGCCAGCCGCGAAAGCGAAAATAACCAAGATCGAGCGTCTAGGATTTACTTGTCAATACTCGCCTGGGAAACATCCAGAGAAGTCAAACACAGTGCTCCTATACTAATTGCCAGGCGCTGAGACGAATGCCGCCAAGATCGAGCGTCTAGGACTTACGGTTCAGGAGTTATTCACAGAAACATGGTTCTGAACATGCTGCCAATTTCTCGCCTGGGAAACATGCAGAGAAGTCCAAGATAGTGTTTTTTAGACTGGCTGCCACGAGCTGAATCGAATGCAGCCAAGAGCGAGCGTCTAGGACTTACGGTTCAGGAGTTATTCACAGAAACATGGTTCTGAACATGCTGCCAATTGCTCGCCTGGGAAACATGCAGAGAAGTCCAAGATAGTGTTTTTTAGACTGGCTGCCACGAGCTGAATCGAATGCAGCCAAGAGCGAGCGTCTAGGACTTACGGTTCAGGAGTTATTCACAGAAACATGGTTCTGAACATGCTGCCAATTTCTCGCCTGGGAAACATGCAGAGAAGTCCAAGATAGTGTTTTTTAGACTGGCTGCCACGAGCTGAATCGAATGCAGCCAAGAGCGAGCGTCTAGGACTTACGGTTCAGGAGTTATTCACAGAAACATGGTTCTGAACATGCTGCCAATTTCTCGCCTGGGAAACATGCAGAGAAGTCCAAGATAGTGTTTTTTAGACTGGCTGCCACGAGCTGAATCGAATGCAGCCAAGAGCGAGCGTCTAGGACTTACGGTTCAGGAGTTATTCACAGAAACATGGTTCTTTTACTGCCAGCCGCGAAAGCGAAAATAACCAAGATCGAGCGTCTAGGATTTACTTGTCAATAACTCGCCTGGGAAACATCCAGAGAAGTCAAACACAGTGCTCCTATACTAATTGCCAGGCGCTGAGACGAATGCCGCCAAGATCGAGCGTCTAGGACTTACGGTTCAGGAGTTATTCACAGAAACATGGTTCTGAACATGCTGCCAATTTCTCGCCTGGGAAACATGCAGAGAAGTCCAAGATAGTGTTTTTTAGACTGGCTGCCACGAGCTGAATCGAATGCAGCCAAGAGCGAGCGTCTAGGACTTACGGTTCAGGAGTTATTCACAGAAACATGGTTCTTTTACTGCCAGCCGCGAAAGCGAAAATAACCAAGATCGAGCGTCTAGGATTTACTTGTCAATAACTCGCCTGGGAAACATCCAGAGAAGTCAAACACAGTGCTCCTATACTAATTGCCAGGCGCTGAGACGAATGCCGCCAAGATCGAGCGTCTAGGACTTACGGTTCAGGAGTTATTCACAGAAACATGGTTCTGAACATGCTGCCAATTTCTCGCCTGGGAAACATGCAGAGAAGTCCAAGATAGTGTTTTTTAGACTGGCTGCCACGAGCTGAATCGAATGCAGCCAAGAGCGAGCGTCTAGGACTTACGGTTCAGGAGTTATTCACAGAAACATGGTTCTGAACATGCTGCCAATTGCTCGCCTGGGAAACATGCAGAGAAGTCCAAGATAGTGTTTTTTAGACTGGCTGCCACGAGCTGAATCGAATGCAGCCAAGAGCGAGCGTCTAGGACTTACGGTTCAGGAGTTATTCACAGAAACATGGTTCTGAACATGCTGCCAATTTCTCGCCTGGGAAACATGCAGAGAAGTCCAAGATAGTGTTTTTTAGACTGGCTGCCACGAGCTGAATCGAATGCAGCCAAGAGCGAGCGTCTAGGACTTACGGTTCAGGAGTTATTCACAGAAACATGGTTCTTTTACTGCCAGCCGCGAAAGCGAAAATAACCAAGATCGAGCGTCTAGGATTTACTTGTCAATAACTCGCCTGGGAAACATCCAGAGAAGTCAAACACAGTGCTCCTATACTAATTGCCAGGCGCTGAGACGAATGCCGCCAAGATCGAGCGTCTAGGACTTACGGTTCAAGAATTAGCTTTAGAAACATTTGCCTTAGGAACATGCAGAGAAGTCCAAGATAGTGTTTTTTAGACTGGCTGCCACGAGCTGAATCGAATGCAGCCAAGAGCGAGCGTCTAGGACTTACGGTTCAGGAGTTATTCACAGAAACATGGTTCTGAACATGCTGCCAATTGCTCGCCTGGGAAACATGCAGAGAAGTCCAACATAGTGTTTTTTAGACTGGCTGCCACGAGCTGAATCGAATGCAGCCAAGAGCGAGCGTCTAGGACTTACGGTTCAGGAGTTATTCACAGAAACATGGTTCTTTTACTGCCAGCCGCGAAAGCGAAAATACCAAGATCGAGCGTCTAGGATTTACTTGTCAATAACTCGCCTGGGAAACATCCAGAGAAGTCAAACACAGTGCTCCTATACTAATTGCCAGGCGCTGAGACGAATGCCGCCAAGATCGAGCGTCTAGGACTTACGGTTCAAGAATTAGCTTTAGAAACATTTGCCTTAGGAACATGCAGAGAAGTCCAAGATAGTGTTTTTTAGACTGGCTGCCACGAGCTGAATCGAATGCAGCCAAGAGCGAGCGTCTAGGACTTACGGTTCAGGAGTTATTCACAGAAACATGGTTCTGAACATGCTGCCAATTTCTCGCCTGGGAAACATGCAGAGAAGTCCAAGATAGTGTTTTTTAGACTGGCTGCCACGAGCTGAATCGAATGCAGCCAAGAGCGAGCGTCTAGGACTTACGGTTCAGGAGTTATTCACAGAAACATGGTTCTTTTACTGCCAGCCGCGAAAGCGAAAATAACCAAGATCGAGCGTCTAGGATTTACTTGTCAATAACTCGCCTGGGAAACATCCAGAGAAGTCAAACACAGTGCTCCTATACTAATTGCCAGGCGCTGAGACGAATGCCGCCAAGATCGAGCGTCTAGGACTTACGGTTCAGGAGTTATTCACAGAAACATGGTTCTGAACATGCTGCCAATTTCTCGCCTGGGAAACATGCAGAGAAGTCCAAGATAGTGTTTTTTAGACTGGCTGCCACGAGCTGAATCGAATGCAGCCAAGAGCGAGCGTCTAGGACTTACGGTTCAGGAGTTATTCACAGAAACATGGTTCTGAACATGCTGCCAATTTCTCGCCTGGGAAACATGCAGAGAAGTCCAAGATAGTGTTTTTTAGACTGGCTGCCACGAGCTGAATCGAATGCAGCCAAGAGCGAGCGTCTAGGACTTACGGTTCAGGAGTTATTCACAGAAACATGGTTCTGAACATGCTGCCAATTGCTCGCCTGGGAAACATGCAGAGAAGTCCAAGATAGTGTTTTTTAGACTGGCTGCCACGAGCTGAATCGAATGCAGCCAAGAGCGAGCGTCTAGACTTACGGTTCAGGAGTTATTCACAGAAACATGGTTCTGAACATGCTGCCAATTTCTCGCCTGGGAAACATGCAGAGAAGTCCAAGATAGTGTTTTTTAGACTGGCTGCCACGAGCTGAATCGAATGCAGCCAAGAGCGAGCGTCTAGGACTTACGGTTCAGGAGTTATTCACAGAAACATGGTTCTGAACATGCTGCCAATTTCTCGCCTGGGAAACATGCAGAGAAGTCCAAGATAGTGTTTTTTAGACTGGCTGCCACGAGCTGAATCGAATGCAGCCAAGAGCGAGCGTCTAGGACTTACGGTTCAGGAGTTATTCACAGAAACATGATCGAGCGTCTAGGATTTACTTGTCAATAACTCGCCTGGGAAACATCCAGAGAAGTCAAACACAGTGCTCCTATACTAATTGCCAGGCGCTGAGACGAATGCCGCCAAGAATCGAGCGTCTAGGACTTACGGTTCAAGAATTAGCTTTAGAAACATTTGCCTTAGGAACATGCAGAGAAGTCCAAGATAGTGTTTTTTAGACTGGCTGCCACGAGCTGAATCGAATGCAGCCAAGAGCGAGCGTCTAGGACTTACGGTTCAGGAGTTATTCACAGAAACATGGTTCTGAACATGCTGCCAATTTCTCGCCTGGGAAACATGCAGAGAAGTCCAAGATAGTGTTTTTTAGACTGGCTGCCACGAGCTGAATCGAATGCAGCCAAGAGCGAGCGTCTAGGACTTACGGTTCAGGAGTTATTCACAGAAACATGGTTCTTTTACTGCCAGCCGCGAAAGCGAAAATAACCAAGATCGAGCGTCTAGGATTTACTTGTCAATAACTCGCCTGGGAAACATCCAGAGAAGTCAAACACAGTGCTCCTATACTAATTGCCAGGCGCTGAGACGAATGCCGCCAAGATCGAGCGTCTAGGACTTACGGTTCAGGAGTTATTCACAGAAACATGGTTCTGAACATGCTGCCAATTTCTCGCCTGGGAAACATGCAGAGAAGTCCAAGATAGTGTTTTTTAGACTGGCTGCCACGAGCTGAATCGAATGCAGCCAAGAGCGAGCGTCTAGGACTTACGGTTCAGGAGTTATTCACAGAAACATGGTTCTTTTACTGCCAGCCGCGAAAGCGAAAATAACCAAGATCGAGCGTCTAGGATTTACTTGTCAATAACTCGCCTGGGAAACATCCAGAGAAGTCAAACACAGTGCTCCTATACTAATTGCCAGGCGCTGAGACGAATGCCGCCAAGATCGAGCGTCTAGGACTTACGGTTCAGGAGTTATTCACAGAAACATGGTTCTGAACATGCTGCCAATTTCTCGCCTGGGAAACATGCAGAGAAGTCCAAGATAGTGTTTTTTAGACTGGCTGCCACGAGCTGAATCGAATGCAGCCAAGAGCGAGCGTCTAGGACTTACGGTTCAGGAGTTATTCACAGAAACATGGTTCTGAACATGCTGCCAATTTCTCGCCTGGGAAACATGCAGAGAAGTCCAAGATAGTGTTTTTTAGACTGGCTGCCACGAGCTGAATCGAATGCAGCCAAGAGCGAGCGTCTAGGACTTACGGTTCAGGAGTTATTCACAGAAACATGGTTCTGAACATGCTGCCAATTTCTCGCCTGGGAAACATGCAGAGAAGTCCAAGATAGTGTTTTTTAGACTGGCTGCCACGAGCTGAATCGAATGCAGCCAAGAGCGAGCGTCTAGGACTTACGGTTCAGGAGTTATTCACAGAAACATGGTTCTTTTACTGCCAGCCGCGAAAGCGAAAATAACCAAGATCGAGCGTCTAGGATTTACTTGTCAATAACTCGCCTGGGAAACATCCAGAGAAGTCAAACACAGTGCTCCTATACTAATTGCCAGGCGCTGAGACGAATGCCGCCAAGATCGAGCGTCTAGGACTTACGGTTCAGGAGTTATTCACAGAAACATGGTTCTGAACATGCTGCCAATTTCTCGCCTGGGAACATGCAGAGAAGTCCAAGATAGTGTTTTTTAGACTGGCTGCCACGAGCTGAATCGAATGCAGCCAAGAGCGAGCGTCTAGGACTTACGGTTCAGGAGTTATTCACAGAAACATGGTTCTGAACATGCTGCCAATTGCTCGCCTGGGAAACATGCAGAGAAGTCCAAGATAGTGTTTTTTAGACTGGCTGCCACGAGCTGAATCGAATGCAGCCAAGAGCGAGCGTCTAGGACTTACGGTTCAGGAGTTATTCACAGAAACATGGTTCTGAACATGCTGCCAATTTCTCGCCTGGGAAACATGCAGAGAAGTCCAAGATAGTGTTTTTTAGACTGGCTGCCACGAGCTGAATCGAATGCAGCCAAGAGCGAGCGTCTAGGACTTACGGTTCAGGAGTTATTCACAGAAACATGGTTCTTTTACTGCCAGCCGCGAAAGCGAAAATAACCAAGATCGAGCGTCTAGGATTTACTTGTCAATAACTCGCCTGGGAAACATCCAGAGAAGTCAAACACAGTGCTCCTATACTAATTGCCAGGCGCTGAGACGAATGCCGCCAAGATCGAGCGTCTAGGACTTACGGTTCAGGAGTTATTCACAGAAACATGGTTCTGAACATGCTGCCAATTTCTCGCCTGGGAAACATGCAGAGAAGTCCAAGATAGTGTTTTTTAGACTGGCTGCCACGAGCTGAATCGAATGCAGCCAAGAGCGAGCGTCTAGGACTTACGGTTCAGGAGTTATTCACAGAAACATGGTTCTGAACATGCTGCCAATTGCTCGCCTGGGAAACATGCAGAGAAGTCCAAGATAGTGTTTTTTAGACTGGCTGCCACGAGCTGAATCGAATGCAGCCAAGAGCGAGCGTCTAGGACTTACGGTTCAGGAGTTATTCACAGAAACATGGTTCTTTTACTGCCAGCCGCGAAAGCGAAAATAACCAAGATCGAGCGTCTAGGATTTACTTGTCAATAACTCGCCTGGGAAACATCCAGAGAAGTCAAACACAGTGCTCCTATACTAATTGCCAGGCGCTGAGACGAATGCCGCCAAGATCGAGCGTCTAGGACTTACGGTTCAAGAATTAGCTTTAGAAACATTTGCCTTAGGAACATGCAGAGAAGTCCAAGATAGTGTTTTTTAGACTGGCTGCCACGAGCTGAATCGAATGCAGCCAAGAGCGAGCGTCTAGGACTTACGGTTCAGGAGTTATTCACAGAAACATGGTTCTGAACATGCTGCCAATTGCTCGCCTGGGAAACATGCAGAGAAGTCCAAGATAGTGTTTTTTAGACTGGCTGCCACGAGCTGAATCGAATGCAGCCAAGAGCGAGCGTCTAGGACTTACGGTTCAGGAGTTATTCACAGAAACATGGTTCTTTTACTGCCAGCCGCGAAAGCGAAAATAACCAAGATCGAGCGTCTAGGATTTACTTGTCAATAACTCGCCTGGGAAACATCCAGAGAAGTCAAACACAGTGCTCCTATACTAATTGCCAGGCGCTGAGACGAATGCCGCCAAGATCGAGCGTCTAGGACTTACGGTTCAGGAGTTATTCACAGAAACATGGTTCTGAACATGCTGCCAATTTCTCGCCTGGGAAACATGCAGAGAAGTCCAAGATAGTGTTTTTTAGACTGGCTGCCACGAGCTGAATCGAATGCAGCCAAGAGCGAGCGTCTAGGACTTACGGTTCAGGAGTTATTCACAGAAACATGGTTCTGAACATGCTGCCAATTGCTCGCCTGGGAAACATGCAGAGAAGTCCAAGATAGTGTTTTTTAGACTGGCTGCCACGAGCTGAATCGAATGCAGCCAAGAGCGAGCGTCTAGGACTTACGGTTCAGGAGTTATTCACAGAAACATGGTTCTTTTACTGCCAGCCGCGAAAGCGAAAATAACCAAGATCGAGCGTCTAGGATTTACTTGTCAATAACTCGCCTGGGAAACATCCAGAGAAGTCAAACACAGTGCTCCTATACTAATTGCCAGGCGCTGAGACGAATGCCGCCAAGATCGAGCGTCTAGGACTTACGGTTCAAGAATTAGCTTTAGAAACATTTGCCTTAGGAACATGCAGAGAAGTCCAAGATAGTGTTTTTTAGACTGGCTGCCACGAGCTGAATCGAATGCAGCCAAGAGCGAGCGTCTAGGACTTACGGTTCAGGAGTTATTCACAGAAACATGGTTCTGAACATGCTGCCAATTGCTCGCCTGGGAAACATGCAGAGAAGTCCAAGATAGTGTTTTTTAGACTGGCTGCCACGAGCTGAATCGAATGCAGCCAAGAGCGAGCGTCTAGGACTTACGGTTCAGGAGTTATTCACAGAAACATGGTTCTGAACATGCTGCCAATTTCTCGCCTGGGAAACATGCAGAGAAGTCCAAGATAGTGTTTTTTAGACTGGCTGCCACGAGCTGAATCGAATGCAGCCAAGAGCGAGCGTCTAGGACTTACGGTTCAGGAGTTATTCACAGAAACATGGTTCTTTTACTGCCAGCCGCGAAAGCGAAAATAACCAAGATCGAGCGTCTAGGATTTACTTGTCAATAACTCGCCTGGGAAACATCCAGAGAAGTCAAACACAGTGCTCCTATACTAATTGCCAGGCGCTGAGACGAATGCCGCCAAGATCGAGCGTCTAGGACTTACGGTTCAGGAGTTATTCACAGAAACATGGTTCTGAACATGCTGCCAATTTCTCGCCTGGGAAACATGCAGAGAAGTCCAAGATAGTGTTTTTTAGACTGGCTGCCACGAGCTGAATCGAATGCAGCCAAGAGCGAGCGTCTAGGACTTACGGTTCAGGAGTTATTCACAGAAACATGGTTCTGAACATGCTGCCAATTGCTCGCCTGGGAAACATGCAGAGAAGTCCAAGATAGTGTTTTTTAGACTGGCTGTCACGAGCTGAATCGAATGCAGCCAAGAGCGAGCGTCTAGGACTTACGGTTCAGGAGTTATTCACAGAAACATGGTTCTGAACATGCTGCCAATTTCTCGCCTGGGAAACATGCAGAGAAGTCCAAGATAGTGTTTTTTAGACTGGCTGCCACGAGCTGAATCGAATGCAGCCAAGAGCGAGCGTCTAGGACTTACGGTTCAGGAGTTATTCACAGAAACATGGTTCTGAACATGCTGCCAATTTCTCGCCTGGGAAACATGCAGAGAAGTCCAAGATAGTGTTTTTTAGACTGGCTGCCACGAGCTGAATCGAATGCAGCCAAGAGCGAGCGTCTAGGACTTACGGTTCAGGAGTTATTCACAGAAACATGATCGAGCGTCTAGGATTTACTTGTCAATAACTCGCCTGGGAAACATCCAGAGAAGTCAAACACAGTGCTCCTATACTAATTGCCAGGCGCTGAGACGAATGCCGCCAAGATCGAGCGTCTAGGACTTACGGTTCAAGAATTAGCTTTAGAAACATTTGCCTTAGGAACATGCAGAGAAGTCCAAGATAGTGTTTTTTAGACTGGCTGCCACGAGCTGAATCGAATGCAGCCAAGAGCGAGCGTCTAGGACTTACGGTTCAGGAGTTATTCACAGAAACATGGTTCTGAACATGCTGCCAATTTCTCGCCTGGGAAACATGCAGAGAAGTCCAAGATAGTGTTTTTTAGACTGGCTGCCACGAGCTGAATCGAATGCAGCCAAGAGCGAGCGTCTAGGACTTACGGTTCAGGAGTTATTCACAGAAACATGGTTCTTTTACTGCCAGCCGCGAAAGCGAAAATAACCAAGATCGAGCGTCTAGGATTTACTTGTCAATAACTCGCCTGGGAAACATCCAGAGAAGTCAAACACAGTGCTCCTATACTAATTGCCAGGCGCTGAGACGAATGCCGCCAAGATCGAGCGTCTAGGACTTACGGTTCAGGAGTTATTCACAGAAACATGGTTCTGAACATGCTGCCAATTTCTCGCCTGGGAAACATGCAGAGAAGTCCAAGATAGTGTTTTTTAGACTGGCTGCCACGAGCTGAATCGAATGCAGCCAAGAGCGAGCGTCTAGGACTTACGGTTCAGGAGTTATTCACAGAAACATGGTTCTTTTACTGCCAGCCGCGAAAGCGAAAATAACCAAGATCGAGCGTCTAGGATTTACTTGTCAATAACTCGCCTGGGAAACATCCAGAGAAGTCAAACACAGTGCTCCTATACTAATTGCCAGGCGCTGAGACGAATGCCGCCAAGATCGAGCGTCTAGGACTTACGGTTCAGGAGTTATTCACAGAAACATGGTTCTGAACATGCTGCCAATTGCTCGCCTGGGAAACATGCAGAGAAGTCCAAGATAGTGTTTTTTAGACTGGCTGCCACGAGCTGAATCGAATGCAGCCAAGAGCGAGCGTCTAGGACTTACGGTTCAGGAGTTATTCACAGAAACATGGTTCTTTTACTGCCAGCCGCGAAAGCGAAAATAACCAAGATCGAGCGTCTAGGATTTACTTGTCAATAACTCGCCTGGGAAACATCCAGAGAAGTCAAACACAGTGCTCCTATACTAATTGCCAGGCGCTGAGACGAATGCCGCCAAGATCGAGCGTCTAGGACTTACGGTTCAAGAATTAGCTTTAGAAACATTTGCCTTAGGAACATGCAGAGAAGTCCAAGATAGTGTTTTTTAGACTGGCTGCCACGAGCTGAATCGAATGCAGCCAAGAGCGAGCGTCTGTGACTTACGGTTCAGGAGTTATTCACAGAAACATGGTTCTGAACATGCTGCCAATTGCTCGTCTGGGAAACATGCAGAGAAGTCCAAGATAGTGTTTTTTAGACTGGCTGCCACGAGCTGAATCGAATGCAGCCAAGAGCGAGCGTCTAGGACTTACGGTTCAGGAGTTATTCACAGAAACATGGTTCTGAACATGCTGCCAATTTCTCGCCTGGGAAACATGCAGAGAAGTCCAAGATAGTGTTTTTTAGACTGGCTGCCACGAGCTGAATCGAATGCAGCCAAGAGCGAGCGTCTAGGACTTACGGTTCAGGAGTTATTCACAGAAACATGGTTCTTTTACTGCCAGCCGCGAAAGCGAAAATAACCAAGATCGAGCGTCTAGGATTTACTTGTCAATAACTCGCCTGGGAAACATCCAGAGAAGTCAAACACAGTGCTCCTATACTAATTGCCAGGCGCTGAGACGAATGCCGCCAAGATCGAGCGTCTAGGACTTACGGTTCAGGAGTTATTCACAGAAACATGGTTCTGAACATGCTGCCAATTTCTCGCCTGGGAAACATGCAGAGAAGTCCAAGATAGTGTTTTTTAGACTGGCTGCCACGAGCTGAATCGAATGCAGCCAAGAGCGAGCGTCTAGGACTTACGGTTCAGGAGTTATTCACAGAAACATGGTTCTGAACATGCTGCCAATTTCTCGTCTGGGAAACATGCAGAGAAGTCCAAGATAGTGTTTTTTAGACTGGCTGCCACGAGCTGAATCGAATGCAGCCAAGAGCGAGCGTCTAGGACTTACGGTTCAGGAGTTATTCACAGAAACATGGTTCTGAACATGCTGCCAATTTCTCGCCTGGGAAACATGCAGAGAAGTCCAAGATAGTGTTTTTTAGACTGGCTGCCACGAGCTGAATCGAATGCAGCCAAGAGCGAGAGTCTAGGACTTACGGTTCAGGAGTTATTCACAGAAACATGGTTCTGAACATGCTGCCAATTTCTCGCCTGGGAAACATGCAGAGAAGTCCAAGATAGTGTTTTTTAGACTGGCTGCCACGAGCTGAATCGAATGCAGCCAAGAGCGAGCGTCTAGGACTTACGGTTCAGGAGTTATTCACAGAAACATGGTTCTGAACATGCTGCCAATTGCTCGCCTGGGAAACATGCAGAGAAGTCCAAGATAGTGTTTTTTAGACTGGCTGCCACGAGCTGAATCGAATGCAGCCAAGAGCGAGCGTCTAGGACTTACGGTTCAGGAGTTATTCACAGAAACATGGTTCTGAACATGCTGCCAATTGCTCGCCTGGGAAACATGCAGAGAAGTCCAAGATAGTGTTTTTTAGACTGGCTGCCACGAGCTGAATCGAATGCAGCCAAGAGCGAGCGTCTAGGACTTACGGTTCAGGAGTTATTCACAGAAACATGGTTCTTTTACTGCCAGCCGCGAAAGCGAAAATAACCAAGATCGAGCGTCTAGGATTTACTTGTCAATAACTCGCCTGGGAAACATCCAGAGAAGTCAAACACAGTGCTCCTATACTAATTGCCAGGCGCTGAGACGAATGCCGCCAAGATCGAGCGTCTAGGACTTACGGTTCAGGAGTTATTCACAGAAACATGGTTCTGAACATGCTGCCAATTTCTCGCCTGGGAAACATGCAGAGAAGTCCAAGATAGTGTTTTTTAGACTGGCTGCCACGAGCTGAATCGAATGCAGCCAAGAGCGAGCGTCTAGGACTTACGGTTCAGGAGTTATTCACAGAAACATGGTTCTGAACATGCTGCCAATTGCTCGCCTGGGAAACATGCAGAGAAGTCCAAGATAGTGTTTTTTAGACTGGCTGCCACGAGCTGAATCGAATGCAGCCAAGAGCGAGCGTCTAGGACTTACGGTTCAGGAGTTATTCACAGAAACATGGTTCTTTTACTGCCAGCCGCGAAAGCGAAAATAACCAAGATCGAGCGTCTAGGATTTACTTGTCAATAACTCGCCTGGGAAACATCCAGAGAAGTCAAACACAGTGCTCCTATACTAATTGCCAGGCGCTGAGACGAATGCCGCCAAGATCGAGCGTCTAGGACTTACGGTTCAAGAATTAGCTTTAGAAACATTTGCCTTAGGAACATGCAGAGAAGTCCAAGATAGTGTTTTTTAGACTGGCTGCCACGAGCTGAATCGAATGCAGCCAAGAGCGAGCGTCTGTGACTTACGGTTCAGGAGTTATTCACAGAAACATGGTTCTGAACATGCTGCCAATTGCTCGTCTGGGAAACATGCAGAGAAGTCCAAGATAGTGTTTTTTAGACTGGCTGCCACGAGCTGAATCGAATGCAGCCAAGAGCGAGCGTCTAGGACTTACGGTTCAGGAGTTATTCACAGAAACATGGTTCTGAACATGCTGCCAATTTCTCGCCTGGGAAACATGCAGAGAAGTCCAAGATAGTGTTTTTTAGACTGGCTGCCACGAGCTGAATCGAATGCAGCCAAGAGCGAGCGTCTAGGACTTACGGTTCAGGAGTTATTCACAGAAACATGGTTCTTTTACTGCCAGCCGCGAAAGCGAAAATAACCAAGATCGAGCGTCTAGGATTTACTTGTCAATAACTCGCCTGGGAAACATCCAGAGAAGTCAAACACAGTGCTCCTATACTAATTGCCAGGCGCTGAGACGAATGCCGCCAAGATCGAGCGTCTAGGACTTACGGTTCAGGAGTTATTCACAGAAACATGGTTCTGAACATGCTGCCAATTTCTCGCCTGGGAAACATGCAGAGAAGTCCAAGATAGTGTTTTTTAGACTGGCTGCCACGAGCTGAATCGAATGCAGCCAAGAGCGAGCGTCTAGGACTTACGGTTCAGGAGTTATTCACAGAAACATGGTTCTGAACATGCTGCCAATTTCTCGTCTGGGAAACATGCAGAGAAGTCCAAGATAGTGTTTTTTAGACTGGCTGCCACGAGCTGAATCGAATGCAGCCAAGAGCGAGCGTCTAGGACTTACGGTTCAGGAGTTATTCACAGAAACATGGTTCTGAACATGCTGCCAATTTCTCGCCTGGGAAACATGCAGAGAAGTCCAAGATAGTGTTTTTTAGACTGGCTGCCACGAGCTGAATCGAATGCAGCCAAGAGCGAGAGTCTAGGACTTACGGTTCAGGAGTTATTCACAGAAACATGGTTCTGAACATGCTGCCAATTTCTCGCCTGGGAAACATGCAGAGAAGTCCAAGATAGTGTTTTTTAGACTGGCTGCCACGAGCTGAATCGAATGCAGCCAAGAGCGAGCGTCTAGGACTTACGGTTCAGGAGTTATTCACAGAAACATGGTTCTGAACATGCTGCCAATTGCTCGCCTGGGAAACATGCAGAGAAGTCCAAGATAGTGTTTTTTAGACTGGCTGCCACGAGCTGAATCGAATGCAGCCAAGAGCGAGCGTCTAGGACTTACGGTTCAGGAGTTATTCACAGAAACATGGTTCTGAACATGCTGCCAATTGCTCGCCTGGGAAACATGCAGAGAAGTCCAAGATAGTGTTTTTTAGACTGGCTGCCACGAGCTGAATCGAATGCAGCCAAGAGCGAGCGTCTAGGACTTACGGTTCAGGAGTTATTCACAGAAACATGGTTCTTTTACTGCCAGCCGCGAAAGCGAAAATAACCAAGATCGAGCGTCTAGGATTTACTTGTCAATAACTCGCCTGGGAAACATCCAGAGAAGTCAAACACAGTGCTCCTATACTAATTGCCAGGCGCTGAGACGAATGCCGCCAAGATCGAGCGTCTAGGACTTACGGTTCAGGAGTTATTCACAGAAACATGGTTCTGAACATGCTGCCAATTTCTCGCCTGGGAAACATGCAGAGAAGTCCAAGATAGTGTTTTTTAGACTGGCTGCCACGAGCTGAATCGAATGCAGCCAAGAGCGAGCGTCTAGGACTTACGGTTCAGGAGTTATTCACAGAAACATGGTTCTGAACATGCTGCCAATTGCTCGCCTGGGAAACATGCAGAGAAGTCCAAGATAGTGTTTTTTAGACTGGCTGCCACGAGCTGAATCGAATGCAGCCAAGAGCGAGCGTCTAGGACTTACGGTTCAGGAGTTATTCACAGAAACATGGTTCTTTTACTGCCAGCCGCGAAAGCGAAAATAACCAAGATCGAGCGTCTAGGATTTACTTGTCAATAACTCGCCTGGGAAACATCCAGAGAAGTCAAACACAGTGCTCCTATACTAATTGCCAGGCGCTGAGACGAATGCCGCCAAGATCGAGCGTCTAGGACTTACGGTTCAGGAGTTATTCACAGAAACATGGTTCTGAACATGCTGCCAATTTCTCGCCTGGGAAACATGCAGAGAAGTCCAAGATAGTGTTTTTTAGACTGGCTGCCACGAGCTGAATCGAATGCAGCCAAGAGCGAGCGTCTAGGACTTACGGTTCAGGAGTTATTCACAGAAACATGGTTCTGAACATGCTGCCAATTGCTCGCCTGGGAAACATGCAGAGAAGTCCAAGATAGTGTTTTTTAGACTCGCTGCCACGAGCTGAATCGAATGCAGCCAAGAGCGAGCGTCTAGGACTTACGGTTCAGGAGTTATTCACAGAAACATGGTTCTGAACATGCTGCCAATTTCTCGCCTGGGAAACATGCAGAGAAGTCCAAGATAGTGTTTTTTAGACTGGCTGCCACGAGCTGAATCGAATGCAGCCAAGAGCGAGCGTCTAGGACTTACGGTTCAGGAGTTATTCACAGAAACATGGTTCTGAACATGCTGCCAATTTCTCGCCTGGGAAACATGCAGAGAAGTCCAAGATAGTGTTTTTTAGACTGGCTGCCACGAGCTGAATCGAATGCAGCCAAGAGCGAGCGTCTAGGACTTACGGTTCAGGAGTTATTCACAGAAACATGGTTCTGAACATGCTGCCAATTTCTCGCCTGGGAAACATGCAGAGAAGTCCAAGATAGTGTTTTTTAGACTGGCTGCCACGAGCTGAATCGAATGCAGCCAAGAGCGAGCGTCTAGGACTTACGGTTCAGGAGTTATTCACAGAAACATGGTTCTTTTACTGCCAGCCGCGAAAGCGAAAATAACCAAGATCGAGCGTCTAGGATTTACTTGTCAATAACTCGCCTGGGAAACATCCAGAGAAGTCAAACACAGTGCTCCTATACTAATTGCCAGGCGCTGAGACGAATGCCGCCAAGATCGAGCGTCTAGGACTTACGGTTCAGGAGTTATTCACAGAAACATGGTTCTGAACATGCTGCCAATTTCTCGCCTGGGAAACATGCAGAGAAGTCCAAGATAGTGTTTTTTAGACTGGCTGCCACGAGCTGAATCGAATGCAGCCAAGAGCGAGCGTCTAGGACTTACGGTTCAGGAGTTATTCACAGAAACATGGTTCTGAACATGCTGCCAATTGCTCGCCTGGGAAACATGCAGAGAAGTCCAAGATAGTGTTTTTTAGACTGGCTGCCACGAGCTGAATCGAATGCAGCCAAGAGCGAGCGTCTAGGACTTACGGTTCAGGAGTTATTCACAGAAACATGGTTCTGAACATGCTGCCAATTTCTCGCCTGGGAAACATGCAGAGAAGTCCAAGATAGTGTTTTTTAGACTGGCTGCCACGAGCTGAATCGAATGCAGCCAAGAGCGAGCGTCTAGGACTTACGGTTCAGGAGTTATTCACAGAAACATGGTTCTGAACATGCTGCCAATTTCTCGCCTGGGAAACATGCAGAGAAGTCCAAGATAGTGTTTTTTAGACTGGCTGCCACGAGCTGAATCGAATGCAGCCAAGAGCGAGCGTCTAGGACTTACGGTTCAGGAGTTATTCACAGAAACATGGTTCTGAACATGCTGCCAATTGCTCGCCTGGGAAACATGCAGAGAAGTCCAAGATAGTGTTTTTTAGACTGGCTGCCACGAGCTGAATCGAATGCAGCCAAGAGCGAGCGTCTAGGACTTACGGTTCAGGAGTTATTCACAGAAACATGGTTCTTTTACTGCCAGCCGCGAAAGCGAAAATAACCAAGATCGAGCGTCTAGGATTTACTTGTCAATAACTCGCCTGGGAAACATCCAGAGAAGTCAAACACAGTGCTCCTATACTAATTGCCAGGCGCTGAGACGAATGCCGCCAAGATCGAGCGTCTAGGACTTACGGTTCAGGAGTTATTCACAGAAACATGGTTCTGAACATGCTGCCAATTTCTCGCCTGGGAAACATGCAGAGAAGTCCAAGATAGTGTTTTTTAGACTGGCTGCCACGAGCTGAATCGAATGCAGCCAAGAGCGAGCGTCTAGGACTTACGGTTCAGGAGTTATTCACAGAAACATGGTTCTGAACATGCTGCCAATTGCTCGCCTGGGAAACATGCAGAGAAGTCCAAGATAGTGTTTTTTAGACTGGCTGCCACGAGCTGAATCGAATGCAGCCAAGAGCGAGCGTCTAGGACTTACGGTTCAGGAGTTATTCACAGAAACATGGTTCTGAACATGCTGCCAATTTCTCGCCTGGGAAACATGCAGAGAAGTCCAAGATAGTGTTTTTTAGACTGGCTGCCACGAGCTGAATCGAATGCAGCCAAGAGCGAGCGTCTAGGACTTACGGTTCAGGAGTTATTCACAGAAACATGGTTCTGAACATGCTGCCAATTTCTCGCCTGGGAAACATGCAGAGAAGTCCAAGATAGTGTTTTTTAGACTGGCTGCCACGAGCTGAATCGAATGCAGCCAAGAGCGAGCGTCTAGGACTTACGGTTCAGGAGTTATTCACAGAAACATGATCGAGCGTCTAGGATTTACTTGTCAATAACTCGCCTGGGAAACATCCAGAGAAGTCAAACACAGTGCTCCTATACTAATTGCCAGGCGCTGAGACGAATGCCGCCAAGATCGAGCGTCTAGGACTTACGGTTCAAGAATTAGCTTTAGAAACATTTGCCTTAGGAACATGCAGAGAAGTCCAAGATAGTGTTTTTTAGACTGGCTGCCACGAGCTGAATCGAATGCAGCCAAGAGCGAGCGTCTAGGACTTACGGTTCAGGAGTTATTCACAGAAACATGGTTCTGAACATGCTGCCAATTTCTCGCCTGGGAAACATGCAGAGAAGTCCAAGATAGTGTTTTTTAGACTGGCTGCCACGAGCTGAATCGAATGCAGCCAAGAGCGAGCGTCTAGGACTTACGGTTCAGGAGTTATTCACAGAAACATGGTTCTTTTACTGCCAGCCGCGAAAGCGAAAATAACCAAGATCGAGCGTCTAGGATTTACTTGTCAATAACTCGCCTGGGAAACATCCAGAGAAGTCAAACACAGTGCTCCTATACTAATTGCCAGGCGCTGAGACGAATGCCGCCAAGATCGAGCGTCTAGGACTTACGGTTCAGGAGTTATTCACAGAAACATGGTTCTGAACATGCTGCCAATTTCTCGCCTGGGAAACATGCAGAGAAGTCCAAGATAGTGTTTTTTAGACTGGCTGCCACGAGCTGAATCGAATGCAGCCAAGAGCGAGCGTCTAGGACTTACGGTTCAGGAGTTATTCACAGAAACATGGTTCTTTTACTGCCAGCCGCGAAAGCGAAAATAACCAAGATCGAGCGTCTAGGATTTACTTGTCAATAACTCGCCTGGGAAACATCCAGAGAAGTCAAACACAGTGCTCCTATACTAATTGCCAGGCGCTGAGACGAATGCCGCCAAGATCGAGCGTCTAGGACTTACGGTTCAGGAGTTATTCACAGAAACATGGTTCTGAACATGCTGCCAATTTCTCGCCTGGGAAACATGCAGAGAAGTCCAAGATAGTGTTTTTTAGACTGGCTGCCACGAGCTGAATCGAATGCAGCCAAGAGCGAGCGTCTAGGACTTACGGTTCAGGAGTTATTCACAGAAACATGGTTCTGAACATGCTGCCAATTTCTCGCCTGGGAAACATGCAGAGAAGTCCAAGATAGTGTTTTTTAGACTGGCTGCCACGAGCTGAATCGAATGCAGCCAAGAGCGAGCGTCTAGGACTTACGGTTCAGGAGTTATTCACAGAAACATGGTTCTGAACATGCTGCCAATTTCTCGCCTGGGAAACATGCAGAGAAGTCCAAGATAGTGTTTTTTAGACTGGCTGCCACGAGCTGAATCGAATGCAGCCAAGAGCGAGCGTCTAGGACTTACGGTTCAGGAGTTATTCACAGAAACATGGTTCTTTTACTGCCAGCCGCGAAAGCGAAAATAACCAAGATCGAGCGTCTAGGATTTACTTGTCAATAACTCGCCTGGGAAACATCCAGAGAAGTCAAACACAGTGCTCCTATACTAATTGCCAGGCGCTGAGACGAATGCCGCCAAGATCGAGCGTCTAGGACTTACGGTTCAGGAGTTATTCACAGAAACATGGTTCTGAACATGCTGCCAATTTCTCGCCTGGGAAACATGCAGAGAAGTCCAAGATAGTGTTTTTTAGACTGGCTGCCACGAGCTGAATCGAATGCAGCCAAGAGCGAGCGTCTAGGACTTACGGTTCAGGAGTTATTCACAGAAACATGGTTCTGAACATGCTGCCAATTGCTCGCCTGGGAAACATGCAGAGAAGTCCAAGATAGTGTTTTTTAGACTGGCTGCCACGAGCTGAATCGAATGCAGCCAAGAGCGAGCGTCTAGGACTTACGGTTCAGGAGTTATTCACAGAAACATGGTTCTGAACATGCTGCCAATTTCTCGCCTGGGAAACATGCAGAGAAGTCCAAGATAGTGTTTTTTAGACTGGCTGCCACGAGCTGAATCGAATGCAGCCAAGAGCGAGCGTCTAGGACTTACGGTTCAGGAGTTATTCACAGAAACATGGTTCTGAACATGCTGCCAATTTCTCGCCTGGGAAACATGCAGAGAAGTCCAAGATAGTGTTTTTTAGACTGGCTGCCACGAGCTGAATCGAATGCAGCCAAGAGCGAGCGTCTAGGACTTACGGTTCAGGAGTTATTCACAGAAACATGGTTCTTTTACTGCCAGCCGCGAAAGCGAAAATAACCAAGATCGAGCGTCTAGGATTTACTTGTCAATAACTCGCCTGGGAAACATCCAGAGAAGTCAAACACAGTGCTCCTATACTAATTGCCAGGCGCTGAGACGAATGCCGCCAAGATCGAGCGTCTAGGACTTACGGTTCAGGAGTTATTCACAGAAACATGGTTCTGAACATGCTGCCAATTTCTCGCCTGGGAAACATGCAGAGAAGTCCAAGATAGTGTTTTTTAGACTGGCTGCCACGAGCTGAATCGAATGCAGCCAAGAGCGAGCGTCTAGGACTTACGGTTCAGGAGTTATTCACAGAAACATGGTTCTTTTACTGCCAGCCGCGAAAGCGAAAATAACCAAGATCGAGCGTCTAGGATTTACTTGTCAATAACTCGCCTGGGAAACATCCAGAGAAGTCAAACACAGTGCTCCTATACTAATTGCCAGGCGCTGAGACGAATGCCGCCAAGATCGAGCGTCTAGGACTTACGGTTCAGGAGTTATTCACAGAAACATGGTTCTGAACATGCTGCCAATTTCTCGCCTGGGAAACATGCAGAGAAGTCCAAGATAGTGTTTTTTAGACTGGCTGCCACGAGCTGAATCGAATGCAGCCAAGAGCGAGCGTCTAGGACTTACGGTTCAGGAGTTATTCACAGAAACATGGTTCTGAACATGCTGCCAATTGCTCGCCTGGGAAACATGCAGAGAAGTCCAAGATAGTGTTTTTTAGACTGGCTGCCACGAGCTGAATCGAATGCAGCCAAGAGCGAGCGTCTAGGACTTACGGTTCAGGAGTTATTCACAGAAACATGGTTCTGAACATGCTGCCAATTTCTCGCCTGGGAAACATGCAGAGAAGTCCAAGATAGTGTTTTTTAGACTGGCTGCCACGAGCTGAATCGAATGCAGCCAAGAGCGAGCGTCTAGGACTTACGGTTCAGGAGTTATTCACAGAAACATGGTTCTTTTACTGCCAGCCGCGAAAGCGAAAATAACCAAGATCGAGCGTCTAGGATTTACTTGTCAATAACTCGCCTGGGAAACATCCAGAGAAGTCAAACACAGTGCTCCTATACTAATTGCCAGGCGCTGAGACGAATGCCGCCAAGATCGAGCGTCTAGGACTTACGGTTCAAGAATTAGCTTTAGAAACATTTGCCTTAGGAACATGCAGAGAAGTCCAAGATAGTGTTTTTTAGACTGGCTGCCACGAGCTGAATCGAATGCAGCCAAGAGCGAGCGTCTAGGACTTACGGTTCAGGAGTTATTCACAGAAACATGGTTCTGAACATGCTGCCAATTGCTCGCCTGGGAAACATGCAGAGAAGTCCAAGATAGTGTTTTTTAGACTGGCTGCCACGAGCTGAATCGAATGCAGCCAAGAGCGAGCGTCTAGGACTTACGGTTCAGGAGTTATTCACAGAAACATGGTTCTTTTACTGCCAGCCGCGAAAGCGAAAATAACCAAGATCGAGCGTCTAGGATTTACTTGTCAATAACTCGCCTGGGAAACATCCAGAGAAGTCAAACACAGTGCTCCTATACTAATTGCCAGGCGCTGAGACGAATGCCGCCAAGATCGAGCGTCTAGGACTTACGGTTCAAGAATTAGCTTTAGAAACATTTGCCTTAGGAACATGCAGAGAAGTCCAAGATAGTGTTTTTTAGACTGGCTGCCACGAGCTGAATCGAATGCAGCCAAGAGCGAGCGTCTAGGACTTACGGTTCAGGAGTTATTCACAGAAACATGGTTCTGAACATGCTGCCAATTTCTCGCCTGGGAAACATGCAGAGAAGTCCAAGATAGTGTTTTTTAGACTGGCTGCCACGAGCTGAATCGAATGCAGCCAAGAGCGAGCGTCTAGGACTTACGGTTCAGGAGTTATTCACAGAAACATGGTTCTTTTACTGCCAGCCGCGAAAGCGAAAATAACCAAGATCGAGCGTCTAGGATTTACTTGTCAATAACTCGCCTGGGAAACATCCAGAGAAGTCAAACACAGTGCTCCTATACTAATTGCCAGGCGCTGAGACGAATGCCGCCAAGATCGAGCGTCTAGGACTTACGGTTCAGGAGTTATTCACAGAAACATGGTTCTGAACATGCTGCCAATTTCTCGCCTGGGAAACATGCAGAGAAGTCCAAGATAGTGTTTTTTAGACTGGCTGCCACGAGCTGAATCGAATGCAGCCAAGAGCGAGCGTCTAGGACTTACGGTTCAGGAGTTATTCACAGAAACATGGTTCTGAACATGCTGCCAATTTCTCGCCTGGGAAACATGCAGAGAAGTCCAAGATAGTGTTTTTTAGACTGGCTGCCACGAGCTGAATCGAATGCAGCCAAGAGCGAGCGTCTAGGACTTACGGTTCAGGAGTTATTCACAGAAACATGGTTCTGAACATGCTGCCAATTGCTCGCCTGGGAAACATGCAGAGAAGTCCAAGATAGTGTTTTTTAGACTGGCTGCCACGAGCTGAATCGAATGCAGCCAAGAGCGAGCGTCTAGGACTTACGGTTCAGGAGTTATTCACAGAAACATGGTTCTGAACATGCTGCCAATTTCTCGCCTGGGAAACATGCAGAGAAGTCCAAGATAGTGTTTTTTAGACTGGCTGCCACGAGCTGAATCGAATGCAGCCAAGAGCGAGCGTCTAGGACTTACGGTTCAGGAGTTATTCACAGAAACATGGTTCTGAACATGCTGCCAATTTCTCGCCTGGGAAACATGCAGAGAAGTCCAAGATAGTGTTTTTTAGACTGGCTGCCACGAGCTGAATCGAATGCAGCCAAGAGCGAGCGTCTAGGACTTACGGTTCAGGAGTTATTCACAGAAACATGATCGAGCGTCTAGGATTTACTTGTCAATAACTCGCCTGGGAAACATCCAGAGAAGTCAAACACAGTGCTCCTATACTAATTGCCAGGCGCTGAGACGAATGCCGCCAAGATCGAGCGTCTAGGACTTACGGTTCAAGAATTAGCTTTAGAAACATTTGCCTTAGGAACATGCAGAGAAGTCCAAGATAGTGTTTTTTAGACTGGCTGCCACGAGCTGAATCGAATGCAGCCAAGAGCGAGCGTCTAGGACTTACGGTTCAGGAGTTATTCACAGAAACATGGTTCTGAACATGCTGCCAATTTCTCGCCTGGGAAACATGCAGAGAAGTCCAAGATAGTGTTTTTTAGACTGGCTGCCACGAGCTGAATCGAATGCAGCCAAGAGCGAGCGTCTAGGACTTACGGTTCAGGAGTTATTCACAGAAACATGGTTCTTTTACTGCCAGCCGCGAAAGCGAAAATAACCAAGATCGAGCGTCTAGGATTTACTTGTCAATAACTCGCCTGGGAAACATCCAGAGAAGTCAAACACAGTGCTCCTATACTAATTGCCAGGCGCTGAGACGAATGCCGCCAAGATCGAGCGTCTAGGACTTACGGTTCAGGAGTTATTCACAGAAACATGGTTCTGAACATGCTGCCAATTTCTCGCCTGGGAAACATGCAGAGAAGTCCAAGATAGTGTTTTTTAGACTGGCTGCCACGAGCTGAATCGAATGCAGCCAAGAGCGAGCGTCTAGGACTTACGGTTCAGGAGTTATTCACAGAAACATGGTTCTTTTACTGCCAGCCGCGAAAGCGAAAATAACCAAGATCGAGCGTCTAGGATTTACTTGTCAATAACTCGCCTGGGAAACATCCAGAGAAGTCAAACACAGTGCTCCTATACTAATTGCCAGGCGCTGAGACGAATGCCGCCAAGATCGAGCGTCTAGGACTTACGGTTCAGGAGTTATTCACAGAAACATGGTTCTGAACATGCTGCCAATTTCTCGCCTGGGAAACATGCAGAGAAGTCCAAGATAGTGTTTTTTAGACTGGCTGCCACGAGCTGAATCGAATGCAGCCAAGAGCGAGCGTCTAGGACTTACGGTTCAGGAGTTATTCACAGAAACATGGTTCTGAACATGCTGCCAATTTCTCGCCTGGGAAACATGCAGAGAAGTCCAAGATAGTGTTTTTTAGACTGGCTGCCACGAGCTGAATCGAATGCAGCCAAGAGCGAGCGTCTAGGACTTACGGTTCAGGAGTTATTCACAGAAACATGGTTCTGAACATGCTGCCAATTTCTCGCCTGGGAAACATGCAGAGAAGTCCAAGATAGTGTTTTTTAGACTGGCTGCCACGAGCTGAATCGAATGCAGCCAAGAGCGAGCGTCTAGGACTTACGGTTCAGGAGTTATTCACAGAAACATGGTTCTTTTACTGCCAGCCGCGAAAGCGAAAATAACCAAGATCGAGCGTCTAGGATTTACTTGTCAATAACTCGCCTGGGAAACATCCAGAGAAGTCAAACACAGTGCTCCTATACTAATTGCCAGGCGCTGAGACGAATGCCGCCAAGATCGAGCGTCTAGGACTTACGGTTCAGGAGTTATTCACAGAAACATGGTTCTGAACATGCTGCCAATTTCTCGCCTGGGAAACATGCAGAGAAGTCCAAGATAGTGTTTTTTAGACTGGCTGCCACGAGCTGAATCGAATGCAGCCAAGAGCGAGCGTCTAGGACTTACGGTTCAGGAGTTATTCACAGAAACATGGTTCTGAACATGCTGCCAATTGCTCGCCTGGGAAACATGCAGAGAAGTCCAAGATAGTGTTTTTTAGACTGGCTGCCACGAGCTGAATCGAATGCAGCCAAGAGCGAGCGTCTAGGACTTACGGTTCAGGAGTTATTCACAGAAACATGGTTCTGAACATGCTGCCAATTTCTCGCCTGGGAAACATGCAGAGAAGTCCAAGATAGTGTTTTTTAGACTGGCTGCCACGAGCTGAATCGAATGCAGCCAAGAGCGAGCGTCTAGGACTTACGGTTCAGGAGTTATTCACAGAAACATGGTTCTTTTACTGCCAGCCGCGAAAGCGAAAATAACCAAGATCGAGCGTCTAGGATTTACTTGTCAATAACTCGCCTGGGAAACATCCAGAGAAGTCAAACACAGTGCTCCTATACTAATTGCCAGGCGCTGAGACGAATGCCGCCAAGATCGAGCGTCTAGGACTTACGGTTCAGGAGTTATTCACAGAAACATGGTTCTGAACATGCTGCCAATTTCTCGCCTGGGAAACATGCAGAGAAGTCCAAGATAGTGTTTTTTAGACTGGCTGCCACGAGCTGAATCGAATGCAGCCAAGAGCGAGCGTCTAGGACTTACGGTTCAGGAGTTATTCACAGAAACATGGTTCTGAACATGCTGCCAATTGCTCGCCTGGGAAACATGCAGAGAAGTCCAAGATAGTGTTTTTTAGACTGGCTGCCACGAGCTGAATCGAATGCAGCCAAGAGCGAGCGTCTAGGACTTACGGTTCAGGAGTTATTCACAGAAACATGGTTCTGAACATGCTGCCAATTTCTCGCCTGGGAAACATGCAGAGAAGTCCAAGATAGTGTTTTTTAGACTGGCTGCCACGAGCTGAATCGAATGCAGCCAAGAGCGAGCGTCTAGGACTTACGGTTCAGGAGTTATTCACAGAAACATGGTTCTTTTACTGCCAGCCGCGAAAGCGAAAATAACCAAGATCGAGCGTCTAGGATTTACTTGTCAATAACTCGCCTGGGAAACATCCAGAGAAGTCAAACACAGTGCTCCTATACTAATTGCCAGGCGCTGAGACGAATGCCGCCAAGATCGAGCGTCTAGGACTTACGGTTCAGGAGTTATTCACAGAAACATGGTTCTGAACATGCTGCCAATTTCTCGCCTGGGAAACATGCAGAGAAGTCCAAGATAGTGTTTTTTAGACTGGCTGCCACGAGCTGAATCGAATGCAGCCAAGAGCGAGCGTCTAGGACTTACGGTTCAGGAGTTATTCACAGAAACATGGTTCTGAACATGCTGCCAATTGCTCGCCTGGGAAACATGCAGAGAAGTCCAAGATAGTGTTTTTTAGACTGGCTGCCACGAGCTGAATCGAATGCAGCCAAGAGCGAGCGTCTAGGACTTACGGTTCAGGAGTTATTCACAGAAACATGGTTCTGAACATGCTGCCAATTTCTCGCCTGGGAAACATGCAGAGAAGTCCAAGATAGTGTTTTTTAGACTGGCTGCCACGAGCTGAATCGAATGCAGCCAAGAGCGAGCGTCTAGGACTTACGGTTCAGGAGTTATTCACAGAAACATGGTTCTTTTACTGCCAGCCGCGAAAGCGAAAATAACCAAGATCGAGCGTCTAGGATTTACTTGTCAATAACTCGCCTGGGAAACATCCAGAGAAGTCAAACACAGTGCTCCTATACTAATTGCCAGGCGCTGAGACGAATGCCGCCAAGATCGAGCGTCTAGGACTTACGGTTCAAGAATTAGCTTTAGAAACATTTGCCTTAGGAACATGCAGAGAAGTCCAAGATAGTGTTTTTTAGACTGGCTGCCACGAGCTGAATCGAATGCAGCCAAGAGCGAGCGTCTAGGACTTACGGTTCAGGAGTTATTCACAGAAACATGGTTCTGAACATGCTGCCAATTGCTCGCCTGGGAAACATGCAGAGAAGTCCAAGA
Source organism: Rhinoderma darwinii (assembly GCF_050947455.1). Lineage (NCBI taxonomy): Eukaryota > Metazoa > Chordata > Amphibia > Anura > Rhinodermatidae > Rhinoderma > Rhinoderma darwinii. Next base: position 130,218 of record NW_027464070.1, read on the forward strand.
TAGTGTTTTTTAGACTGGCTGCCACGAGCTGAATCGAATGCAGCCAAGAGCGAGCGTCTAGGACTTACGGTTCAGGAGTTATTCACAGAAACATGGTTCTTTTACTGCCAGCCGCGAAAGCGAAAATAACCAAGATCGAGCGTCTAGGATTTACTTGTCAATAACTCGCCTGGGAAACATCCAGAGAAGTCAAACACAGTGCTCCTATACTAATTGCCAGGCGCTGAGACGAATGCCGCCAAGATCGAGCGTCTAGGACTTACGGTTCAAGAATTAGCTTTAGAAACATTTGCCTTAGGAACATGCAGAGAAGTCCAAGATAGTGTTTTTTAGACTGGCTGCCACGAGCTGAATCGAATGCAGCCAAGAGCGAGCGTCTAGGACTTACGGTTCAGGAGTTATTCACAGAAACATGGTTCTGAACATGCTGCCAATTTCTCGCCTGGGAAACATGCAGAGAAGTCCAAGATAGTGTTTTTTAGACTGGCTGCCACGAGCTGAATCGAATGCAGCCAAGAGCGAGCGTCTAGGGCTTACGGTTCAGGAGTTATTCACAGAAACATGGTTCTTTTACTGCCAGCCGCGAAAGCGAAAATAACCAAGATCGAGCGTCTAGGATTTACTTGTCAATAACTCGCCTGGGAAACATCCAGAGAAGTCAAACACAGTGCTCCTATACTAATTGCCAGGCGCTGAGACGAATGCCGCCAAGATCGAGCGTCTAGGACTTACGGTTCAGGAGTTATTCACAGAAACATGGTTCTGAACATGCTGCCAATTTCTCGCCTGGGAAACATGCAGAGAAGTCCAAGATAGTGTTTTTTAGACTGGCTGCCACGAGCTGAATCGAATGCAGCCAAGAGCGAGCGTCTAGGACTTACGGTTCAGGAGTTATTCACAGAAACATGGTTCTGAACATGCTGCCAATTTCTCGTCTGGGAAACATGCAGAGAAGTCCAAGATAGTGTTTTTTAGACTGGCTGCCACGAGCTGAATCGAATGCAGCCAAGAGCGAGCGTCTAGGACTTACGGTTCAGGAGTTATTCACAGAAACATGGTTCTGAACATGCTGCCAATTTCTCGCCTGGGAAACATGCAGAGAAGTCCAAGATAGTGTTTTTTAGACTGGCTGCCACGAGCTGAATCGAATGCAGCCAAGAGCGAGAGTCTAGGACTTACGGTTCAGGAGTTATTCACAGAAACATGGTTCTGAACATGCTGCCAATTTCTCGCCTGGGAAACATGCAGAGAAGTCCAAGATAGTGTTTTTTAGACTGGCTGCCACGAGCTGAATCGAATGCAGCCAAGAGCGAGCGTCTAGGACTTACGGTTCAGGAGTTATTCACAGAAACATGGTTCTGAACATGCTGCCAATTGCTCGCCTGGGAAACATGCAGAGAAGTCCAAGATAGTGTTTTTTAGACTGGCTGCCACGAGCTGAATCGAATGCAGCCAAGAGCGAGCGTCTAGGACTTACGGTTCAGGAGTTATTCACAGAAACATGGTTCTGAACATGCTGCCAATTGCTCGCCTGGGAAACATGCAGAGAAGTCCAAGATAGTGTTTTTTAGACTGGCTGCCACGAGCTGAATCGAATGCAGCCAAGAGCGAGCGTCTAGGACTTACGGTTCAGGAGTTATTCACAGAAACATGGTTCTTTTACTGCCAGCCGCGAAAGCGAAAATAACCAAGATCGAGCGTCTAGGATTTACTTGTCAATAACTCGCCTGGGAAACATCCAGAGAAGTCAAACACAGTGCTCCTATACTAATTGCCAGGCGCTGAGACGAATGCCGCCAAGATCGAGCGTCTAGGACTTACGGTTCAGGAGTTATTCACAGAAACATGGTTCTGAACATGCTGCCAATTTCTCGCCTGGGAAACATGCAGAGAAGTCCAAGATAGTGTTTTTTAGACTGGCTGCCACGAGCTGAATCGAATGCAGCCAAGAGCGAGCGTCTAGGACTTACGGTTCAGGAGTTATTCACAGAAACATGGTTCTGAACATGCTGCCAATTGCTCGCCTGGGAAACATGCAGAGAAGTCCAAGATAGTGTTTTTTAGACTGGCTGCCACGAGCTGAATCGAATGCAGCCAAGAGCGAGCGTCTAGGACTTACGGTTCAGGAGTTATTCACAGAAACATGGTTCTTTTACTGCCAGCCGCGAAAGCGAAAATAACCAAGATCGAGCGTCTAGGATTTACTTGTCAATAACTCGCCTGGGAAACATCCAGAGAAGTCAAACACAGTGCTCCTATACTAATTGCCAGGCGCTGAGACGAATGCCGCCAAGATCGAGCGTCTAGGACTTACGGTTCAAGAATTAGCTTTAGAAACATTTGCCTTAGGAACATGCAGAGAAGTCCAAGATAGTGTTTTTTAGACTGGCTGCCACGAGCTGAATCGAATGCAGCCAAGAGCGAGCGTCTAGGACTTACGGTTCAGGAGTTATTCACAGAAACATGGTTCTGAACATGCTGCCAATTGCTCGCCTGGGAAACATGCAGAGAAGTCCAAGATAGTGTTTTTTAGACTGGCTGCCACGAGCTGAATCGAATGCAGCCAAGAGCGAGCGTCTAGGACTTACGGTTCAGGAGTTATTCACAGAAACATGGTTCTGAACATGCTGCCAATTTCTCGCCTGGGAAACATGCAGAGAAGTCCAAGATAGTGTTTTTTAGACTGGCTGCCACGAGCTGAATCGAATGCAGCCAAGAGCGAGCGTCTAGGACTTACGGTTCAGGAGTTATTCACAGAAACATGGTTCTTTTACTGCCAGCCGCGAAAGCGAAAATAACCAAGATCGAGCGTCTAGGATTTACTTGTCAATAACTCGCCTGGGAAACATCCAGAGAAGTCAAACACAGTGCTCCTATACTAATTGCCAGGCGCTGAGACGAATGCCGCCAAGATCGAGCGTCTAGGACTTACGGTTCAGGAGTTATTCACAGAAACATGGTTCTGAACATGCTGCCAATTTCTCGCCTGGGAAACATGCAGAGAAGTCCAAGATAGTGTTTTTTAGACTGGCTGCCACGAGCTGAATCGAATGCAGCCAAGAGCGAGCGTCTAGGACTTACGGTTCAGGAGTTATTCACAGAAACATGGTTCTGAACATGCTGCCAATTGCTCGCCTGGGAAACATGCAGAGAAGTCCAAGATAGTGTTTTTTAGACTGGCTGTCACGAGCTGAATCGAATGCAGCCAAGAGCGAGCGTCTAGGACTTACGGTTCAGGAGTTATTCACAGAAACATGGTTCTGAACATGCTGCCAATTTCTCGCCTGGGAAACATGCAGAGAAGTCCAAGATAGTGTTTTTTAGACTGGCTGCCACGAGCTGAATCGAATGCAGCCAAGAGCGAGCGTCTAGGACTTACGGTTCAGGAGTTATTCACAGAAACATGGTTCTGAACATGCTGCCAATTTCTCGCCTGGGAAACATGCAGAGAAGTCCAAGATAGTGTTTTTTAGACTGGCTGCCACGAGCTGAATCGAATGCAGCCAAGAGCGAGCGTCTAGGACTTACGGTTCAGGAGTTATTCACAGAAACATGATCGAGCGTCTAGGATTTACTTGTCAATAACTCGCCTGGGAAACATCCAGAGAAGTCAAACACAGTGCTCCTATACTAATTGCCAGGCGCTGAGACGAATGCCGCCAAGATCGAGCGTCTAGGACTTACGGTTCAAGAATTAGCTTTAGAAACATTTGCCTTAGGAACATGCAGAGAAGTCCAAGATAGTGTTTTTTAGACTGGCTGCCACGAGCTGAATCGAATGCAGCCAAGAGCGAGCGTCTAGGACTTACGGTTCAGGAGTTATTCACAGAAACATGGTTCTGAACATGCTGCCAATTTCTCGCCTGGGAAACATGCAGAGAAGTCCAAGATAGTGTTTTTTAGACTGGCTGCCACGAGCTGAATCGAATGCAGCCAAGAGCGAGCGTCTAGGACTTACGGTTCAGGAGTTATTCACAGAAACATGGTTCTTTTACTGCCAGCCGCGAAAGCGAAAATAACCAAGATCGAGCGTCTAGGATTTACTTGTCAATAACTCGCCTGGGAAACATCCAGAGAAGTCAAACACAGTGCTCCTATACTAATTGCCAGGCGCTGAGACGAATGCCGCCAAGATCGAGCGTCTAGGACTTACGGTTCAGGAGTTATTCACAGAAACATGGTTCTGAACATGCTGCCAATTTCTCGCCTGGGAAACATGCAGAGAAGTCCAAGATAGTGTTTTTTAGACTGGCTGCCACGAGCTGAATCGAATGCAGCCAAGAGCGAGCGTCTAGGACTTACGGTTCAGGAGTTATTCACAGAAACATGGTTCTTTTACTGCCAGCCGCGAAAGCGAAAATAACCAAGATCGAGCGTCTAGGATTTACTTGTCAATAACTCGCCTGGGAAACATCCAGAGAAGTCAAACACAGTGCTCCTATACTAATTGCCAGGCGCTGAGACGAATGCCGCCAAGATCGAGCGTCTAGGACTTACGGTTCAGGAGTTATTCACAGAAACATGGTTCTGAACATGCTGCCAATTGCTCGCCTGGGAAACATGCAGAGAAGTCCAAGATAGTGTTTTTTAGACTGGCTGCCACGAGCTGAATCGAATGCAGCCAAGAGCGAGCGTCTAGGACTTACGGTTCAGGAGTTATTCACAGAAACATGGTTCTTTTACTGCCAGCCGCGAAAGCGAAAATAACCAAGATCGAGCGTCTAGGATTTACTTGTCAATAACTCGCCTGGGAAACATCCAGAGAAGTCAAACACAGTGCTCCTATACTAATTGCCAGGCGCTGAGACGAATGCCGCCAAGATCGAGCGTCTAGGACTTACGGTTCAAGAATTAGCTTTAGAAACATTTGCCTTAGGAACATGCAGAGAAGTCCAAGATAGTGTTTTTTAGACTGGCTGCCACGAGCTGAATCGAATGCAGCCAAGAGCGAGCGTCTAGGACTTACGGTTCAGGAGTTATTCACAGAAACATGGTTCTGAACATGCTGCCAATTGCTCGCCTGGGAAACATGCAGAGAAGTCCAAGATAGTGTTTTTTAGACTGGCTGCCACGAGCTGAATCGAATGCAGCCAAGAGCGAGCGTCTAGGACTTACGGTTCAGGAGTTATTCACAGAAACATGGTTCTGAACATGCTGCCAATTTCTCGCCTGGGAAACATGCAGAGAAGTCCAAGATAGTGTTTTTTAGACTGGCTGCCACGAGCTGAATCGAATGCAGCCAAGAGCGAGCGTCTAGGACTTACGGTTCAGGAGTTATTCACAGAAACATGGTTCTTTTACTGCCAGCCGCGAAAGCGAAAATAACCAAGATCGAGCGTCTAGGATTTACTTGTCAATAACTCGCCTGGGAAACATCCAGAGAAGTCAAACACAGTGCTCCTATACTAATTGCCAGGCGCTGAGACGAATGCCGCCAAGATCGAGCGTCTAGGACTTACGGTTCAGGAGTTATTCACAGAAACATGGTTCTGAACATGCTGCCAATTTCTCGCCTGGGAAACATGCAGAGAAGTCCAAGATAGTGTTTTTTAGACTGGCTGCCACGAGCTGAATCGAATGCAGCCAAGAGCGAGCGTCTAGGACTTACGGTTCAGGAGTTATTCACAGAAACATGGTTCTTTTACTGCCAGCCGCGAAAGCGAAAATAACCAAGATCGAGCGTCTAGGATTTACTTGTCAATAACTCGCCTGGGAAACATCCAGAGAAGTCAAACACAGTGCTCCTATACTAATTGCCAGGCGCTGAGACGAATGCCGCCAAGATCGAGCGTCTAGGACTTACGGTTCAGGAGTTATTCACAGAAACATGGTTCTGAACATGCTGCCAATTTCTCGCCTGGGAAACATGCAGAGAAGTCCAAGATAGTGTTTTTTAGACTGGCTGCCACGAGCTGAATCGAATGCAGCCAAGAGCGAGCGTCTAGGACTTACGGTTCAGGAGTTATTCACAGAAACATGGTTCTGAACATGCTGCCAATTGCTCGCCTGGGAAACATGCAGAGAAGTCCAAGATAGTGTTTTTTAGACTGGCTGCCACGAGCTGAATCGAATGCAGCCAAGAGCGAGCGTCTAGGACTTACGGTTCAGGAGTTATTCACAGAAACATGGTTCTGAACATGCTGCCAATTTCTCGCCTGGGAAACATGCAGAGAAGTCCAAGATAGTGTTTTTTAGACTGGCTGCCACGAGCTGAATCGAATGCAGCCAAGAGCGAGCGTCTAGGACTTACGGTTCAGGAGTTATTCACAGAAACATGGTTCTTTTACTGCCAGCCGCGAAAGCGAAAATAACCAAGATCGAGCGTCTAGGATTTACTTGTCAATAACTCGCCTGGGAAACATCCAGAGAAGTCAAACACAGTGCTCCTATACTAATTGCCAGGCGCTGAGACGAATGCCGCCAAGATCGAGCGTCTAGGACTTACGGTTCAAGAATTAGCTTTAGAAACATTTGCCTTAGGAACATGCAGAGAAGTCCAAGATAGTGTTTTTTAGACTGGCTGCCACGAGCTGAATCGAATGCAGCCAAGAGCGAGCGTCTAGGACTTACGGTTCAGGAGTTATTCACAGAAACATGGTTCTGAACATGCTGCCAATTGCTCGCCTGGGAAACATGCAGAGAAGTCCAAGATAGTGTTTTTTAGACTGGCTGCCACGAGCTGAATCGAATGCAGCCAAGAGCGAGCGTCTAGGACTTACGGTTCAGGAGTTATTCACAGAAACATGGTTCTTTTACTGCCAGCCGCGAAAGCGAAAATAACCAAGATCGAGCGTCTAGGATTTACTTGTCAATAACTCGCCTGGGAAACATCCAGAGAAGTCAAACACAGTGCTCCTATACTAATTGCCAGGCGCTGAGACGAATGCCGCCAAGATCGAGCGTCTAGGACTTACGGTTCAAGAATTAGCTTTAGAAACATTTGCCTTAGGAACATGCAGAGAAGTCCAAGATAGTGTTTTTTAGACTGGCTGCCACGAGCTGAATCGAATGCAGCCAAGAGCGAGCGTCTAGGACTTACGGTTCAGGAGTTATTCACAGAAACATGGTTCTGAACATGCTGCCAATTTCTCGCCTGGGAAACATGCAGAGAAGTCCAAGATAGTGTTTTTTAGACTGGCTGCCACGAGCTGAATCGAATGCAGCCAAGAGCGAGCGTCTAGGACTTACGGTTCAGGAGTTATTCACAGAAACATGGTTCTTTTACTGCCAGCCGCGAAAGCGAAAATAACCAAGATCGAGCGTCTAGGATTTACTTGTCAATAACTCGCCTGGGAAACATCCAGAGAAGTCAAACACAGTGCTCCTATACTAATTGCCAGGCGCTGAGACGAATGCCGCCAAGATCGAGCGTCTAGGACTTACGGTTCAGGAGTTATTCACAGAAACATGGTTCTGAACATGCTGCCAATTTCTCGCCTGGGAAACATGCAGAGAAGTCCAAGATAGTGTTTTTTAGACTGGCTGCCACGAGCTGAATCGAATGCAGCCAAGAGCGAGCGTCTAGGACTTACGGTTCAGGAGTTATTCACAGAAACATGGTTCTGAACATGCTGCCAATTTCTCGCCTGGGAAACATGCAGAGAAGTCCAAGATAGTGTTTTTTAGACTGGCTGCCACGAGCTGAATCGAATGCAGCCAAGAGCGAGCGTCTAGGACTTACGGTTCAGGAGTTATTCACAGAAACATGGTTCTGAACATGCTGCCAATTGCTCGCCTGGGAAACATGCAGAGAAGTCCAAGATAGTGTTTTTTAGACTGGCTGCCACGAGCTGAATCGAATGCAGCCAAGAGCGAGCGTCTAGGACTTACGGTTCAGGAGTTATTCACAGAAACATGGTTCTGAACATGCTGCCAATTTCTCGCCTGGGAAACATGCAGAGAAGTCCAAGATAGTGTTTTTTAGACTGGCTGCCACGAGCTGAATCGAATGCAGCCAAGAGCGAGCGTCTAGGACTTACGGTTCAGGAGTTATTCACAGAAACATGGTTCTGAACATGCTGCCAATTTCTCGCCTGGGAAACATGCAGAGAAGTCCAAGATAGTGTTTTTTAGACTGGCTGCCACGAGCTGAATCGAATGCAGCCAAGAGCGAGCGTCTAGGACTTACGGTTCAGGAGTTATTCACAGAAACATGATCGAGCGTCTAGGATTTACTTGTCAATAACTCGCCTGGGAAACATCCAGAGAAGTCAAACACAGTGCTCCTATACTAATTGCCAGGCGCTGAGACGAATGCCGCCAAGATCGAGCGTCTAGGACTTACGGTTCAAGAATTAGCTTTAGAAACATTTGCCTTAGGAACATGCAGAGAAGTCCAAGATAGTGTTTTTTAGACTGGCTGCCACGAGCTGAATCGAATGCAGCCAAGAGCGAGCGTCTAGGACTTACGGTTCAGGAGTTATTCACAGAAACATGGTTCTGAACATGCTGCCAATTTCTCGCCTGGGAAACATGCAGAGAAGTCCAAGATAGTGTTTTTTAGACTGGCTGCCACGAGCTGAATCGAATGCAGCCAAGAGCGAGCGTCTAGGACTTACGGTTCAGGAGTTATTCACAGAAACATGGTTCTTTTACTGCCAGCCGCGAAAGCGAAAATAACCAAGATCGAGCGTCTAGGATTTACTTGTCAATAACTCGCCTGGGAAACATCCAGAGAAGTCAAACACAGTGCTCCTATACTAATTGCCAGGCGCTGAGACGAATGCCGCCAAGATCGAGCGTCTAGGACTTACGGTTCAGGAGTTATTCACAGAAACATGGTTCTGAACATGCTGCCAATTTCTCGCCTGGGAAACATGCAGAGAAGTCCAAGATAGTGTTTTTTAGACTGGCTGCCACGAGCTGAATCGAATGCAGCCAAGAGCGAGCGTCTAGGACTTACGGTTCAGGAGTTATTCACAGAAACATGGTTCTTTTACTGCCAGCCGCGAAAGCGAAAATAACCAAGATCGAGCGTCTAGGATTTACTTGTCAATAACTCGCCTGGGAAACATCCAGAGAAGTCAAACACAGTGCTCCTATACTAATTGCCAGGCGCTGAGACGAATGCCGCCAAGATCGAGCGTCTAGGACTTACGGTTCAGGAGTTATTCACAGAAACATGGTTCTGAACATGCTGCCAATTTCTCGCCTGGGAAACATGCAGAGAAGTCCAAGATAGTGTTTTTTAGACTGGCTGCCACGAGCTGAATCGAATGCAGCCAAGAGCGAGCGTCTAGGACTTACGGTTCAGGAGTTATTCACAGAAACATGGTTCTGAACATGCTGCCAATTTCTCGCCTGGGAAACATGCAGAGAAGTCCAAGATAGTGTTTTTTAGACTGGCTGCCACGAGCTGAATCGAATGCAGCCAAGAGCGAGCGTCTAGGACTTACGGTTCAGGAGTTATTCACAGAAACATGGTTCTGAACATGCTGCCAATTTCTCGCCTGGGAAACATGCAGAGAAGTCCAAGATAGTGTTTTTTAGACTGGCTGCCACGAGCTGAATCGAATGCAGCCAAGAGCGAGCGTCTAGGACTTACGGTTCAGGAGTTATTCACAGAAACATGGTTCTTTTACTGCCAGCCGCGAAAGCGAAAATAACCAAGATCGAGCGTCTAGGATTTACTTGTCAATAACTCGCCTGGGAAACATCCAGAGAAGTCAAACACAGTGCTCCTATACTAATTGCCAGGCGCTGAGACGAATGCCGCCAAGATCGAGCGTCTAGGACTTACGGTTCAGGAGTTATTCACAGAAACATGGTTCTGAACATGCTGCCAATTTCTCGCCTGGGAAACATGCAGAGAAGTCCAAGATAGTGTTTTTTAGACTGGCTGCCACGAGCTGAATCGAATGCAGCCAAGAGCGAGCGTCTAGGACTTACGGTTCAGGAGTTATTCACAGAAACATGGTTCTGAACATGCTGCCAATTGCTCGCCTGGGAAACATGCAGAGAAGTCCAAGATAGTGTTTTTTAGACTGGCTGCCACGAGCTGAATCGAATGCAGCCAAGAGCGAGCGTCTAGGACTTACGGTTCAGGAGTTATTCACAGAAACATGGTTCTGAACATGCTGCCAATTTCTCGCCTGGGAAACATGCAGAGAAGTCCAAGATAGTGTTTTTTAGACTGGCTGCCACGAGCTGAATCGAATGCAGCCAAGAGCGAGCGTCTAGGACTTACGGTTCAGGAGTTATTCACAGAAACATGGTTCTTTTACTGCCAGCCGCGAAAGCGAAAATAACCAAGATCGAGCGTCTAGGATTTACTTGTCAATAACTCGCCTGGGAAACATCCAGAGAAGTCAAACACAGTGCTCCTATACTAATTGCCAGGCGCTGAGACGAATGCCGCCAAGATCGAGCGTCTAGGACTTACGGTTCAGGAGTTATTCACAGAAACATGGTTCTGAACATGCTGCCAATTTCTCGCCTGGGAAACATGCAGAGAAGTCCAAGATAGTGTTTTTTAGACTGGCTGCCACGAGCTGAATCGAATGCAGCCAAGAGCGAGCGTCTAGGACTTACGGTTCAGGAGTTATTCACAGAAACATGGTTCTGAACATGCTGCCAATTGCTCGCCTGGGAAACATGCAGAGAAGTCCAAGATAGTGTTTTTTAGACTGGCTGCCACGAGCTGAATCGAATGCAGCCAAGAGCGAGCGTCTAGGACTTACGGTTCAGGAGTTATTCACAGAAACATGGTTCTGAACATGCTGCCAATTTCTCGCCTGGGAAACATGCAGAGAAGTCCAAGATAGTGTTTTTTAGACTGGCTGCCACGAGCTGAATCGAATGCAGCCAAGAGCGAGCGTCTAGGACTTACGGTTCAGGAGTTATTCACAGAAACATGGTTCTTTTACTGCCAGCCGCGAAAGCGAAAATAACCAAGATCGAGCGTCTAGGATTTACTTGTCAATAACTCGCCTGGGAAACATCCAGAGAAGTCAAACACAGTGCTCCTATACTAATTGCCAGGCGCTGAGACGAATGCCGCCAAGATCGAGCGTCTAGGACTTACGGTTCAAGAATTAGCTTTAGAAACATTTGCCTTAGGAACATGCAGAGAAGTCCAAGATAGTGTTTTTTAGACTGGCTGCCACGAGCTGAATCGAATGCAGCCAAGAGCGAGCGTCTAGGACTTACGGTTCAGGAGTTATTCACAGAAACATGGTTCTGAACATGCTGCCAATTGCTCGCCTGGGAAACATGCAGAGAAGTCCAAGATAGTGTTTTTTAGACTGGCTGCCACGAGCTGAATCGAATGCAGCCAAGAGCGAGCGTCTAGGACTTACGGTTCAGGAGTTATTCACAGAAACATGGTTCTTTTACTGCCAGCCGCGAAAGCGAAAATAACCAAGATCGAGCGTCTAGGATTTACTTGTCAATAACTCGCCTGGGAAACATCCAGAGAAGTCAAACACAGTGCTCCTATACTAATTGCCAGGCGCTGAGACGAATGCCGCCAAGATCGAGCGTCTAGGACTTACGGTTCAAGAATTAGCTTTAGAAACATTTGCCTTAGGAACATGCAGAGAAGTCCAAGATAGTGTTTTTTAGACTGGCTGCCACGAGCTGAATCGAATGCAGCCAAGAGCGAGCGTCTAGGACTTACGGTTCAGGAGTTATTCACAGAAACATGGTTCTGAACATGCTGCCAATTTCTCGCCTGGGAAACATGCAGAGAAGTCCAAGATAGTGTTTTTTAGACTGGCTGCCACGAGCTGAATCGAATGCAGCCAAGAGCGAGCGTCTAGGACTTACGGTTCAGGAGTTATTCACAGAAACATGGTTCTTTTACTGCCAGCCGCGAAAGCGAAAATAACCAAGATCGAGCGTCTAGGATTTACTTGTCAATAACTCGCCTGGGAAACATCCAGAGAAGTCAAACACAGTGCTCCTATACTAATTGCCAGGCGCTGAGACGAATGCCGCCAAGATCGAGCGTCTAGGACTTACGGTTCAGGAGTTATTCACAGAAACATGGTTCTGAACATGCTGCCAATTTCTCGCCTGGGAAACATGCAGAGAAGTCCAAGATAGTGTTTTTTAGACTGGCTGCCACGAGCTGAATCGAATGCAGCCAAGAGCGAGCGTCTAGGACTTACGGTTCAGGAGTTATTCACAGAAACATGGTTCTGAACATGCTGCCAATTTCTCGTCTGGGAAACATGCAGAGAAGTCCAAGATAGTGTTTTTTAGACTGGCTGCCACGAGCTGAATCGAATGCAGCCAAGAGCGAGCGTCTAGGACTTACGGTTCAGGAGTTATTCACAGAAACATGGTTCTGAACATGCTGCCAATTTCTCGCCTGGGAAACATGCAGAGAAGTCCAAGATAGTGTTTTTTAGACTGGCTGCCACGAGCTGAATCGAATGCAGCCAAGAGCGAGAGTCTAGGACTTACGGTTCAGGAGTTATTCACAGAAACATGGTTCTGAACATGCTGCCAATTTCTCGCCTGGGAAACATGCAGAGAAGTCCAAGATAGTGTTTTTTAGACTGGCTGCCACGAGCTGAATCGAATGCAGCCAAGAGCGAGCGTCTAGGACTTACGGTTCAGGAGTTATTCACAGAAACATGGTTCTGAACATGCTGCCAATTGCTCGCCTGGGAAACATGCAGAGAAGTCCAAGATAGTGTTTTTTAGACTGGCTGCCACGAGCTGAATCGAATGCAGCCAAGAGCGAGCGTCTAGGACTTACGGTTCAGGAGTTATTCACAGAAACATGGTTCTGAACATGCTGCCAATTGCTCGCCTGGGAAACATGCAGAGAAGTCCAAGATAGTGTTTTTTAGACTGGCTGCCACGAGCTGAATCGAATGCAGCCAAGAGCGAGCGTCTAGGACTTACGGTTCAGGAGTTATTCACAGAAACATGGTTCTTTTACTGCCAGCCGCGAAAGCGAAAATAACCAAGATCGAGCGTCTAGGATTTACTTGTCAATAACTCGCCTGGGAAACATCCAGAGAAGTCAAACACAGTGCTCCTATACTAATTGCCAGGCGCTGAGACGAATGCCGCCAAGATCGAGCGTCTAGGACTTACGGTTCAGGAGTTATTCACAGAAACATGGTTCTGAACATGCTGCCAATTTCTCGCCTGGGAAACATGCAGAGAAGTCCAAGATAGTGTTTTTTAGACTGGCTGCCACGAGCTGAATCGAATGCAGCCAAGAGCGAGCGTCTAGGACTTACGGTTCAGGAGTTATTCACAGAAACATGGTTCTGAACATGCTGCCAATTGCTCGCCTGGGAAACATGCAGAGAAGTCCAAGATAGTGTTTTTTAGACTGGCTGCCACGAGCTGAATCGAATGCAGCCAAGAGCGAGCGTCTAGGACTTACGGTTCAGGAGTTATTCACAGAAACATGGTTCTTTTACTGCCAGCCGCGAAAGCGAAAATAACCAAGATCGAGCGTCTAGGATTTACTTGTCAATAACTCGCCTGGGAAACATCCAGAGAAGTCAAACACAGTGCTCCTATACTAATTGCCAGGCGCTGAGACGAATGCCGCCAAGATCGAGCGTCTAGGACTTACGGTTCAAGAATTAGCTTTAGAAACATTTGCCTTAGGAACATGCAGAGAAGTCCAAGATAGTGTTTTTTAGACTGGCTGCCACGAGCTGAATCGAATGCAGCCAAGAGCGAGCGTCTAGGACTTACGGTTCAGGAGTTATTCACAGAAACATGGTTCTGAACATGCTGCCAATTGCTCGCCTGGGAAACATGCAGAGAAGTCCAAGATAGTGTTTTTTAGACTGGCTGCCACGAGCTGAATCGAATGCAGCCAAGAGCGAGCGTCTAGGACTTACGGTTCAGGAGTTATTCACAGAAACATGGTTCTGAACATGCTGCCAATTTCTCGCCTGGGAAACATGCAGAGAAGTCCAAGATAGTGTTTTTTAGACTGGCTGCCACGAGCTGAATCGAATGCAGCCAAGAGCGAGCGTCTAGGACTTACGGTTCAGGAGTTATTCACAGAAACATGGTTCTTTTACTGCCAGCCGCGAAAGCGAAAATAACCAAGATCGAGCGTCTAGGATTTACTTGTCAATAACTCGCCTGGGAAACATCCAGAGAAGTCAAACACAGTGCTCCTATACTAATTGCCAGGCGCTGAGACGAATGCCGCCAAGATCGAGCGTCTAGGACTTACGGTTCAGGAGTTATTCACAGAAACATGGTTCTGAACATGCTGCCAATTTCTCGCCTGGGAAACATGCAGAGAAGTCCAAGATAGTGTTTTTTAGACTGGCTGCCACGAGCTGAATCGAATGCAGCCAAGAGCGAGCGTCTAGGACTTACGGTTCAGGAGTTATTCACAGAAACATGGTTCTGAACATGCTGCCAATTGCTCGCCTGGGAAACATGCAGAGAAGTCCAAGATAGTGTTTTTTAGACTGGCTGCCACGAGCTGAATCGAATGCAGCCAAGAGCGAGCGTCTAGGACTTACGGTTCAGGAGTTATTCACAGAAACATGGTTCTGAACATGCTGCCAATTTCTCGCCTGGGAAACATGCAGAGAAGTCCAAGATAGTGTTTTTTAGACTGGCTGCCACGAGCTGAATCGAATGCAGCCAAGAGCGAGCGTCTAGGACTTACGGTTCAGGAGTTATTCACAGAAACATGGTTCTGAACATGCTGCCAATTTCTCGCCTGGGAAACATGCAGAGAAGTCCAAGATAGTGTTTTTTAGACTGGCTGCCACGAGCTGAATCGAATGCAGCCAAGAGCGAGCGTCTAGGACTTACGGTTCAGGAGTTATTCACAGAAACATGATCGAGCGTCTAGGATTTACTTGTCAATAACTCGCCTGGGAAACATCCAGAGAAGTCAAACACAGTGCTCCTATACTAATTGCCAGGCGCTGAGACGAATGCCGCCAAGATCGAGCGTCTAGGACTTACGGTTCAAGAATTAGCTTTAGAAACATTTGCCTTAGGAACATGCAGAGAAGTCCAAGATAGTGTTTTTTAGACTGGCTGCCACGAGCTGAATCGAATGCAGCCAAGAGCGAGCGTCTAGGACTTACGGTTCAGGAGTTATTCACAGAAACATGGTTCTGAACATGCTGCCAATTTCTCGCCTGGGAAACATGCAGAGAAGTCCAAGATAGTGTTTTTTAGACTGGCTGCCACGAGCTGAATCGAATGCAGCCAAGAGCGAGCGTCTAGGACTTACGGTTCAGGAGTTATTCACAGAAACATGGTTCTTTTACTGCCAGCCGCGAAAGCGAAAATAACCAAGATCGAGCGTCTAGGATTTACTTGTCAATAACTCGCCTGGGAAACATCCAGAGAAGTCAAACACAGTGCTCCTATACTAATTGCCAGGCGCTGAGACGAATGCCGCCAAGATCGAGCGTCTAGGACTTACGGTTCAGGAGTTATTCACAGAAACATGGTTCTGAACATGCTGCCAATTTCTCGCCTGGGAAACATGCAGAGAAGTCCAAGATAGTGTTTTTTAGACTGGCTGCCACGAGCTGAATCGAATGCAGCCAAGAGCGAGCGTCTAGGACTTACGGTTCAGGAGTTATTCACAGAAACATGGTTCTTTTACTGCCAGCCGCGAAAGCGAAAATAACCAAGATCGAGCGTCTAGGATTTACTTGTCAATAACTCGCCTGGGAAACATCCAGAGAAGTCAAACACAGTGCTCCTATACTAATTGCCAGGCGCTGAGACGAATGCCGCCAAGATCGAGCGTCTAGGACTTACGGTTCAGGAGTTATTCACAGAAACATGGTTCTGAACATGCTGCCAATTGCTCGCCTGGGAAACATGCAGAGAAGTCCAAGATAGTGTTTTTTAGACTGGCTGCCACGAGCTGAATCGAATGCAGCCAAGAGCGAGCGTCTAGGACTTACGGTTCAGGAGTTATTCACAGAAACATGGTTCTTTTACTGCCAGCCGCGAAAGCGAAAATAACCAAGATCGAGCGTCTAGGATTTACTTGTCAATAACTCGCCTGGGAAACATCCAGAGAAGTCAAACACAGTGCTCCTATACTAATTGCCAGGCGCTGAGACGAATGCCGCCAAGATCGAGCGTCTAGGACTTACGGTTCAAGAATTAGCTTTAGAAACATTTGCCTTAGGAACATGCAGAGAAGTCCAAGATAGTGTTTTTTAGACTGGCTGCCACGAGCTGAATCGAATGCAGCCAAGAGCGAGCGTCTGTGACTTACGGTTCAGGAGTTATTCACAGAAACATGGTTCTGAACATGCTGCCAATTGCTCGCCTGGGAAACATGCAGAGAAGTCCAAGATAGTGTTTTTTAGACTGGCTGCCACGAGCTGAATCGAATGCAGCCAAGAGCGAGCGTCTAGGACTTACGGTTCAGGAGTTATTCACAGAAACATGGTTCTGAACATGCTGCCAATTTCTCGCCTGGGAAACATGCAGAGAAGTCCAAGATAGTGTTTTTTAGACTGGCTGCCACGAGCTGAATCGAATGCAGCCAAGAGCGAGCGTCTAGGACTTACGGTTCAGGAGTTATTCACAGAAACATGGTTCTTTTACTGCCAGCCGCGAAAGCGAAAATAACCAAGATCGAGCGTCTAGGATTTACTTGTCAATAACTCGCCTGGGAAACATCCAGAGAAGTCAAACACAGTGCTCCTATACTAATTGCCAGGCGCTGAGACGAATGCCGCCAAGATCGAGCGTCTAGGACTTACGGTTCAGGAGTTATTCACAGAAACATGGTTCTGAACATGCTGCCAATTTCTCGCCTGGGAAACATGCAGAGAAGTCCAAGATAGTGTTTTTTAGACTGGCTGCCACGAGCTGAATCGAATGCAGCCAAGAGCGAGCGTCTAGGACTTACGGTTCAGGAGTTATTCACAGAAACATGGTTCTTTTACTGCCAGTCGCGAAAGCGAAAATAACCAAGATCGAGCGTCTAGGATTTACTTGTCAATAACTCGCCTGGGAAACATCCAGAGAAGTCAAACACAGTGCTCCTATACTAATTGCCAGGCGCTGAGACGAATGCCGCCAAGATCGAGCGTCTAGGACTTACGGTTCAGGAGTTATTCACAGAAACATGGTTCTGAACATGCTGCCAATTTCTCGCCTGGGAAACATGCAGAGAAGTCCAAGATAGTGTTTTTTAGACTGGCTGCCACGAGCTGAATCGAATGCAGCCAAGAGCGAGCGTCTAGGACTTACGGTTCAGGAGTTATTCACAGAAACATGGTTCTGAACATGCTGCCAATTGCTCGCCTGGGAAACATGCAGAGAAGTCCAAGATAGTGTTTTTTAGACTGGCTGCCACGAGCTGAATCGAATGCAGCCAAGAGCGAGCGTCTAGGACTTACGGTTCAGGAGTTATTCACAGAAACATGGTTCTTTTACTGCCAGCCGCGAAAGCGAAAATAACCAAGATCGAGCGTCTAGGATTTACTTGTCAATAACTCGCCTGGGAAACATCCAGAGAAGTCAAACACAGTGCTCCTATACTAATTGCCAGGCGCTGAGACGAATGCCGCCAAGATCGAGCGTCTAGGACTTACGGTTCAAGAATTAGCTTTAGAAACATTTGCCTTAGGAACATGCAGAGAAGTCCAAGATAGTGTTTTTTAGACTGGCTGCCACGAGCTGAATCGAATGCAGCCAAGAGCGAGCGTCTAGGACTTACGGTTCAGGAGTTATTCACAGAAACATGGTTCTGAACATGCTGCCAATTGCTCGCCTGGGAAACATGCAGAGAAGTCCAAGATAGTGTTTTTTAGACTGGCTGCCACGAGCTGAATCGAATGCAGCCAAGAGCGAGCGTCTAGGACTTACGGTTCAGGAGTTATTCACAGAAACATGGTTCTGAACATGCTGCCAATTTCTCGCCTGGGAAACATGCAGAGAAGTCCAAGATAGTGTTTTTTAGACTGGCTGCCACGAGCTGAATCGAATGCAGCCAAGAGCGAGCGTCTAGGACTTACGGTTCAGGAGTTATTCACAGAAACATGGTTCTTTTACTGCCAGCCGCGAAAGCGAAAATAACCAAGATCGAGCGTCTAGGATTTACTTGTCAATAACTCGCCTGGGAAACATCCAGAGAAGTCAAACACAGTGCTCCTATACTAATTGCCAGGCGCTGAGACGAATGCCGCCAAGATCGAGCGTCTAGGACTTACGGTTCAGGAGTTATTCACAGAAACATGGTTCTGAACATGCTGCCAATTTCTCGCCTGGGAAACATGCAGAGAAGTCCAAGATAGTGTTTTTTAGACTGGCTGCCACGAGCTGAATCGAATGCAGCCAAGAGCGAGCGTCTAGGACTTACGGTTCAGGAGTTATTCACAGAAACATGGTTCTGAACATGCTGCCAATTGCTCGCCTGGGAAACATGCAGAGAAGTCCAAGATAGTGTTTTTTAGACTGGCTGCCACGAGCTGAATCGAATGCAGCCAAGAGCGAGCGTCTAGGACTTACGGTTCAGGAGTTATTCACAGAAACATGGTTCTGAACATGCTGCCAATTTCTCGCCTGGGAAACATGCAGAGAAGTCCAAGATAGTGTTTTTTAGACTGGCTGCCACGAGCTGAATCGAATGCAGCCAAGAGCGAGCGTCTAGGACTTACGGTTCAGGAGTTATTCACAGAAACATGGTTCTGAACATGCTGCCAATTTCTCGCCTGGGAAACATGCAGAGAAGTCCAAGATAGTGTTTTTTAGACTGGCTGCCACGAGCTGAATCGAATGCAGCCAAGAGCGAGCGTCTAGGACTTACGGTTCAGGAGTTATTCACAGAAACATGATCGAGCGTCTAGGATTTACTTGTCAATAACTCGCCTGGGAAACATCCAGAGAAGTCAAACACAGTGCTCCTATACTAATTGCCAGGCGCTGAGACGAATGCCGCCAAGATCGAGCGTCTAGGACTTACGGTTCAAGAATTAGCTTTAGAAACATTTGCCTTAGGAACATGCAGAGAAGTCCAAGATAGTGTTTTTTAGACTGGCTGCCACGAGCTGAATCGAATGCAGCCAAGAGCGAGCGTCTAGGACTTACGGTTCAGGAGTTATTCACAGAAACATGGTTCTGAACATGCTGCCAATTTCTCGCCTGGGAAACATGCAGAGAAGTCCAAGATAGTGTTTTTTAGACTGGCTGCCACGAGCTGAATCGAATGCAGCCAAGAGCGAGCGTCTAGGACTTACGGTTCAGGAGTTATTCACAGAAACATGGTTCTTTTACTGCCAGCCGCGAAAGCGAAAATAACCAAGATCGAGCGTCTAGGATTTACTTGTCAATAACTCGCCTGGGAAACATCCAGAGAAGTCAAACACAGTGCTCCTATACTAATTGCCAGGCGCTGAGACGAATGCCGCCAAGATCGAGCGTCTAGGACTTACGGTTCAGGAGTTATTCACAGAAACATGGTTCTGAACATGCTGCCAATTTCTCGCCTGGGAAACATGCAGAGAAGTCCAAGATAGTGTTTTTTAGACTGGCTGCCACGAGCTGAATCGAATGCAGCCAAGAGCGAGCGTCTAGGACTTACGGTTCAGGAGTTATTCACAGAAACATGGTTCTTTTACTGCCAGCCGCGAAAGCGAAAATAACCAAGATCGAGCGTCTAGGATTTACTTGTCAATAACTCGCCTGGGAAACATCCAGAGAAGTCAAACACAGTGCTCCTATACTAATTGCCAGGCGCTGAGACGAATGCCGCCAAGATCGAGCGTCTAGGACTTACGGTTCAGGAGTTATTCACAGAAACATGGTTCTGAACATGCTGCCAATTTCTCGCCTGGGAAACATGCAGAGAAGTCCAAGATAGTGTTTTTTAGACTGGCTGCCACGAGCTGAATCGAATGCAGCCAAGAGCGAGCGTCTAGGACTTACGGTTCAGGAGTTATTCACAGAAACATGGTTCTTTTACTGCCAGCCGCGAAAGCGAAAATAACCAAGATCGAGCGTCTAGGATTTACTTGTCAATAACTCGCCTGGGAAACATCCAGAGAAGTCAAACACAGTGCTCCTATACTAATTGCCAGGCGCTGAGACGAATGCCGCCAAGATCGAGCGTCTAGGACTTACGGTTCAGGAGTTATTCACAGAAACATGGTTCTGAACATGCTGCCAATTGCTCGCCTGGGAAACATGCAGAGAAGTCCAAGATAGTGTTTTTTAGACTGGCTGCCACGAGCTGAATCGAATGCAGCCAAGAGCGAGCGTCTAGGACTTACGGTTCAGGAGTTATTCACAGAAACATGGTTCTTTTACTGCCAGCCGCGAAAGCGAAAATAACCAAGATCGAGCGTCTAGGATTTACTTGTCAATAACTCGCCTGGGAAACATCCAGAGAAGTCAAACACAGTGCTCCTATACTAATTGCCAGGCGCTGAGACGAATGCCGCCAAGATCGAGCGTCTAGGACTTACGGTTCAAGAATTAGCTTTAGAAACATTTGCCTTAGGAACATGCAGAGAAGTCCAAGATAGTGTTTTTTAGACTGGCTGCCACGAGCTGAATCGAATGCAGCCAAGAGCGAGCGTCTGTGACTTACGGTTCAGGAGTTATTCACAGAAACATGGTTCTGAACATGCTGCCAATTGCTCGCCTGGGAAACATGCAGAGAAGTCCAAGATAGTGTTTTTTAGACTGGCTGCCACGAGCTGAATCGAATGCAGCCAAGAGCGAGCGTCTAGGACTTACGGTTCAGGAGTTATTCACAGAAACATGGTTCTGAACATGCTGCCAATTTCTCGCCTGGGAAACATGCAGAGAAGTCCAAGATAGTGTTTTTTAGACTGGCTGCCACGAGCTGAATCGAATGCAGCCAAGAGCGAGCGTCTAGGACTTACGGTTCAGGAGTTATTCACAGAAACATGGTTCTTTTACTGCCAGCCGCGAAAGCGAAAATAACCAAGATCGAGCGTCTAGGATTTACTTGTCAATAACTCGCCTGGGAAACATCCAGAGAAGTCAAACACAGTGCTCCTATACTAATTGCCAGGCGCTGAGACGAATGCCGCCAAGATCGAGCGTCTAGGACTTACGGTTCAGGAGTTATTCACAGAAACATGGTTCTGAACATGCTGCCAATTTCTCGCCTGGGAAACATGCAGAGAAGTCCAAGATAGTGTTTTTTAGACTGGCTGCCACGAGCTGAATCGAATGCAGCCAAGAGCGAGCGTCTAGGACTTACGGTTCAGGAGTTATTCACAGAAACATGGTTCTGAACATGCTGCCAATTTCTCGTCTGGGAAACATGCAGAGAAGTCCAAGATAGTGTTTTTTAGACTGGCTGCCACGAGCTGAATCGAATGCAGCCAAGAGCGAGCGTCTAGGACTTACGGTTCAGGAGTTATTCACAGAAACATGGTTCTGAACATGCTGCCAATTTCTCGCCTGGGAAACATGCAGAGAAGTCCAAGATAGTGTTTTTTAGACTGGCTGCCACGAGCTGAATCGAATGCAGCCAAGAGCGAGAGTCTCGGACTTACGGTTCAGGAGTTATTCACAGAAACATGGTTCTGAACATGCTGCCAATTTCTCGCCTGGGAAACATGCAGAGAAGTCCAAGATAGTGTTTTTTAGACTGGCTGCCACGAGCTGAATCGAATGCAGCCAAGAGCGAGCGTCTAGGACTTACGGTTCAGGAGTTATTCACAGAAACATGGTTCTGAACATGCTGCCAATTGCTCGCCTGGGAAACATGCAGAGAAGTCCAAGATAGTGTTTTTTAGACTGGCTGCCACGAGCTGAATCGAATGCAGCCAAGAGCGAGCGTCTAGGACTTACGGTTCAGGAGTTATTCACAGAAACATGGTTCTGAACATGCTGCCAATTGCTCGCCTGGGAAACATGCAGAGAAGTCCAAGATAGTGTTTTTTAGACTGGCTGCCACGAGCTGAATCGAATGCAGCCAAGAGCGAGCGTCTAGGACTTACGGTTCAGGAGTTATTCACAGAAACATGGTTCTTTTACTGCCAGCCGCGAAAGCGAAAATAACCAAGATCGAGCGTCTAGGATTTACTTGTCAATAACTCGCCTGGGAAACATCCAGAGAAGTCAAACACAGTGCTCCTATACTAATTGCCAGGCGCTGAGACGAATGCCGCCAAGATCGAGCGTCTAGGACTTACGGTTCAGGAGTTATTCACAGAAACATGGTTCTGAACATGCTGCCAATTTCTCGCCTGGGAAACATGCAGAGAAGTCCAAGATAGTGTTTTTTAGACTGGCTGCCACGAGCTGAATCGAATGCAGCCAAGAGCGAGCGTCTAGGACTTACGGTTCAGGAGTTATTCACAGAAACATGGTTCTGAACATGCTGCCAATTGCTCGCCTGGGAAACATGCAGAGAAGTCCAAGATAGTGTTTTTTAGACTGGCTGCCACGAGCTGAATCGAATGCAGCCAAGAGCGAGCGTCTAGGACTTACGGTTCAGGAGTTATTCACAGAAACATGGTTCTTTTACTGCCAGCCGCGAAAGCGAAAATAACCAAGATCGAGCGTCTAGGATTTACTTGTCAATAACTCGCCTGGGAAACATCCAGAGAAGTCAAACACAGTGCTCCTATACTAATTGCCAGGCGCTGAGACGAATGCCGCCAAGATCGAGCGTCTAGGACTTACGGTTCAAGAATTAGCTTTAGAAACATTTGCCTTAGGAACATGCAGAGAAGTCCAAGATAGTGTTTTTTAGACTGGCTGCCACGAGCTGAATCGAATGCAGCCAAGAGCGAGCGTCTAGGACTTACGGTTCAGGAGTTATTCACAGAAACATGGTTCTGAACATGCTGCCAATTGCTCGCCTGGGAAACATGCAGAGAAGTCCAAGATAGTGTTTTTTAGACTGGCTGCCACGAGCTGAATCGAATGCAGCCAAGAGCGAGCGTCTAGGACTTACGGTTCAGGAGTTATTCACAGAAACATGGTTCTGAACATGCTGCCAATTTCTCGCCTGGGAAACATGCAGAGAAGTCAAGATAGTGTTTTTTAGACTGGCTGCCACGAGCTGAATCGAATGCAGCCAAGAGCGAGCGTCTAGGACTTACGGTTCAGGAGTTATTCACAGAAACATGGTTCTTTTACTGCCAGCCGCGAAAGCGAAAATAACCAAGATCGAGCGTCTAGGATTTACTTGTCAATAACTCGCCTGGGAAACATCCAGAGAAGTCAAACACAGTGCTCCTATACTAATTGCCAGGCGCTGAGACGAATGCCGCCAAGATCGAGCGTCTAGGACTTACGGTTCAGGAGTTATTCACAGAAACATGGTTCTGAACATGCTGCCAATTTCTCGCCTGGGAAACATGCAGAGAAGTCCAAGATAGTGTTTTTTAGACTGGCTGCCACGAGCTGAATCGAATGCAGCCAAGAGCGAGCGTCTAGGACTTACGGTTCAGGAGTTATTCACAGAAACATGGTTCTGAACATGCTGCCAATTTCTCGCCTGGGAAACATGCAGAGAAGTCCAAGATAGTGTTTTTTAGACTGGCTGCCACGAGCTGAATCGAATGCAGCCAAGAGCGAGCGTCTAGGACTTACGGTTCAGGAGTTATTCACAGAAACATGGTTCTGAACATGCTGCCAATTTCTCGCCTGGGAAACATGCAGAGAAGTCCAAGATAGTGTTTTTTAGACTGGCTGCCACGAGCTGAATCGAATGCAGCCAAGAGCGAGCGTCTAGGACTTACGGTTCAGGAGTTATTCACAGAAACATGATCGAGCGTCTAGGATTTACTTGTCAATAACTCGCCTGGGAAACATCCAGAGAAGTCAAACACAGTGCTCCTATACTAATTGCCAGGCGCTGAGACGAATGCCGCCAAGATCGAGCGTCTAGGACTTACGGTTCAAGAATTAGCTTTAGAAACATTTGCCTTAGGAACATGCAGAGAAGTCCAAGATAGTGTTTTTTAGACTGGCTGCCACGAGCTGAATCGAATGCAGCCAAGAGCGAGCGTCTAGGACTTACGGTTCAGGAGTTATTCACAGAAACATGGTTCTGAACATGCTGCCAATTTCTCGCCTGGGAAACATGCAGAGAAGTCCAAGATAGTGTTTTTTAGACTGGCTGCCACGAGCTGAATCGAATGCAGCCAAGAGCGAGCGTCTAGGACTTACGGTTCAGGAGTTATTCACAGAAACATGGTTCTTTTACTGCCAGCCGCGAAAGCGAAAATAACCAAGATCGAGCGTCTAGGATTTACTTGTCAATAACTCGCCTGGGAAACATCCAGAGAAGTCAAACACAGTGCTCCTATACTAATTGCCAGGCGCTGAGACGAATGCCGCCAAGATCGAGCGTCTAGGACTTACGGTTCAGGAGTTATTCACAGAAACATGGTTCTGAACATGCTGCCAATTTCTCGCCTGGGAAACATGCAGAGAAGTCCAAGATAGTGTTTTTTAGACTGGCTGCCACGAGCTGAATCGAATGCAGCCAAGAGCGAGCGTCTAGGACTTACGGTTCAGGAGTTATTCACAGAAACATGGTTCTTTTACTGCCAGCCGCGAAAGCGAAAATAACCAAGATCGAGCGTCTAGGATTTACTTGTCAATAACTCGCCTGGGAAACATCCAGAGAAGTCAAACACAGTGCTCCTATACTAATTGCCAGGCGCTGAGACGAATGCCGCCAAGATCGAGCGTCTAGGACTTACGGTTCAGGAGTTATTCACAGAAACATGGTTCTGAACATGCTGCCAATTTCTCGCCTGGGAAACATGCAGAGAAGTCCAAGATAGTGTTTTTTAGACTGGCTGCCACGAGCTGAATCGAATGCAGCCAAGAGCGAGCGTCTAGGACTTACGGTTCAGGAGTTATTCACAGAAACATGGTTCTGAACATGCTGCCAATTTCTCGCCTGGGAAACATGCAGAGAAGTCCAAGATAGTGTTTTTTAGACTGGCTGCCACGAGCTGAATCGAATGCAGCCAAGAGCGAGCGTCTAGGACTTACGGTTCAGGAGTTATTCACAGAAACATGGTTCTGAACATGCTGCCAATTTCTCGCCTGGGAAACATGCAGAGAAGTCCAAGATAGTGTTTTTTAGACTGGCTGCCACGAGCTGAATCGAATGCAGCCAAGAGCGAGCGTCTAGGACTTACGGTTCAGGAGTTATTCACAGAAACATGGTTCTTTTACTGCCAGCCGCGAAAGCGAAAATAACCAAGATCGAGCGTCTAGGATTTACTTGTCAATAACTCGCCTGGGAAACATCCAGAGAAGTCAAACACAGTGCTCCTATACTAATTGCCAGGCGCTGAGACGAATGCCGCCAAGATCGAGCGTCTAGGACTTACGGTTCAGGAGTTATTCACAGAAACATGGTTCTGAACATGCTGCCAATTTCTCGCCTGGGAAACATGCAGAGAAGTCCAAGATAGTGTTTTTTAGACTGGCTGCCACGAGCTGAATCGAATGCAGCCAAGAGCGAGCGTCTAGGACTTACGGTTCAGGAGTTATTCACAGAAACATGGTTCTGAACATGCTGCCAATTGCTCGCCTGGGAAACATGCAGAGAAGTCCAAGATAGTGTTTTTTAGACTGGCTGCCACGAGCTGAATCGAATGCAGCCAAGAGCGAGCGTCTAGGACTTACGGTTCAGGAGTTATTCACAGAAACATGGTTCTGAACATGCTGCCAATTTCTCGCCTGGGAAACATGCAGAGAAGTCCAAGATAGTGTTTTTTAGACTGGCTGCCACGAGCTGAATCGAATGCAGCCAAGAGCGAGCGTCTAGGACTTACGGTTCAGGAGTTATTCACAGAAACATGGTTCTGAACATGCTGCCAATTTCTCGCCTGGGAAACATGCAGAGAAGTCCAAGATAGTGTTTTTTAGACTGGCTGCCACGAGCTGAATCGAATGCAGCCAAGAGCGAGCGTCTAGGACTTACGGTTCAGGAGTTATTCACAGAAACATGGTTCTTTTACTGCCAGCCGCGAAAGCGAAAATAACCAAGATCGAGCGTCTAGGATTTACTTGTCAATAACTCGCCTGGGAAACATCCAGAGAAGTCAAACACAGTGCTCCTATACTAATTGCCAGGCGCTGAGACGAATGCCGCCAAGATCGAGCGTCTAGGACTTACGGTTCAGGAGTTATTCACAGAAACATGGTTCTGAACATGCTGCCAATTTCTCGCCTGGGAAACATGCAGAGAAGTCCAAGATAGTGTTTTTTAGACTGGCTGCCACGAGCTGAATCGAATGCAGCCAAGAGCGAGCGTCTAGGACTTACGGTTCAGGAGTTATTCACAGAAACATGGTTCTGAACATGCTGCCAATTGCTCGCCTGGGAAACATGCAGAGAAGTCCAAGATAGTGTTTTTTAGACTGGCTGCCACGAGCTGAATCGAATGCAGCCAAGAGCGAGCGTCTAGGACTTACGGTTCAGGAGTTATTCACAGAAACATGGTTCTGAACATGCTGCCAATTTCTCGCCTGGGAAACATGCAGAGAAGTCCAAGATAGTGTTTTTTAGACTGGCTGCCACGAGCTGAATCGAATGCAGCCAAGAGCGAGCGTCTAGGACTTACGGTTCAGGAGTTATTCACAGAAACATGGTTCTTTTACTGCCAGCCGCGAAAGCGAAAATAACCAAGATCGAGCGTCTAGGATTTACTTGTCAATAACTCGCCTGGGAAACATCCAGAGAAGTCAAACACAGTGCTCCTATACTAATTGCCAGGCGCTGAGACGAATGCCGCCAAGATCGAGCGTCTAGGACTTACGGTTCAAGAATTAGCTTTAGAAACATTTGCCTTAGGAACATGCAGAGAAGTCCAAGATAGTGTTTTTTAGACTGGCTGCCACGAGCTGAATCGAATGCAGCCAAGAGCGAGCGTCTAGGACTTACGGTTCAGGAGTTATTCACAGAAACATGGTTCTGAACATGCTGCCAATTGCTCGCCTGGGAAACATGCAGAGAAGTCCAAGATAGTGTTTTTTAGACTGGCTGCCACGAGCTGAATCGAATGCAGCCAAGAGCGAGCGTCTAGGACTTACGGTTCAGGAGTTATTCACAGAAACATGGTTCTTTTACTGCCAGCCGCGAAAGCGAAAATAACCAAGATCGAGCGTCTAGGATTTACTTGTCAATAACTCGCCTGGGAAACATCCAGAGAAGTCAAACACAGTGCTCCTATACTAATTGCCAGGCGCTGAGACGAATGCCGCCAAGATCGAGCGTCTAGGACTTACGGTTCAAGAATTAGCTTTAGAAACATTTGCCTTAGGAACATGCAGAGAAGTCCAAGATAGTGTTTTTTAGACTGGCTGCCACGAGCTGAATCGAATGCAGCCAAGAGCGAGCGTCTAGGACTTACGGTTCAGGAGTTATTCACAGAAACATGGTTCTGAACATGCTGCCAATTTCTCGCCTGGGAAACATGCAGAGAAGTCCAAGATAGTGTTTTTTAGACTGGCTGCCACGAGCTGAATCGAATGCAGCCAAGAGCGAGCGTCTAGGACTTACGGTTCAGGAGTTATTCACAGAAACATGGTTCTTTTACTGCCAGCCGCGAAAGCGAAAATAACCAAGATCGAGCGTCTAGGATTTACTTGTCAATAACTCGCCTGGGAAACATCCAGAGAAGTCAAACACAGTGCTCCTATACTAATTGCCAGGCGCTGAGACGAATGCCGCCAAGATCGAGCGTCTAGGACTTACGGTTCAGGAGTTATTCACAGAAACATGGTTCTGAACATGCTGCCAATTTCTCGCCTGGGAAACATGCAGAGAAGTCCAAGATAGTGTTTTTTAGACTGGCTGCCACGAGCTGAATCGAATGCAGCCAAGAGCGAGCGTCTAGGACTTACGGTTCAGGAGTTATTCACAGAAACATGGTTCTGAACATGCTGCCAATTTCTCGTCTGGGAAACATGCAGAGAAGTCCAAGATAGTGTTTTTTAGACTGGCTGCCACGAGCTGAATCGAATGCAGCCAAGAGCGAGCGTCTAGGACTTACGGTTCAGGAGTTATTCACAGAAACATGGTTCTGAACATGCTGCCAATTTCTCGCCTGGGAAACATGCAGAGAAGTCCAAGATAGTGTTTTTTAGACTGGCTGCCACGAGCTGAATCGAATGCAGCCAAGAGCGAGAGTCTAGGACTTACGGTTCAGGAGTTATTCACAGAAACATGGTTCTGAACATGCTGCCAATTTCTCGCCTGGGAAACATGCAGAGAAGTCCAAGATAGTGTTTTTTAGACTGGCTGCCACGAGCTGAATCGAATGCAGCCAAGAGCGAGCGTCTAGGACTTACGGTTCAGGAGTTATTCACAGAAACATGGTTCTGAACATGCTGCCAATTGCTCGCCTGGGAAACATGCAGAGAAGTCCAAGATAGTGTTTTTTAGACTGGCTGCCACGAGCTGAATCGAATGCAGCCAAGAGCGAGCGTCTAGGACTTACGGTTCAGGAGTTATTCACAGAAACATGGTTCTGAACATGCTGCCAATTGCTCGCCTGGGAAACATGCAGAGAAGTCCAAGATAGTGTTTTTTAGACTGGCTGCCACGAGCTGAATCGAATGCAGCCAAGAGCGAGCGTCTAGGACTTACGGTTCAGGAGTTATTCACAGAAACATGGTTCTTTTACTGCCAGCCGCGAAAGCGAAAATAACCAAGATCGAGCGTCTAGGATTTACTTGTCAATAACTCGCCTGGGAAACATCCAGAGAAGTCAAACACAGTGCTCCTATACTAATTGCCAGGCGCTGAGACGAATGCCGCCAAGATCGAGCGTCTAGGACTTACGGTTCAGGAGTTATTCACAGAAACATGGTTCTGAACATGCTGCCAATTTCTCGCCTGGGAAACATGCAGAGAAGTCCAAGATAGTGTTTTTTAGACTGGCTGCCACGAGCTGAATCGAATGCAGCCAAGAGCGAGCGTCTAGGACTTACGGTTCAGGAGTTATTCACAGAAACATGGTTCTGAACATGCTGCCAATTGCTCGCCTGGGAAACATGCAGAGAAGTCCAAGATAGTGTTTTTTAGACTGGCTGCCACGAGCTGAATCGAATGCAGCCAAGAGCGAGCGTCTAGGACTTACGGTTCAGGAGTTATTCACAGAAACATGGTTCTTTTACTGCCAGCCGCGAAAGCGAAAATAACCAAGATCGAGCGTCTAGGATTTACTTGTCAATAACTCGCCTGGGAAACATCCAGAGAAGTCAAACACAGTGCTCCTATACTAATTGCCAGGCGCTGAGACGAATGCCGCCAAGATCGAGCGTCTAGGACTTACGGTTCAAGAATTAGCTTTAGAAACATTTGCCTTAGGAACATGCAGAGAAGTCCAAGATAGTGTTTTTTAGACTGGCTGCCACGAGCTGAATCGAATGCAGCCAAGAGCGAGCGTCTAGGACTTACGGTTCAGGAGTTATTCACAGAAACATGGTTCTGAACATGCTGCCAATTGCTCGCCTGGGAAACATGCAGAGAAGTCCAAGATAGTGTTTTTTAGACTGGCTGCCACGAGCTGAATCGAATGCAGCCAAGAGCGAGCGTCTAGGACTTACGGTTCAGGAGTTATTCACAGAAACATGGTTCTGAACATGCTGCCAATTTCTCGCCTGGGAAACATGCAGAGAAGTCCAAGATAGTGTTTTTTAGACTGGCTGCCACGAGCTGAATCGAATGCAGCCAAGAGCGAGCGTCTAGGACTTACGGTTCAGGAGTTATTCACAGAAACATGGTTCTTTTACTGCCAGCCGCGAAAGCGAAAATAACCAAGATCGAGCGTCTAGGATTTACTTGTCAATAACTCGCCTGGGAAACATCCAGAGAAGTCAAACACAGTGCTCCTATACTAATTGCCAGGCGCTGAGACGAATGCCGCCAAGATCGAGCGTCTAGGACTTACGGTTCAGGAGTTATTCACAGAAACATGGTTCTGAACATGCTGCCAATTTCTCGCCTGGGAAACATGCAGAGAAGTCCAAGATAGTGTTTTTTAGACTGGCTGCCACGAGCTGAATCGAATGCAGCCAAGAGCGAGCGTCTAGGACTTACGGTTCAGGAGTTATTCACAGAAACATGGTTCTGAACATGCTGCCAATTGCTCGCCTGGGAAACATGCAGAGAAGTCCAAGATAGTGTTTTTTAGACTGGCTGCCACGAGCTGAATCGAATGCAGCCAAGAGCGAGCGTCTAGGACTTACGGTTCAGGAGTTATTCACAGAAACATGGTTCTGAACATGCTGCCAATTTCTCGCCTGGGAAACATGCAGAGAAGTCCAAGATAGTGTTTTTTAGACTGGCTGCCACGAGCTGAATCGAATGCAGCCAAGAGCGAGCGTCTAGGACTTACGGTTCAGGAGTTATTCACAGAAACATGGTTCTGAACATGCTGCCAATTTCTCGCCTGGGAAACATGCAGAGAAGTCCAAGATAGTGTTTTTTAGACTGGCTGCCACGAGCTGAATCGAATGCAGCCAAGAGCGAGCGTCTAGGACTTACGGTTCAGGAGTTATTCACAGAAACATGATCGAGCGTCTAGGATTTACTTGTCAATAACTCGCCTGGGAAACATCCAGAGAAGTCAAACACAGTGCTCCTATACTAATTGCCAGGCGCTGAGACGAATGCCGCCAAGATCGAGCGTCTAGGACTTACGGTTCAAGAATTAGCTTTAGAAACATTTGCCTTAGGAACATGCAGAGAAGTCCAAGATAGTGTTTTTTAGACTGGCTGCCACGAGCTGAATCGAATGCAGCCAAGAGCGAGCGTCTAGGACTTACGGTTCAGGAGTTATTCACAGAAACATGGTTCTGAACATGCTGCCAATTTCTCGCCTGGGAAACATGCAGAGAAGTCCAAGATAGTGTTTTTTAGACTGGCTGCCACGAGCTGAATCGAATGCAGCCAAGAGCGAGCGTCTAGGACTTACGGTTCAGGAGTTATTCACAGAAACATGGTTCTTTTACTGCCAGCCGCGAAAGCGAAAATAACCAAGATCGAGCGTCTAGGATTTACTTGTCAATAACTCGCCTGGGAAACATCCAGAGAAGTCAAACACAGTGCTCCTATACTAATTGCCAGGCGCTGAGACGAATGCCGCCAAGATCGAGCGTCTAGGACTTACGGTTCAGGAGTTATTCACAGAAACATGGTTCTGAACATGCTGCCAATTTCTCGCCTGGGAAACATGCAGAGAAGTCCAAGATAGTGTTTTTTAGACTGGCTGCCACGAGCTGAATCGAATGCAGCCAAGAGCGAGCGTCTAGGACTTACGGTTCAGGAGTTATTCACAGAAACATGGTTCTTTTACTGCCAGCCGCGAAAGCGAAAATAACCAAGATCGAGCGTCTAGGATTTACTTGTCAATAACTCGCCTGGGAAACATCCAGAGAAGTCAAACACAGTGCTCCTATACTAATTGCCAGGCGCTGAGACGAATGCCGCCAAGATCGAGCGTCTAGGACTTACGGTTCAGGAGTTATTCACAGAAACATGGTTCTGAACATGCTGCCAATTTCTCGCCTGGGAAACATGCAGAGAAGTCCAAGATAGTGTTTTTTAGACTGGCTGCCACGAGCTGAATCGAATGCAGCCAAGAGCGAGCGTCTAGGACTTACGGTTCAGGAGTTATTCACAGAAACATGGTTCTGAACATGCTGCCAATTTCTCGCCTGGGAAACATGCAGAGAAGTCCAAGATAGTGTTTTTTAGACTGGCTGCCACGAGCTGAATCGAATGCAGCCAAGAGCGAGCGTCTAGGACTTACGGTTCAGGAGTTATTCACAGAAACATGGTTCTGAACATGCTGCCAATTTCTCGCCTGGGAAACATGCAGAGAAGTCCAAGATAGTGTTTTTTAGACTGGCTGCCACGAGCTGAATCGAATGCAGCCAAGAGCGAGCGTCTAGGACTTACGGTTCAGGAGTTATTCACAGAAACATGGTTCTTTTACTGCCAGCCGCGAAAGCGAAAATAACCAAGATCGAGCGTCTAGGATTTACTTGTCAATAACTCGCCTGGGAAACATCCAGAGAAGTCAAACACAGTGCTCCTATACTAATTGCCAGGCGCTGAGACGAATGCCGCCAAGATCGAGCGTCTAGGACTTACGGTTCAGGAGTTATTCACAGAAACATGGTTCTGAACATGCTGCCAATTTCTCGCCTGGGAAACATGCAGAGAAGTCCAAGATAGTGTTTTTTAGACTGGCTGCCACGAGCTGAATCGAATGCAGCCAAGAGCGAGCGTCTAGGACTTACGGTTCAGGAGTTATTCACAGAAACATGGTTCTGAACATGCTGCCAATTTCTCGCCTGGGAAACATGCAGAGAAGTCCAAGATAGTGTTTTTTAGACTGGCTGCCACGAGCTGAATCGAATGCAGCCAAGAGCGAGCGTCTAGGACTTACGGTTCAGGAGTTATTCACAGAAACATGGTTCTTTTACTGCCAGCCGCGAAAGCGAAAATAACCAAGATCGAGCGTCTAGGATTTACTTGTCAATAACTCGCCTGGGAAACATCCAGAGAAGTCAAACACAGTGCTCCTATACTAATTGCCAGGCGCTGAGACGAATGCCGCCAAGATCGAGCGTCTAGGACTTACGGTTCAGGAGTTATTCACAGAAACATGGTTCTGAACATGCTGCCAATTTCTCGCCTGGGAAACATGCAGAGAAGTCCAAGATAGTGTTTTTTAGACTGGCTGCCACGAGCTGAATCGAATGCAGCCAAGAGCGAGCGTCTAGGACTTACGGTTCAGGAGTTATTCACAGAAACATGGTTCTTTTACTGCCAGCCGCGAAAGCGAAAATAACCAAGATCGAGCGTCTAGGATTTACTTGTCAATAACTCGCCTGGGAAACATCCAGAGAAGTCAAACACAGTGCTCCTATACTAATTGCCAGGCGCTGAGACGAATGCCGCCAAGATCGAGCGTCTAGGACTTACGGTTCAGGAGTTATTCACAGAAACATGGTTCTGAACATGCTGCCAATTTCTCGCCTGGGAAACATGCAGAGAAGTCCAAGATAGTGTTTTTTAGACTGGCTGCCACGAGCTGAATCGAATGCAGCCAAGAGCGAGCGTCTAGGACTTACGGTTCAGGAGTTATTCACAGAAACATGGTTCTGAACATGCTGCCAATTGCTCGCCTGGGAAACATGCAGAGAAGTCCAAGATAGTGTTTTTTAGACTGGCTGCCACGAGCTGAATCGAATGCAGCCAAGAGCGAGCGTCTAGGACTTACGGTTCAGGAGTTATTCACAGAAACATGGTTCTGAACATGCTGCCAATTTCTCGCCTGGGAAACATGCAGAGAAGTCCAAGATAGTGTTTTTTAGACTGGCTGCCACGAGCTGAATCGAATGCAGCCAAGAGCGAGCGTCTAGGACTTACGGTTCAGGAGTTATTCACAGAAACATGGTTCTTTTACTGCCAGCCGCGAAAGCGAAAATAACCAAGATCGAGCGTCTAGGATTTACTTGTCAATAACTCGCCTGGGAAACATCCAGAGAAGTCAAACACAGTGCTCCTATACTAATTGCCAGGCGCTGAGACGAATGCCGCCAAGATCGAGCGTCTAGGACTTACGGTTCAAGAATTAGCTTTAGAAACATTTGCCTTAGGAACATGCAGAGAAGTCCAAGATAGTGTTTTTTAGACTGGCTGCCACGAGCTGAATCGAATGCAGCCAAGAGCGAGCGTCTAGGACTTACGGTTCAGGAGTTATTCACAGAAACATGGTTCTGAACATGCTGCCAATTGCTCGCCTGGGAAACATGCAGAGAAGTCCAAGATAGTGTTTTTTAGACTGGCTGCCACGAGCTGAATCGAATGCAGCCAAGAGCGAGCGTCTAGGACTTACGGTTCAGGAGTTATTCACAGAAACATGGTTCTTTTACTGCCAGCCGCGAAAGCGAAAATAACCAAGATCGAGCGTCTAGGATTTACTTGTCAATAACTCGCCTGGGAAACATCCAGAGAAGTCAAACACAGTGCTCCTATACTAATTGCCAGGCGCTGAGACGAATGCCGCCAAGATCGAGCGTCTAGGACTTACGGTTCAAGAATTAGCTTTAGAAACATTTGCCTTAGGAACATGCAGAGAAGTCCAAGATAGTGTTTTTTAGACTGGCTGCCACGAGCTGAATCGAATGCAGCCAAGAGCGAGCGTCTAGGACTTACGGTTCAGGAGTTATTCACAGAAACATGGTTCTGAACATGCTGCCAATTTCTCGCCTGGGAAACATGCAGAGAAGTCCAAGATAGTGTTTTTTAGACTGGCTGCCACGAGCTGAATCGAATGCAGCCAAGAGCGAGCGTCTAGGACTTACGGTTCAGGAGTTATTCACAGAAACATGGTTCTTTTACTGCCAGCCGCGAAAGCGAAAATAACCAAGATCGAGCGTCTAGGATTTACTTGTCAATAACTCGCCTGGGAAACATCCAGAGAAGTCAAACACAGTGCTCCTATACTAATTGCCAGGCGCTGAGACGAATGCCGCCAAGATCGAGCGTCTAGGACTTACGGTTCAGGAGTTATTCACAGAAACATGGTTCTGAACATGCTGCCAATTTCTCGCCTGGGAAACATGCAGAGAAGTCCAAGATAGTGTTTTTTAGACTGGCTGCCACGAGCTGAATCGAATGCAGCCAAGAGCGAGCGTCTAGGACTTACGGTTCAGGAGTTATTCACAGAAACATGGTTCTGAACATGCTGCCAATTTCTCGCCTGGGAAACATGCAGAGAAGTCCAAGATAGTGTTTTTTAGACTGGCTGCCACGAGCTGAATCGAATGCAGCCAAGAGCGAGCGTCTAGGACTTACGGTTCAGGAGTTATTCACAGAAACATGGTTCTGAACATGCTGCCAATTGCTCGCCTGGGAAACATGCAGAGAAGTCCAAGATAGTGTTTTTTAGACTGGCTGCCACGAGCTGAATCGAATGCAGCCAAGAGCGAGCGTCTAGGACTTACGGTTCAGGAGTTATTCACAGAAACATGGTTCTGAACATGCTGCCAATTTCTCGCCTGGGAAACATGCAGAGAAGTCCAAGATAGTGTTTTTTAGACTGGCTGCCACGAGCTGAATCGAATGCAGCCAAGAGCGAGCGTCTAGGACTTACGGTTCAGGAGTTATTCACAGAAACATGGTTCTGAACATGCTGCCAATTTCTCGCCTGGGAAACATGCAGAGAAGTCCAAGATAGTGTTTTTTAGACTGGCTGCCACGAGCTGAATCGAATGCAGCCAAGAGCGAGCGTCTAGGACTTACGGTTCAGGAGTTATTCACAGAAACATGATCGAGCGTCTAGGATTTACTTGTCAATAACTCGCCTGGGAAACATCCAGAGAAGTCAAACACAGTGCTCCTATACTAATTGCCAGGCGCTGAGACGAATGCCGCCAAGATCGAGCGTCTAGGACTTACGGTTCAAGAATTAGCTTTAGAAACATTTGCCTTAGGAACATGCAGAGAAGTCCAAGATAGTGTTTTTTAGACTGGCTGCCACGAGCTGAATCGAATGCAGCCAAGAGCGAGCGTCTAGGACTTACGGTTCAGGAGTTATTCACAGAAACATGGTTCTGAACATGCTGCCAATTTCTCGCCTGGGAAACATGCAGAGAAGTCCAAGATAGTGTTTTTTAGACTGGCTGCCACGAGCTGAATCGAATGCAGCCAAGAGCGAGCGTCTAGGACTTACGGTTCAGGAGTTATTCACAGAAACATGGTTCTTTTACTGCCAGCCGCGAAAGCGAAAATAACCAAGATCGAGCGTCTAGGATTTACTTGTCAATAACTCGCCTGGGAAACATCCAGAGAAGTCAAACACAGTGCTCCTATACTAATTGCCAGGCGCTGAGACGAATGCCGCCAAGATCGAGCGTCTAGGACTTACGGTTCAGGAGTTATTCACAGAAACATGGTTCTGAACATGCTGCCAATTTCTCGCCTGGGAAACATGCAGAGAAGTCCAAGATAGTGTTTTTTAGACTGGCTGCCACGAGCTGAATCGAATGCAGCCAAGAGCGAGCGTCTAGGACTTACGGTTCAGGAGTTATTCACAGAAACATGGTTCTTTTACTGCCAGCCGCGAAAGCGAAAATAACCAAGATCGAGCGTCTAGGATTTACTTGTCAATAACTCGCCTGGGAAACATCCAGAGAAGTCAAACACAGTGCTCCTATACTAATTGCCAGGCGCTGAGACGAATGCCGCCAAGATCGAGCGTCTAGGACTTACGGTTCAGGAGTTATTCACAGAAACATGGTTCTGAACATGCTGCCAATTTCTCGCCTGGGAAACATGCAGAGAAGTCCAAGATAGTGTTTTTTAGACTGGCTGCCACGAGCTGAATCGAATGCAGCCAAGAGCGAGCGTCTAGGACTTACGGTTCAGGAGTTATTCACAGAAACATGGTTCTGAACATGCTGCCAATTTCTCGCCTGGGAAACATGCAGAGAAGTCCAAGATAGTGTTTTTTAGACTGGCTGCCACGAGCTGAATCGAATGCAGCCAAGAGCGAGCGTCTAGGACTTACGGTTCAGGAGTTATTCACAGAAACATGGTTCTGAACATGCTGCCA
The DNA here is from genome assembly GCF_050947455.1 of Rhinoderma darwinii. NCBI lineage: Eukaryota > Metazoa > Chordata > Amphibia > Anura > Rhinodermatidae > Rhinoderma > Rhinoderma darwinii. Next base: position 166,741 of record NW_027464070.1, read on the forward strand.
ATTTCTCGCCTGGGAAACATGCAGAGAAGTCCAAGATAGTGTTTTTTAGACTGGCTGCCACGAGCTGAATCGAATGCAGCCAAGAGCGAGCGTCTAGGACTTACGGTTCAGGAGTTATTCACAGAAACATGGTTCTTTTACTGCCAGCCGCGAAAGCGAAAATAACCAAGATCGAGCGTCTAGGATTTACTTGTCAATAACTCGCCTGGGAAACATCCAGAGAAGTCAAACACAGTGCTCCTATACTAATTGCCAGGCGCTGAGACGAATGCCGCCAAGATCGAGCGTCTAGGACTTACGGTTCAGGAGTTATTCACAGAAACATGGTTCTGAACATGCTGCCAATTTCTCGCCTGGGAAACATGCAGAGAAGTCCAAGATAGTGTTTTTTAGACTGGCTGCCACGAGCTGAATCGAATGCAGCCAAGAGCGAGCGTCTAGGACTTACGGTTCAGGAGTTATTCACAGAAACATGGTTCTGAACATGCTGCCAATTGCTCGCCTGGGAAACATGCAGAGAAGTCCAAGATAGTGTTTTTTAGACTGGCTGCCACGAGCTGAATCGAATGCAGCCAAGAGCGAGCGTCTAGGACTTACGGTTCAGGAGTTATTCACAGAAACATGGTTCTGAACATGCTGCCAATTTCTCGCCTGGGAAACATGCAGAGAAGTCCAAGATAGTGTTTTTTAGACTGGCTGCCACGAGCTGAATCGAATGCAGCCAAGAGCGAGCGTCTAGGACTTACGGTTCAGGAGTTATTCACAGAAACATGGTTCTTTTACTGCCAGCCGCGAAAGCGAAAATAACCAAGATCGAGCGTCTAGGATTTACTTGTCAATAACTCGCCTGGGAAACATCCAGAGAAGTCAAACACAGTGCTCCTATACTAATTGCCAGGCGCTGAGACGAATGCCGCCAAGATCGAGCGTCTAGGACTTACGGTTCAGGAGTTATTCACAGAAACATGGTTCTGAACATGCTGCCAATTTCTCGCCTGGGAAACATGCAGAGAAGTCCAAGATAGTGTTTTTTAGACTGGCTGCCACGAGCTGAATCGAATGCAGCCAAGAGCGAGCGTCTAGGACTTACGGTTCAGGAGTTATTCACAGAAACATGGTTCTGAACATGCTGCCAATTGCTCGCCTGGGAAACATGCAGAGAAGTCCAAGATAGTGTTTTTTAGACTGGCTGCCACGAGCTGAATCGAATGCAGCCAAGAGCGAGCGTCTAGGACTTACGGTTCAGGAGTTATTCACAGAAACATGGTTCTGAACATGCTGCCAATTTCTCGCCTGGGAAACATGCAGAGAAGTCCAAGATAGTGTTTTTTAGACTGGCTGCCACGAGCTGAATCGAATGCAGCCAAGAGCGAGCGTCTAGGACTTACGGTTCAGGAGTTATTCACAGAAACATGGTTCTTTTACTGCCAGCCGCGAAAGCGAAAATAACCAAGATCGAGCGTCTAGGATTTACTTGTCAATAACTCGCCTGGGAAACATCCAGAGAAGTCAAACACAGTGCTCCTATACTAATTGCCAGGCGCTGAGACGAATGCCGCCAAGATCGAGCGTCTAGGACTTACGGTTCAAGAATTAGCTTTAGAAACATTTGCCTTAGGAACATGCAGAGAAGTCCAAGATAGTGTTTTTTAGACTGGCTGCCACGAGCTGAATCGAATGCAGCCAAGAGCGAGCGTCTAGGACTTACGGTTCAGGAGTTATTCACAGAAACATGGTTCTGAACATGCTGCCAATTGCTCGCCTGGGAAACATGCAGAGAAGTCCAAGATAGTGTTTTTTAGACTGGCTGCCACGAGCTGAATCGAATGCAGCCAAGAGCGAGCGTCTAGGACTTACGGTTCAGGAGTTATTCACAGAAACATGGTTCTTTTACTGCCAGCCGCGAAAGCGAAAATAACCAAGATCGAGCGTCTAGGATTTACTTGTCAATAACTCGCCTGGGAAACATCCAGAGAAGTCAAACACAGTGCTCCTATACTAATTGCCAGGCGCTGAGACGAATGCCGCCAAGATCGAGCGTCTAGGACTTACGGTTCAGGAGTTATTCACAGAAACATGGTTCTGAACATGCTGCCAATTTCTCGCCTGGGAAACATGCAGAGAAGTCCAAGATAGTGTTTTTTAGACTGGCTGCCACGAGCTGAATCGAATGCAGCCAAGAGCGAGCGTCTAGGACTTACGGTTCAGGAGTTATTCACAGAAACATGGTTCTTTTACTGCCAGCCGCGAAAGCGAAAATAACCAAGATCGAGCGTCTAGGATTTACTTGTCAATAACTCGCCTGGGAAACATCCAGAGAAGTCAAACACAGTGCTCCTATACTAATTGCCAGGCGCTGAGACGAATGCCGCCAAGATCGAGCGTCTAGGACTTACGGTTCAGGAGTTATTCACAGAAACATGGTTCTGAACATGCTGCCAATTTCTCGCCTGGGAAACATGCAGAGAAGTCCAAGATAGTGTTTTTTAGACTGGCTGCCACGAGCTGAATCGAATGCAGCCAAGAGCGAGCGTCTAGGACTTACGGTTCAGGAGTTATTCACAGAAACATGGTTCTGAACATGCTGCCAATTGCTCGCCTGGGAAACATGCAGAGAAGTCCAAGATAGTGTTTTTTAGACTGGCTGCCACGAGCTGAATCGAATGCAGCCAAGAGCGAGCGTCTAGGACTTACGGTTCAGGAGTTATTCACAGAAACATGGTTCTGAACATGCTGCCAATTTCTCGCCTGGGAAACATGCAGAGAAGTCCAAGATAGTGTTTTTTAGACTGGCTGCCACGAGCTGAATCGAATGCAGCCAAGAGCGAGCGTCTAGGACTTACGGTTCAGGAGTTATTCACAGAAACATGGTTCTTTTACTGCCAGCCGCGAAAGCGAAAATAACCAAGATCGAGCGTCTAGGATTTACTTGTCAATAACTCGCCTGGGAAACATCCAGAGAAGTCAAACACAGTGCTCCTATACTAATTGCCAGGCGCTGAGACGAATGCCGCCAAGATCGAGCGTCTAGGACTTACGGTTCAAGAATTAGCTTTAGAAACATTTGCCTTAGGAACATGCAGAGAAGTCCAAGATAGTGTTTTTTAGACTGGCTGCCACGAGCTGAATCGAATGCAGCCAAGAGCGAGCGTCTAGGACTTACGGTTCAGGAGTTATTCACAGAAACATGGTTCTGAACATGCTGCCAATTGCTCGCCTGGGAAACATGCAGAGAAGTCCAAGATAGTGTTTTTTAGACTGGCTGCCACGAGCTGAATCGAATGCAGCCAAGAGCGAGCGTCTAGGACTTACGGTTCAGGAGTTATTCACAGAAACATGGTTCTTTTACTGCCAGCCGCGAAAGCGAAAATAACCAAGATCGAGCGTCTAGGATTTACTTGTCAATAACTCGCCTGGGAAACATCCAGAGAAGTCAAACACAGTGCTCCTATACTAATTGCCAGGCGCTGAGACGAATGCCGCCAAGATCGAGCGTCTAGGACTTACGGTTCAAGAATTAGCTTTAGAAACATTTGCCTTAGGAACATGCAGAGAAGTCCAAGATAGTGTTTTTTAGACTGGCTGCCACGAGCTGAATCGAATGCAGCCAAGAGCGAGCGTCTAGGACTTACGGTTCAGGAGTTATTCACAGAAACATGGTTCTGAACATGCTGCCAATTTCTCGCCTGGGAAACATGCAGAGAAGTCCAAGATAGTGTTTTTTAGACTGGCTGCCACGAGCTGAATCGAATGCAGCCAAGAGCGAGCGTCTAGGACTTACGGTTCAGGAGTTATTCACAGAAACATGGTTCTTTTACTGCCAGCCGCGAAAGCGAAAATAACCAAGATCGAGCGTCTAGGATTTACTTGTCAATAACTCGCCTGGGAAACATCCAGAGAAGTCAAACACAGTGCTCCTATACTAATTGCCAGGCGCTGAGACGAATGCCGCCAAGATCGAGCGTCTAGGACTTACGGTTCAGGAGTTATTCACAGAAACATGGTTCTGAACATGCTGCCAATTTCTCGCCTGGGAAACATGCAGAGAAGTCCAAGATAGTGTTTTTTAGACTGGCTGCCACGAGCTGAATCGAATGCAGCCAAGAGCGAGCGTCTAGGACTTACGGTTCAGGAGTTATTCACAGAAACATGGTTCTGAACATGCTGCCAATTTCTCGCCTGGGAAACATGCAGAGAAGTCCAAGATAGTGTTTTTTAGACTGGCTGCCACGAGCTGAATCGAATGCAGCCAAGAGCGAGCGTCTAGGACTTACGGTTCAGGAGTTATTCACAGAAACATGGTTCTGAACATGCTGCCAATTGCTCGCCTGGGAAACATGCAGAGAAGTCCAAGATAGTGTTTTTTAGACTGGCTGCCACGAGCTGAATCGAATGCAGCCAAGAGCGAGCGTCTAGGACTTACGGTTCAGGAGTTATTCACAGAAACATGGTTCTGAACATGCTGCCAATTTCTCGCCTGGGAAACATGCAGAGAAGTCCAAGATAGTGTTTTTTAGACTGGCTGCCACGAGCTGAATCGAATGCAGCCAAGAGCGAGCGTCTAGGACTTACGGTTCAGGAGTTATTCACAGAAACATGGTTCTGAACATGCTGCCAATTTCTCGCCTGGGAAACATGCAGAGAAGTCCAAGATAGTGTTTTTTAGACTGGCTGCCACGAGCTGAATCGAATGCAGCCAAGAGCGAGCGTCTAGGACTTACGGTTCAGGAGTTATTCACAGAAACATGATCGAGCGTCTAGGATTTACTTGTCAATAACTCGCCTGGGAAACATCCAGAGAAGTCAAACACAGTGCTCCTATACTAATTGCCAGGCGCTGAGACGAATGCCGCCAAGATCGAGCGTCTAGGACTTACGGTTCAAGAATTAGCTTTAGAAACATTTGCCTTAGGAACATGCAGAGAAGTCCAAGATAGTGTTTTTTAGACTGGCTGCCACGAGCTGAATCGAATGCAGCCAAGAGCGAGCGTCTAGGACTTACGGTTCAGGAGTTATTCACAGAAACATGGTTCTGAACATGCTGCCAATTTCTCGCCTGGGAAACATGCAGAGAAGTCCAAGATAGTGTTTTTTAGACTGGCTGCCACGAGCTGAATCGAATGCAGCCAAGAGCGAGCGTCTAGGACTTACGGTTCAGGAGTTATTCACAGAAACATGGTTCTTTTACTGCCAGCCGCGAAAGCGAAAATAACCAAGATCGAGCGTCTAGGATTTACTTGTCAATAACTCGCCTGGGAAACATCCAGAGAAGTCAAACACAGTGCTCCTATACTAATTGCCAGGCGCTGAGACGAATGCCGCCAAGATCGAGCGTCTAGGACTTACGGTTCAGGAGTTATTCACAGAAACATGGTTCTGAACATGCTGCCAATTTCTCGCCTGGGAAACATGCAGAGAAGTCCAAGATAGTGTTTTTTAGACTGGCTGCCACGAGCTGAATCGAATGCAGCCAAGAGCGAGCGTCTAGGACTTACGGTTCAGGAGTTATTCACAGAAACATGGTTCTTTTACTGCCAGCCGCGAAAGCGAAAATAACCAAGATCGAGCGTCTAGGATTTACTTGTCAATAACTCGCCTGGGAAACATCCAGAGAAGTCAAACACAGTGCTCCTATACTAATTGCCAGGCGCTGAGACGAATGCCGCCAAGATCGAGCGTCTAGGACTTACGGTTCAGGAGTTATTCACAGAAACATGGTTCTGAACATGCTGCCAATTTCTCGCCTGGGAAACATGCAGAGAAGTCCAAGATAGTGTTTTTTAGACTGGCTGCCACGAGCTGAATCGAATGCAGCCAAGAGCGAGCGTCTAGGACTTACGGTTCAGGAGTTATTCACAGAAACATGGTTCTGAACATGCTGCCAATTTCTCGCCTGGGAAACATGCAGAGAAGTCCAAGATAGTGTTTTTTAGACTGGCTGCCACGAGCTGAATCGAATGCAGCCAAGAGCGAGCGTCTAGGACTTACGGTTCAGGAGTTATTCACAGAAACATGGTTCTGAACATGCTGCCAATTTCTCGCCTGGGAAACATGCAGAGAAGTCCAAGATAGTGTTTTTTAGACTGGCTGCCACGAGCTGAATCGAATGCAGCCAAGAGCGAGCGTCTAGGACTTACGGTTCAGGAGTTATTCACAGAAACATGGTTCTTTTACTGCCAGCCGCGAAAGCGAAAATAACCAAGATCGAGCGTCTAGGATTTACTTGTCAATAACTCGCCTGGGAAACATCCAGAGAAGTCAAACACAGTGCTCCTATACTAATTGCCAGGCGCTGAGACGAATGCCGCCAAGATCGAGCGTCTAGGACTTACGGTTCAGGAGTTATTCACAGAAACATGGTTCTGAACATGCTGCCAATTTCTCGCCTGGGAAACATGCAGAGAAGTCCAAGATAGTGTTTTTTAGACTGGCTGCCACGAGCTGAATCGAATGCAGCCAAGAGCGAGCGTCTAGGACTTACGGTTCAGGAGTTATTCACAGAAACATGGTTCTGAACATGCTGCCAATTGCTCGCCTGGGAAACATGCAGAGAAGTCCAAGATAGTGTTTTTTAGACTGGCTGCCACGAGCTGAATCGAATGCAGCCAAGAGCGAGCGTCTAGGACTTACGGTTCAGGAGTTATTCACAGAAACATGGTTCTGAACATGCTGCCAATTTCTCGCCTGGGAAACATGCAGAGAAGTCCAAGATAGTGTTTTTTAGACTGGCTGCCACGAGCTGAATCGAATGCAGCCAAGAGCGAGCGTCTAGGACTTACGGTTCAGGAGTTATTCACAGAAACATGGTTCTTTTACTGCCAGCCGCGAAAGCGAAAATAACCAAGATCGAGCGTCTAGGATTTACTTGTCAATAACTCGCCTGGGAAACATCCAGAGAAGTCAAACACAGTGCTCCTATACTAATTGCCAGGCGCTGAGACGAATGCCGCCAAGATCGAGCGTCTAGGACTTACGGTTCAGGAGTTATTCACAGAAACATGGTTCTGAACATGCTGCCAATTTCTCGCCTGGGAAACATGCAGAGAAGTCCAAGATAGTGTTTTTTAGACTGGCTGCCACGAGCTGAATCGAATGCAGCCAAGAGCGAGCGTCTAGGACTTACGGTTCAGGAGTTATTCACAGAAACATGGTTCTGAACATGCTGCCAATTGCTCGCCTGGGAAACATGCAGAGAAGTCCAAGATAGTGTTTTTTAGACTGGCTGCCACGAGCTGAATCGAATGCAGCCAAGAGCGAGCGTCTAGGACTTACGGTTCAGGAGTTATTCACAGAAACATGGTTCTGAACATGCTGCCAATTTCTCGCCTGGGAAACATGCAGAGAAGTCCAAGATAGTGTTTTTTAGACTGGCTGCCACGAGCTGAATCGAATGCAGCCAAGAGCGAGCGTCTAGGACTTACGGTTCAGGAGTTATTCACAGAAACATGGTTCTTTTACTGCCAGCCGCGAAAGCGAAAATAACCAAGATCGAGCGTCTAGGATTTACTTGTCAATAACTCGCCTGGGAAACATCCAGAGAAGTCAAACACAGTGCTCCTATACTAATTGCCAGGCGCTGAGACGAATGCCGCCAAGATCGAGCGTCTAGGACTTACGGTTCAAGAATTAGCTTTAGAAACATTTGCCTTAGGAACATGCAGAGAAGTCCAAGATAGTGTTTTTTAGACTGGCTGCCACGAGCTGAATCGAATGCAGCCAAGAGCGAGCGTCTAGGACTTACGGTTCAGGAGTTATTCACAGAAACATGGTTCTGAACATGCTGCCAATTGCTCGCCTGGGAAACATGCAGAGAAGTCCAAGATAGTGTTTTTTAGACTGGCTGCCACGAGCTGAATCGAATGCAGCCAAGAGCGAGCGTCTAGGACTTACGGTTCAGGAGTTATTCACAGAAACATGGTTCTTTTACTGCCAGCCGCGAAAGCGAAAATAACCAAGATCGAGCGTCTAGGATTTACTTGTCAATAACTCGCCTGGGAAACATCCAGAGAAGTCAAACACAGTGCTCCTATACTAATTGCCAGGCGCTGAGACGAATGCCGCCAAGATCGAGCGTCTAGGACTTACGGTTCAAGAATTAGCTTTAGAAACATTTGCCTTAGGAACATGCAGAGAAGTCCAAGATAGTGTTTTTTAGACTGGCTGCCACGAGCTGAATCGAATGCAGCCAAGAGCGAGCGTCTAGGACTTACGGTTCAGGAGTTATTCACAGAAACATGGTTCTGAACATGCTGCCAATTTCTCGCCTGGGAAACATGCAGAGAAGTCCAAGATAGTGTTTTTTAGACTGGCTGCCACGAGCTGAATCGAATGCAGCCAAGAGCGAGCGTCTAGGGCTTACGGTTCAGGAGTTATTCACAGAAACATGGTTCTTTTACTGCCAGCCGCGAAAGCGAAAATAACCAAGATCGAGCGTCTAGGATTTACTTGTCAATAACTCGCCTGGGAAACATCCAGAGAAGTCAAACACAGTGCTCCTATACTAATTGCCAGGCGCTGAGACGAATGCCGCCAAGATCGAGCGTCTAGGACTTACGGTTCAGGAGTTATTCACAGAAACATGGTTCTGAACATGCTGCCAATTTCTCGCCTGGGAAACATGCAGAGAAGTCCAAGATAGTGTTTTTTAGACTGGCTGCCACGAGCTGAATCGAATGCAGCCAAGAGCGAGCGTCTAGGACTTACGGTTCAGGAGTTATTCACAGAAACATGGTTCTGAACATGCTGCCAATTTCTCGTCTGGGAAACATGCAGAGAAGTCCAAGATAGTGTTTTTTAGACTGGCTGCCACGAGCTGAATCGAATGCAGCCAAGAGCGAGCGTCTAGGACTTACGGTTCAGGAGTTATTCACAGAAACATGGTTCTGAACATGCTGCCAATTTCTCGCCTGGGAAACATGCAGAGAAGTCCAAGATAGTGTTTTTTAGACTGGCTGCCACGAGCTGAATCGAATGCAGCCAAGAGCGAGAGTCTAGGACTTACGGTTCAGGAGTTATTCACAGAAACATGGTTCTGAACATGCTGCCAATTTCTCGCCTGGGAAACATGCAGAGAAGTCCAAGATAGTGTTTTTTAGACTGGCTGCCACGAGCTGAATCGAATGCAGCCAAGAGCGAGCGTCTAGGACTTACGGTTCAGGAGTTATTCACAGAAACATGGTTCTGAACATGCTGCCAATTGCTCGCCTGGGAAACATGCAGAGAAGTCCAAGATAGTGTTTTTTAGACTGGCTGCCACGAGCTGAATCGAATGCAGCCAAGAGCGAGCGTCTAGGACTTACGGTTCAGGAGTTATTCACAGAAACATGGTTCTGAACATGCTGCCAATTGCTCGCCTGGGAAACATGCAGAGAAGTCCAAGATAGTGTTTTTTAGACTGGCTGCCACGAGCTGAATCGAATGCAGCCAAGAGCGAGCGTCTAGGACTTACGGTTCAGGAGTTATTCACAGAAACATGGTTCTTTTACTGCCAGCCGCGAAAGCGAAAATAACCAAGATCGAGCGTCTAGGATTTACTTGTCAATAACTCGCCTGGGAAACATCCAGAGAAGTCAAACACAGTGCTCCTATACTAATTGCCAGGCGCTGAGACGAATGCCGCCAAGATCGAGCGTCTAGGACTTACGGTTCAGGAGTTATTCACAGAAACATGGTTCTGAACATGCTGCCAATTTCTCGCCTGGGAAACATGCAGAGAAGTCCAAGATAGTGTTTTTTAGACTGGCTGCCACGAGCTGAATCGAATGCAGCCAAGAGCGAGCGTCTAGGACTTACGGTTCAGGAGTTATTCACAGAAACATGGTTCTGAACATGCTGCCAATTGCTCGCCTGGGAAACATGCAGAGAAGTCCAAGATAGTGTTTTTTAGACTGGCTGCCACGAGCTGAATCGAATGCAGCCAAGAGCGAGCGTCTAGGACTTACGGTTCAGGAGTTATTCACAGAAACATGGTTCTTTTACTGCCAGCCGCGAAAGCGAAAATAACCAAGATCGAGCGTCTAGGATTTACTTGTCAATAACTCGCCTGGGAAACATCCAGAGAAGTCAAACACAGTGCTCCTATACTAATTGCCAGGCGCTGAGACGAATGCCGCCAAGATCGAGCGTCTAGGACTTACGGTTCAAGAATTAGCTTTAGAAACATTTGCCTTAGGAACATGCAGAGAAGTCCAAGATAGTGTTTTTTAGACTGGCTGCCACGAGCTGAATCGAATGCAGCCAAGAGCGAGCGTCTAGGACTTACGGTTCAGGAGTTATTCACAGAAACATGGTTCTGAACATGCTGCCAATTGCTCGCCTGGGAAACATGCAGAGAAGTCCAAGATAGTGTTTTTTAGACTGGCTGCCACGAGCTGAATCGAATGCAGCCAAGAGCGAGCGTCTAGGACTTACGGTTCAGGAGTTATTCACAGAAACATGGTTCTGAACATGCTGCCAATTTCTCGCCTGGGAAACATGCAGAGAAGTCCAAGATAGTGTTTTTTAGACTGGCTGCCACGAGCTGAATCGAATGCAGCCAAGAGCGAGCGTCTAGGACTTACGGTTCAGGAGTTATTCACAGAAACATGGTTCTTTTACTGCCAGCCGCGAAAGCGAAAATAACCAAGATCGAGCGTCTAGGATTTACTTGTCAATAACTCGCCTGGGAAACATCCAGAGAAGTCAAACACAGTGCTCCTATACTAATTGCCAGGCGCTGAGACGAATGCCGCCAAGATCGAGCGTCTAGGACTTACGGTTCAGGAGTTATTCACAGAAACATGGTTCTGAACATGCTGCCAATTTCTCGCCTGGGAAACATGCAGAGAAGTCCAAGATAGTGTTTTTTAGACTGGCTGCCACGAGCTGAATCGAATGCAGCCAAGAGCGAGCGTCTAGGACTTACGGTTCAGGAGTTATTCACAGAAACATGGTTCTGAACATGCTGCCAATTGCTCGCCTGGGAAACATGCAGAGAAGTCCAAGATAGTGTTTTTTAGACTGGCTGTCACGAGCTGAATCGAATGCAGCCAAGAGCGAGCGTCTAGGACTTACGGTTCAGGAGTTATTCACAGAAACATGGTTCTGAACATGCTGCCAATTTCTCGCCTGGGAAACATGCAGAGAAGTCCAAGATAGTGTTTTTTAGACTGGCTGCCACGAGCTGAATCGAATGCAGCCAAGAGCGAGCGTCTAGGACTTACGGTTCAGGAGTTATTCACAGAAACATGGTTCTGAACATGCTGCCAATTTCTCGCCTGGGAAACATGCAGAGAAGTCCAAGATAGTGTTTTTTAGACTGGCTGCCACGAGCTGAATCGAATGCAGCCAAGAGCGAGCGTCTAGGACTTACGGTTCAGGAGTTATTCACAGAAACATGATCGAGCGTCTAGGATTTACTTGTCAATAACTCGCCTGGGAAACATCCAGAGAAGTCAAACACAGTGCTCCTATACTAATTGCCAGGCGCTGAGACGAATGCCGCCAAGATCGAGCGTCTAGGACTTACGGTTCAAGAATTAGCTTTAGAAACATTTGCCTTAGGAACATGCAGAGAAGTCCAAGATAGTGTTTTTTAGACTGGCTGCCACGAGCTGAATCGAATGCAGCCAAGAGCGAGCGTCTAGGACTTACGGTTCAGGAGTTATTCACAGAAACATGGTTCTGAACATGCTGCCAATTTCTCGCCTGGGAAACATGCAGAGAAGTCCAAGATAGTGTTTTTTAGACTGGCTGCCACGAGCTGAATCGAATGCAGCCAAGAGCGAGCGTCTAGGACTTACGGTTCAGGAGTTATTCACAGAAACATGGTTCTTTTACTGCCAGCCGCGAAAGCGAAAATAACCAAGATCGAGCGTCTAGGATTTACTTGTCAATAACTCGCCTGGGAAACATCCAGAGAAGTCAAACACAGTGCTCCTATACTAATTGCCAGGCGCTGAGACGAATGCCGCCAAGATCGAGCGTCTAGGACTTACGGTTCAGGAGTTATTCACAGAAACATGGTTCTGAACATGCTGCCAATTTCTCGCCTGGGAAACATGCAGAGAAGTCCAAGATAGTGTTTTTTAGACTGGCTGCCACGAGCTGAATCGAATGCAGCCAAGAGCGAGCGTCTAGGACTTACGGTTCAGGAGTTATTCACAGAAACATGGTTCTTTTACTGCCAGCCGCGAAAGCGAAAATAACCAAGATCGAGCGTCTAGGATTTACTTGTCAATAACTCGCCTGGGAAACATCCAGAGAAGTCAAACACAGTGCTCCTATACTAATTGCCAGGCGCTGAGACGAATGCCGCCAAGATCGAGCGTCTAGGACTTACGGTTCAGGAGTTATTCACAGAAACATGGTTCTGAACATGCTGCCAATTGCTCGCCTGGGAAACATGCAGAGAAGTCCAAGATAGTGTTTTTTAGACTGGCTGCCACGAGCTGAATCGAATGCAGCCAAGAGCGAGCGTCTAGGACTTACGGTTCAGGAGTTATTCACAGAAACATGGTTCTGAACATGCTGCCAATTTCTCGCCTGGGAAACATGCAGAGAAGTCCAAGATAGTGTTTTTTAGACTGGCTGCCACGAGCTGAATCGAATGCAGCCAAGAGCGAGCGTCTAGGACTTACGGTTCAGGAGTTATTCACAGAAACATGGTTCTTTTACTGCCAGCCGCGAAAGCGAAAATAACCAAGATCGAGCGTCTAGGATTTACTTGTCAATAACTCGCCTGGGAAACATCCAGAGAAGTCAAACACAGTGCTCCTATACTAATTGCCAGGCGCTGAGACGAATGCCGCCAAGATCGAGCGTCTAGGACTTACGGTTCAGGAGTTATTCACAGAAACATGGTTCTGAACATGCTGCCAATTTCTCGCCTGGGAAACATGCAGAGAAGTCCAAGATAGTGTTTTTTAGACTGGCTGCCACGAGCTGAATCGAATGCAGCCAAGAGCGAGCGTCTAGGACTTACGGTTCAGGAGTTATTCACAGAAACATGGTTCTGAACATGCTGCCAATTTCTCGCCTGGGAAACATGCAGAGAAGTCCAAGATAGTGTTTTTTAGACTGGCTGCCACGAGCTGAATCGAATGCAGCCAAGAGCGAGCGTCTAGGACTTACGGTTCAGGAGTTATTCACAGAAACATGGTTCTGAACATGCTGCCAATTTCTCGCCTGGGAAACATGCAGAGAAGTCCAAGATAGTGTTTTTTAGACTGGCTGCCACGAGCTGAATCGAATGCAGCCAAGAGCGAGCGTCTAGGACTTACGGTTCAGGAGTTATTCACAGAAACATGGTTCTTTTACTGCCAGCCGCGAAAGCGAAAATAACCAAGATCGAGCGTCTAGGATTTACTTGTCAATAACTCGCCTGGGAAACATCCAGAGAAGTCAAACACAGTGCTCCTATACTAATTGCCAGGCGCTGAGACGAATGCCGCCAAGATCGAGCGTCTAGGACTTACGGTTCAGGAGTTATTCACAGAAACATGGTTCTGAACATGCTGCCAATTTCTCGCCTGGGAAACATGCAGAGAAGTCCAAGATAGTGTTTTTTAGACTGGCTGCCACGAGCTGAATCGAATGCAGCCAAGAGCGAGCGTCTAGGACTTACGGTTCAGGAGTTATTCACAGAAACATGGTTCTGAACATGCTGCCAATTGCTCGCCTGGGAAACATGCAGAGAAGTCCAAGATAGTGTTTTTTAGACTGGCTGCCACGAGCTGAATCGAATGCAGCCAAGAGCGAGCGTCTAGGACTTACGGTTCAGGAGTTATTCACAGAAACATGGTTCTGAACATGCTGCCAATTTCTCGCCTGGGAAACATGCAGAGAAGTCCAAGATAGTGTTTTTTAGACTGGCTGCCACGAGCTGAATCGAATGCAGCCAAGAGCGAGCGTCTAGGACTTACGGTTCAGGAGTTATTCACAGAAACATGGTTCTGAACATGCTGCCAATTTCTCGCCTGGGAAACATGCAGAGAAGTCCAAGATAGTGTTTTTTAGACTGGCTGCCACGAGCTGAATCGAATGCAGCCAAGAGCGAGCGTCTAGGACTTACGGTTCAGGAGTTATTCACAGAAACATGGTTCTTTTACTGCCAGCCGCGAAAGCGAAAATAACCAAGATCGAGCGTCTAGGATTTACTTGTCAATAACTCGCCTGGGAAACATCCAGAGAAGTCAAACACAGTGCTCCTATACTAATTGCCAGGCGCTGAGACGAATGCCGCCAAGATCGAGCGTCTAGGACTTACGGTTCAGGAGTTATTCACAGAAACATGGTTCTGAACATGCTGCCAATTTCTCGCCTGGGAAACATGCAGAGAAGTCCAAGATAGTGTTTTTTAGACTGGCTGCCACGAGCTGAATCGAATGCAGCCAAGAGCGAGCGTCTAGGACTTACGGTTCAGGAGTTATTCACAGAAACATGGTTCTTTTACTGCCAGCCGCGAAAGCGAAAATAACCAAGATCGAGCGTCTAGGATTTACTTGTCAATAACTCGCCTGGGAAACATCCAGAGAAGTCAAACACAGTGCTCCTATACTAATTGCCAGGCGCTGAGACGAATGCCGCCAAGATCGAGCGTCTAGGACTTACGGTTCAGGAGTTATTCACAGAAACATGGTTCTGAACATGCTGCCAATTTCTCGCCTGGGAAACATGCAGAGAAGTCCAAGATAGTGTTTTTTAGACTGGCTGCCACGAGCTGAATCGAATGCAGCCAAGAGCGAGCGTCTAGGACTTACGGTTCAGGAGTTATTCACAGAAACATGGTTCTGAACATGCTGCCAATTGCTCGCCTGGGAAACATGCAGAGAAGTCCAAGATAGTGTTTTTTAGACTGGCTGCCACGAGCTGAATCGAATGCAGCCAAGAGCGAGCGTCTAGGACTTACGGTTCAGGAGTTATTCACAGAAACATGGTTCTGAACATGCTGCCAATTTCTCGCCTGGGAAACATGCAGAGAAGTCCAAGATAGTGTTTTTTAGACTGGCTGCCACGAGCTGAATCGAATGCAGCCAAGAGCGAGCGTCTAGGACTTACGGTTCAGGAGTTATTCACAGAAACATGGTTCTTTTACTGCCAGCCGCGAAAGCGAAAATAACCAAGATCGAGCGTCTAGGATTTACTTGTCAATAACTCGCCTGGGAAACATCCAGAGAAGTCAAACACAGTGCTCCTATACTAATTGCCAGGCGCTGAGACGAATGCCGCCAAGATCGAGCGTCTAGGACTTACGGTTCAAGAATTAGCTTTAGAAACATTTGCCTTAGGAACATGCAGAGAAGTCCAAGATAGTGTTTTTTAGACTGGCTGCCACGAGCTGAATCGAATGCAGCCAAGAGCGAGCGTCTAGGACTTACGGTTCAGGAGTTATTCACAGAAACATGGTTCTGAACATGCTGCCAATTTCTCGCCTGGGAAACATGCAGAGAAGTCCAAGATAGTGTTTTTTAGACTGGCTGCCACGAGCTGAATCGAATGCAGCCAAGAGCGAGCGTCTAGGACTTACGGTTCAGGAGTTATTCACAGAAACATGGTTCTTTTACTGCCAGCCGCGAAAGCGAAAATAACCAAGATCGAGCGTCTAGGATTTACTTGTCAATAACTCGCCTGGGAAACATCCAGAGAAGTCAAACACAGTGCTCCTATACTAATTGCCAGGCGCTGAGACGAATGCCGCCAAGATCGAGCGTCTAGGACTTACGGTTCAAGAATTAGCTTTAGAAACATTTGCCTTAGGAACATGCAGAGAAGTCCAAGATAGTGTTTTTTAGACTGGCTGCCACGAGCTGAATCGAATGCAGCCAAGAGCGAGCGTCTAGGACTTACGGTTCAGGAGTTATTCACAGAAACATGGTTCTGAACATGCTGCCAATTTCTCGCCTGGGAAACATGCAGAGAAGTCCAAGATAGTGTTTTTTAGACTGGCTGCCACGAGCTGAATCGAATGCAGCCAAGAGCGAGCGTCTAGGACTTACGGTTCAGGAGTTATTCACAGAAACATGGTTCTTTTACTGCCAGCCGCGAAAGCGAAAATAACCAAGATCGAGCGTCTAGGATTTACTTGTCAATAACTCGCCTGGGAAACATCCAGAGAAGTCAAACACAGTGCTCCTATACTAATTGCCAGGCGCTGAGACGAATGCCGCCAAGATCGAGCGTCTAGGACTTACGGTTCAGGAGTTATTCACAGAAACATGGTTCTGAACATGCTGCCAATTTCTCGCCTGGGAAACATGCAGAGAAGTCCAAGATAGTGTTTTTTAGACTGGCTGCCACGAGCTGAATCGAATGCAGCCAAGAGCGAGCGTCTAGGACTTACGGTTCAGGAGTTATTCACAGAAACATGGTTCTGAACATGCTGCCAATTTCTCGCCTGGGAAACATGCAGAGAAGTCCAAGATAGTGTTTTTTAGACTGGCTGCCACGAGCTGAATCGAATGCAGCCAAGAGCGAGCGTCTAGGACTTACGGTTCAGGAGTTATTCACAGAAACATGGTTCTGAACATGCTGCCAATTGCTCGCCTGGGAAACATGCAGAGAAGTCCAAGATAGTGTTTTTTAGACTGGCTGCCACGAGCTGAATCGAATGCAGCCAAGAGCGAGCGTCTAGGACTTACGGTTCAGGAGTTATTCACAGAAACATGGTTCTGAACATGCTGCCAATTTCTCGCCTGGGAAACATGCAGAGAAGTCCAAGATAGTGTTTTTTAGACTGGCTGCCACGAGCTGAATCGAATGCAGCCAAGAGCGAGCGTCTAGGACTTACGGTTCAGGAGTTATTCACAGAAACATGGTTCTGAACATGCTGCCAATTTCTCGCCTGGGAAACATGCAGAGAAGTCCAAGATAGTGTTTTTTAGACTGGCTGCCACGAGCTGAATCGAATGCAGCCAAGAGCGAGCGTCTAGGACTTACGGTTCAGGAGTTATTCACAGAAACATGATCGAGCGTCTAGGATTTACTTGTCAATAACTCGCCTGGGAAACATCCAGAGAAGTCAAACACAGTGCTCCTATACTAATTGCCAGGCGCTGAGACGAATGCCGCCAAGATCGAGCGTCTAGGACTTACGGTTCAAGAATTAGCTTTAGAAACATTTGCCTTAGGAACATGCAGAGAAGTCCAAGATAGTGTTTTTTAGACTGGCTGCCACGAGCTGAATCGAATGCAGCCAAGAGCGAGCGTCTAGGACTTACGGTTCAGGAGTTATTCACAGAAACATGGTTCTGAACATGCTGCCAATTTCTCGCCTGGGAAACATGCAGAGAAGTCCAAGATAGTGTTTTTTAGACTGGCTGCCACGAGCTGAATCGAATGCAGCCAAGAGCGAGCGTCTAGGACTTACGGTTCAGGAGTTATTCACAGAAACATGGTTCTTTTACTGCCAGCCGCGAAAGCGAAAATAACCAAGATCGAGCGTCTAGGATTTACTTGTCAATAACTCGCCTGGGAAACATCCAGAGAAGTCAAACACAGTGCTCCTATACTAATTGCCAGGCGCTGAGACGAATGCCGCCAAGATCGAGCGTCTAGGACTTACGGTTCAGGAGTTATTCACAGAAACATGGTTCTGAACATGCTGCCAATTTCTCGCCTGGGAAACATGCAGAGAAGTCCAAGATAGTGTTTTTTAGACTGGCTGCCACGAGCTGAATCGAATGCAGCCAAGAGCGAGCGTCTAGGACTTACGGTTCAGGAGTTATTCACAGAAACATGGTTCTTTTACTGCCAGCCGCGAAAGCGAAAATAACCAAGATCGAGCGTCTAGGATTTACTTGTCAATAACTCGCCTGGGAAACATCCAGAGAAGTCAAACACAGTGCTCCTATACTAATTGCCAGGCGCTGAGACGAATGCCGCCAAGATCGAGCGTCTAGGACTTACGGTTCAGGAGTTATTCACAGAAACATGGTTCTGAACATGCTGCCAATTTCTCGCCTGGGAAACATGCAGAGAAGTCCAAGATAGTGTTTTTTAGACTGGCTGCCACGAGCTGAATCGAATGCAGCCAAGAGCGAGCGTCTAGGACTTACGGTTCAGGAGTTATTCACAGAAACATGGTTCTGAACATGCTGCCAATTTCTCGCCTGGGAAACATGCAGAGAAGTCCAAGATAGTGTTTTTTAGACTGGCTGCCACGAGCTGAATCGAATGCAGCCAAGAGCGAGCGTCTAGGACTTACGGTTCAGGAGTTATTCACAGAAACATGGTTCTGAACATGCTGCCAATTTCTCGCCTGGGAAACATGCAGAGAAGTCCAAGATAGTGTTTTTTAGACTGGCTGCCACGAGCTGAATCGAATGCAGCCAAGAGCGAGCGTCTAGGACTTACGGTTCAGGAGTTATTCACAGAAACATGGTTCTTTTACTGCCAGCCGCGAAAGCGAAAATAACCAAGATCGAGCGTCTAGGATTTACTTGTCAATAACTCGCCTGGGAAACATCCAGAGAAGTCAAACACAGTGCTCCTATACTAATTGCCAGGCGCTGAGACGAATGCCGCCAAGATCGAGCGTCTAGGACTTACGGTTCAGGAGTTATTCACAGAAACATGGTTCTGAACATGCTGCCAATTTCTCGCCTGGGAAACATGCAGAGAAGTCCAAGATAGTGTTTTTTAGACTGGCTGCCACGAGCTGAATCGAATGCAGCCAAGAGCGAGCGTCTAGGACTTACGGTTCAGGAGTTATTCACAGAAACATGGTTCTGAACATGCTGCCAATTGCTCGCCTGGGAAACATGCAGAGAAGTCCAAGATAGTGTTTTTTAGACTGGCTGCCACGAGCTGAATCGAATGCAGCCAAGAGCGAGCGTCTAGGACTTACGGTTCAGGAGTTATTCACAGAAACATGGTTCTGAACATGCTGCCAATTTCTCGCCTGGGAAACATGCAGAGAAGTCCAAGATAGTGTTTTTTAGACTGGCTGCCACGAGCTGAATCGAATGCAGCCAAGAGCGAGCGTCTAGGACTTACGGTTCAGGAGTTATTCACAGAAACATGGTTCTTTTACTGCCAGCCGCGAAAGCGAAAATAACCAAGATCGAGCGTCTAGGATTTACTTGTCAATAACTCGCCTGGGAAACATCCAGAGAAGTCAAACACAGTGCTCCTATACTAATTGCCAGGCGCTGAGACGAATGCCGCCAAGATCGAGCGTCTAGGACTTACGGTTCAGGAGTTATTCACAGAAACATGGTTCTGAACATGCTGCCAATTTCTCGCCTGGGAAACATGCAGAGAAGTCCAAGATAGTGTTTTTTAGACTGGCTGCCACGAGCTGAATCGAATGCAGCCAAGAGCGAGCGTCTAGGACTTACGGTTCAGGAGTTATTCACAGAAACATGGTTCTGAACATGCTGCCAATTGCTCGCCTGGGAAACATGCAGAGAAGTCCAAGATAGTGTTTTTTAGACTGGCTGCCACGAGCTGAATCGAATGCAGCCAAGAGCGAGCGTCTAGGACTTACGGTTCAGGAGTTATTCACAGAAACATGGTTCTGAACATGCTGCCAATTTCTCGCCTGGGAAACATGCAGAGAAGTCCAAGATACTGTTTTTTAGACTGGCTGCCACGAGCTGAATCGAATGCAGCCAAGAGCGAGCGTCTAGGACTTACGGTTCAGGAGTTATTCACAGAAACATGGTTCTTTTACTGCCAGCCGCGAAAGCGAAAATAACCAAGATCGAGCGTCTAGGATTTACTTGTCAATAACTCGCCTGGGAAACATCCAGAGAAGTCAAACACAGTGCTCCTATACTAATTGCCAGGCGCTGAGACGAATGCCGCCAAGATCGAGCGTCTAGGACTTACGGTTCAAGAATTAGCTTTAGAAACATTTGCCTTAGGAACATGCAGAGAAGTCCAAGATAGTGTTTTTTAGACTGGCTGCCACGAGCTGAATCGAATGCAGCCAAGAGCGAGCGTCTAGGACTTACGGTTCAGGAGTTATTCACAGAAACATGGTTCTGAACATGCTGCCAATTGCTCGCCTGGGAAAACATGCAGAGAAGTCCAAGATAGTGTTTTTTAGACTGGCTGCCACGAGCTGAATCGAATGCAGCCAAGAGCGAGCGTCTAGGACTTACGGTTCAGGAGTTATTCACAGAAACATGGTTCTTTTACTGCCAGCCGCGAAAGCGAAAATAACCAAGATCGAGCGTCTAGGATTTACTTGTCAATAACTCGCCTGGGAAACATCCAGAGAAGTCAAACACAGTGCTCCTATACTAATTGCCAGGCGCTGAGACGAATGCCGCCAAGATCGAGCGTCTAGGACTTACGGTTCAAGAATTAGCTTTAGAAACATTTGCCTTAGGAACATGCAGAGAAGTCCAAGATAGTGTTTTTTTAGACTGGCTGCCACGAGCTGAATCGAATGCAGCCAAGAGCGAGCGTCTAGGACTTACGGTTCAGGAGTTATTCACAGAAACATGGTTCTGAACATGCTGCCAATTTCTCGCCTGGGGAAACATGCAGAGAAGTCCAAGATAGTGTTTTTTAGACTGGCTGCCACGAGCTGAATCGAATGCAGCCAAGAGCGAGCGTCTAGGGCTTACGGTTCAGGAGTTATTCACAGAAACATGGTTCTTTTACTGCCAGCCGCGAAAGCGAAAATAACCAAGATCGAGCGTCTAGGATTTACTTGTCAATAACTCGCCTGGGAAACATCCAGAGAAGTCAAACACAGTGCTCCTATACTAATTGCCAGGCGCTGAGACGAATGCCGCCAAGATCGAGCGTCTAGGACTTACGGTTCAGGAGTTATTCACAGAAACATGGTTCTGAACATGCTGCCAATTTCTCGCCTGGGAAACATGCAGAGAAGTCCAAGATAGTGTTTTTTAGACTGGCTGCCACGAGCTGAATCGAATGCAGCCAAGAGCGAGCGTCTAGGACTTACGGTTCAGGAGTTATTCACAGAAACATGGTTCTGAACATGCTGCCAATTTCTCGTCTGGGAAACATGCAGAGAAGTCCAAGATAGTGTTTTTTAGACTGGCTGCCACGAGCTGAATCGAATGCAGCCAAGAGCGAGCGTCTAGGACTTACGGTTCAGGAGTTATTCACAGAAACATGGTTCTGAACATGCTGCCAATTTCTCGCCTGGGAAACATGCAGAGAAGTCCAAGATAGTGTTTTTTAGACTGGCTGCCACGAGCTGAATCGAATGCAGCCAAGAGCGAGAGTCTAGGACTTACGGTTCAGGAGTTATTCACAGAAACATGGTTCTGAACATGCTGCCAATTTCTCGCCTGGGAAACATGCAGAGAAGTCCAAGATAGTGTTTTTTAGACTGGCTGCCACGAGCTGAATCGAATGCAGCCAAGAGCGAGCGTCTAGGACTTACGGTTCAGGAGTTATTCACAGAAACATGGTTCTGAACATGCTGCCAATTGCTCGCCTGGGAAACATGCAGAGAAGTCCAAGATAGTGTTTTTTAGACTGGCTGCCACGAGCTGAATCGAATGCAGCCAAGAGCGAGCGTCTAGGACTTACGGTTCAGGAGTTATTCACAGAAACATGGTTCTGAACATGCTGCCAATTGCTCGCCTGGGAAACATGCAGAGAAGTCCAAGATAGTGTTTTTTAGACTGGCTGCCACGAGCTGAATCGAATGCAGCCAAGAGCGAGCGTCTAGGACTTACGGTTCAGGAGTTATTCACAGAAACATGGTTCTTTTACTGCCAGCCGCGAAAGCGAAAATAACCAAGATCGAGCGTCTAGGATTTACTTGTCAATAACTCGCCTGGGAAACATCCAGAGAAGTCAAACACAGTGCTCCTATACTAATTGCCAGGCGCTGAGACGAATGCCGCCAAGATCGAGCGTCTAGGACTTACGGTTCAGGAGTTATTCACAGAAACATGGTTCTGAACATGCTGCCAATTTCTCGCCTGGGAAACATGCAGAGAAGTCCAAGATAGTGTTTTTTAGACTGGCTGCCACGAGCTGAATCGAATGCAGCCAAGAGCGAGCGTCTAGGACTTACGGTTCAGGAGTTATTCACAGAAACATGGTTCTGAACATGCTGCCAATTGCTCGCCTGGGAAACATGCAGAGAAGTCCAAGATAGTGTTTTTTAGACTGGCTGCCACGAGCTGAATCGAATGCAGCCAAGAGCGAGCGTCTAGGACTTACGGTTCAGGAGTTATTCACAGAAACATGGTTCTTTTACTGCCAGCCGCGAAAGCGAAAATAACCAAGATCGAGCGTCTAGGATTTACTTGTCAATAACTCGCCTGGGAAACATCCAGAGAAGTCAAACACAGTGCTCCTATACTAATTGCCAGGCGCTGAGACGAATGCCGCCAAGATCGAGCGTCTAGGACTTACGGTTCAAGAATTAGCTTTAGAAACATTTGCCTTAGGAACATGCAGAGAAGTCCAAGATAGTGTTTTTTAGACTGGCTGCCACGAGCTGAATCGAATGCAGCCAAGAGCGAGCGTCTAGGACTTACGGTTCAGGAGTTATTCACAGAAACATGGTTCTGAACATGCTGCCAATTGCTCGCCTGGGAAACATGCAGAGAAGTCCAAGATAGTGTTTTTTAGACTGGCTGCCACGAGCTGAATCGAATGCAGCCAAGAGCGAGCGTCTAGGACTTACGGTTCAGGAGTTATTCACAGAAACATGGTTCTGAACATGCTGCCAATTTCTCGCCTGGGAAACATGCAGAGAAGTCCAAGATAGTGTTTTTTAGACTGGCTGCCACGAGCTGAATCGAATGCAGCCAAGAGCGAGCGTCTAGGACTTACGGTTCAGGAGTTATTCACAGAAACATGGTTCTTTTACTGCCAGCCGCGAAAGCGAAAATAACCAAGATCGAGCGTCTAGGATTTACTTGTCAATAACTCGCCTGGGAAACATCCAGAGAAGTCAAACACAGTGCTCCTATACTAATTGCCAGGCGCTGAGACGAATGCCGCCAAGATCGAGCGTCTAGGACTTACGGTTCAGGAGTTATTCACAGAAACATGGTTCTGAACATGCTGCCAATTTCTCGCCTGGGAAACATGCAGAGAAGTCCAAGATAGTGTTTTTTAGACTGGCTGCCACGAGCTGAATCGAATGCAGCCAAGAGCGAGCGTCTAGGACTTACGGTTCAGGAGTTATTCACAGAAACATGGTTCTGAACATGCTGCCAATTGCTCGCCTGGGAAACATGCAGAGAAGTCCAAGATAGTGTTTTTTAGACTGGCTGTCACGAGCTGAATCGAATGCAGCCAAGAGCGAGCGTCTAGGACTTACGGTTCAGGAGTTATTCACAGAAACATGGTTCTGAACATGCTGCCAATTTCTCGCCTGGGAAACATGCAGAGAAGTCCAAGATAGTGTTTTTTAGACTGGCTGCCACGAGCTGAATCGAATGCAGCCAAGAGCGAGCGTCTAGGACTTACGGTTCAGGAGTTATTCACAGAAACATGGTTCTGAACATGCTGCCAATTTCTCGCCTGGGAAACATGCAGAGAAGTCCAAGATAGTGTTTTTTAGACTGGCTGCCACGAGCTGAATCGAATGCAGCCAAGAGCGAGCGTCTAGGACTTACGGTTCAGGAGTTATTCACAGAAACATGATCGAGCGTCTAGGATTTACTTGTCAATAACTCGCCTGGGAAACATCCAGAGAAGTCAAACACAGTGCTCCTATACTAATTGCCAGGCGCTGAGACGAATGCCGCCAAGATCGAGCGTCTAGGACTTACGGTTCAAGAATTAGCTTTAGAAACATTTGCCTTAGGAACATGCAGAGAAGTCCAAGATAGTGTTTTTTAGACTGGCTGCCACGAGCTGAATCGAATGCAGCCAAGAGCGAGCGTCTAGGACTTACGGTTCAGGAGTTATTCACAGAAACATGGTTCTGAACATGCTGCCAATTTCTCGCCTGGGAAACATGCAGAGAAGTCCAAGATAGTGTTTTTTAGACTGGCTGCCACGAGCTGAATCGAATGCAGCCAAGAGCGAGCGTCTAGGACTTACGGTTCAGGAGTTATTCACAGAAACATGGTTCTTTTACTGCCAGCCGCGAAAGCGAAAATAACCAAGATCGAGCGTCTAGGATTTACTTGTCAATAACTCGCCTGGGAAACATCCAGAGAAGTCAAACACAGTGCTCCTATACTAATTGCCAGGCGCTGAGACGAATGCCGCCAAGATCGAGCGTCTAGGACTTACGGTTCAGGAGTTATTCACAGAAACATGGTTCTGAACATGCTGCCAATTTCTCGCCTGGGAAACATGCAGAGAAGTCCAAGATAGTGTTTTTTAGACTGGCTGCCACGAGCTGAATCGAATGCAGCCAAGAGCGAGCGTCTAGGACTTACGGTTCAGGAGTTATTCACAGAAACATGGTTCTTTTACTGCCAGCCGCGAAAGCGAAAATAACCAAGATCGAGCGTCTAGGATTTACTTGTCAATAACTCGCCTGGGAAACATCCAGAGAAGTCAAACACAGTGCTCCTATACTAATTGCCAGGCGCTGAGACGAATGCCGCCAAGATCGAGCGTCTAGGACTTACGGTTCAGGAGTTATTCACAGAAACATGGTTCTGAACATGCTGCCAATTGCTCGCCTGGGAAACATGCAGAGAAGTCCAAGATAGTGTTTTTTAGACTGGCTGCCACGAGCTGAATCGAATGCAGCCAAGAGCGAGCGTCTAGGACTTACGGTTCAGGAGTTATTCACAGAAACATGGTTCTTTTACTGCCAGCCGCGAAAGCGAAAATAACCAAGATCGAGCGTCTAGGATTTACTTGTCAATAACTCGCCTGGGAAACATCCAGAGAAGTCAAACACAGTGCTCCTATACTAATTGCCAGGCGCTGAGACGAATGCCGCCAAGATCGAGCGTCTAGGACTTACGGTTCAAGAATTAGCTTTAGAAACATTTGCCTTAGGAACATGCAGAGAAGTCCAAGATAGTGTTTTTTAGACTGGCTGCCACGAGCTGAATCGAATGCAGCCAAGAGCGAGCGTCTAGGACTTACGGTTCAGGAGTTATTCACAGAAACATGGTTCTGAACATGCTGCCAATTGCTCGCCTGGGAAACATGCAGAGAAGTCCAAGATAGTGTTTTTTAGACTGGCTGCCACGAGCTGAATCGAATGCAGCCAAGAGCGAGCGTCTAGGACTTACGGTTCAGGAGTTATTCACAGAAACATGGTTCTGAACATGCTGCCAATTTCTCGCCTGGGAAACATGCAGAGAAGTCCAAGATAGTGTTTTTTAGACTGGCTGCCACGAGCTGAATCGAATGCAGCCAAGAGCGAGCGTCTAGGACTTACGGTTCAGGAGTTATTCACAGAAACATGGTTCTTTTACTGCCAGCCGCGAAAGCGAAAATAACCAAGATCGAGCGTCTAGGATTTACTTGTCAATAACTCGCCTGGGAAACATCCAGAGAAGTCAAACACAGTGCTCCTATACTAATTGCCAGGCGCTGAGACGAATGCCGCCAAGATCGAGCGTCTAGGACTTACGGTTCAGGAGTTATTCACAGAAACATGGTTCTGAACATGCTGCCAATTTCTCGCCTGGGAAACATGCAGAGAAGTCCAAGATAGTGTTTTTTAGACTGGCTGCCACGAGCTGAATCGAATGCAGCCAAGAGCGAGCGTCTAGGACTTACGGTTCAGGAGTTATTCACAGAAACATGGTTCTTTTACTGCCAGCCGCGAAAGCGAAAATAACCAAGATCGAGCGTCTAGGATTTACTTGTCAATAACTCGCCTGGGAAACATCCAGAGAAGTCAAACACAGTGCTCCTATACTAATTGCCAGGCGCTGAGACGAATGCCGCCAAGATCGAGCGTCTAGGACTTACGGTTCAGGAGTTATTCACAGAAACATGGTTCTGAACATGCTGCCAATTTCTCGCCTGGGAAACATGCAGAGAAGTCCAAGATAGTGTTTTTTAGACTGGCTGCCACGAGCTGAATCGAATGCAGCCAAGAGCGAGCGTCTAGGACTTACGGTTCAGGAGTTATTCACAGAAACATGGTTCTGAACATGCTGCCAATTGCTCGCCTGGGAAACATGCAGAGAAGTCCAAGATAGTGTTTTTTAGACTGGCTGCCACGAGCTGAATCGAATGCAGCCAAGAGCGAGCGTCTAGGACTTACGGTTCAGGAGTTATTCACAGAAACATGGTTCTGAACATGCTGCCAATTTCTCGCCTGGGAAACATGCAGAGAAGTCCAAGATAGTGTTTTTTAGACTGGCTGCCACGAGCTGAATCGAATGCAGCCAAGAGCGAGCGTCTAGGACTTACGGTTCAGGAGTTATTCACAGAAACATGGTTCTTTTACTGCCAGCCGCGAAAGCGAAAATAACCAAGATCGAGCGTCTAGGATTTACTTGTCAATAACTCGCCTGGGAAACATCCAGAGAAGTCAAACACAGTGCTCCTATACTAATTGCCAGGCGCTGAGACGAATGCCGCCAAGATCGAGCGTCTAGGACTTACGGTTCAAGAATTAGCTTTAGAAACATTTGCCTTAGGAACATGCAGAGAAGTCCAAGATAGTGTTTTTTAGACTGGCTGCCACGAGCTGAATCGAATGCAGCCAAGAGCGAGCGTCTAGGACTTACGGTTCAGGAGTTATTCACAGAAACATGGTTCTGAACATGCTGCCAATTGCTCGCCTGGGAAACATGCAGAGAAGTCCAAGATAGTGTTTTTTAGACTGGCTGCCACGAGCTGAATCGAATGCAGCCAAGAGCGAGCGTCTAGGACTTACGGTTCAGGAGTTATTCACAGAAACATGGTTCTTTTACTGCCAGCCGCGAAAGCGAAAATAACCAAGATCGAGCGTCTAGGATTTACTTGTCAATAACTCGCCTGGGAAACATCCAGAGAAGTCAAACACAGTGCTCCTATACTAATTGCCAGGCGCTGAGACGAATGCCGCCAAGATCGAGCGTCTAGGACTTACGGTTCAGGAGTTATTCACAGAAACATGGTTCTGAACATGCTGCCAATTTCTCGCCTGGGAAACATGCAGAGAAGTCCAAGATAGTGTTTTTTAGACTGGCTGCCACGAGCTGAATCGAATGCAGCCAAGAGCGAGCGTCTAGGACTTACGGTTCAGGAGTTATTCACAGAAACATGGTTCTGAACATGCTGCCAATTTCTCGCCTGGGAAACATGCAGAGAAGTCCAAGATAGTGTTTTTTAGACTGGCTGCCACGAGCTGAATCGAATGCAGCCAAGAGCGAGCGTCTAGGACTTACGGTTCAGGAGTTATTCACAGAAACATGGTTCTGAACATGCTGCCAATTGCTCGCCTGGGAAACATGCAGAGAAGTCCAAGATAGTGTTTTTTAGACTGGCTGCCACGAGCTGAATCGAATGCAGCCAAGAGCGAGCGTCTAGGACTTACGGTTCAGGAGTTATTCACAGAAACATGGTTCTGAACATGCTGCCAATTTCTCGCCTGGGAAACATGCAGAGAAGTCCAAGATAGTGTTTTTTAGACTGGCTGCCACGAGCTGAATCGAATGCAGCCAAGAGCGAGCGTCTAGGACTTACGGTTCAGGAGTTATTCACAGAAACATGGTTCTGAACATGCTGCCAATTTCTCGCCTGGGAAACATGCAGAGAAGTCCAAGATAGTGTTTTTTAGACTGGCTGCCACGAGCTGAATCGAATGCAGCCAAGAGCGAGCGTCTAGGACTTACGGTTCAGGAGTTATTCACAGAAACATGATCGAGCGTCTAGGATTTACTTGTCAATAACTCGCCTGGGAAACATCCAGAGAAGTCAAACACAGTGCTCCTATACTAATTGCCAGGCGCTGAGACGAATGCCGCCAAGATCGAGCGTCTAGGACTTACGGTTCAAGAATTAGCTTTAGAAACATTTGCCTTAGGAACATGCAGAGAAGTCCAAGATAGTGTTTTTTAGACTGGCTGCCACGAGCTGAATCGAATGCAGCCAAGAGCGAGCGTCTAGGACTTACGGTTCAGGAGTTATTCACAGAAACATGGTTCTGAACATGCTGCCAATTTCTCGCCTGGGAAACATGCAGAGAAGTCCAAGATAGTGTTTTTTAGACTGGCTGCCACGAGCTGAATCGAATGCAGCCAAGAGCGAGCATCTAGGACTTACGGTTCAGGAGTTATTCACAGAAACATGGTTCTTTTACTGCCAGCCGCGAAAGCGAAAATAACCAAGATCGAGCGTCTAGGATTTACTTGTCAATAACTCGCCTGGGAAACATCCAGAGAAGTCAAACACAGTGCTCCTATACTAATTGCCAGGCGCTGAGACGAATGCCGCCAAGATCGAGCGTCTAGGACTTACGGTTCAGGAGTTATTCACAGAAACATGGTTCTGAACATGCTGCCAATTTCTCGCCTGGGAAACATGCAGAGAAGTCCAAGATAGTGTTTTTTAGACTGGCTGCCACGAGCTGAATCGAATGCAGCCAAGAGCGAGCGTCTAGGACTTACGGTTCAGGAGTTATTCACAGAAACATGGTTCTTTTACTGCCAGCCGCGAAAGCGAAAATAACCAAGATCGAGCGTCTAGGATTTACTTGTCAATAACTCGCCTGGGAAACATCCAGAGAAGTCAAACACAGTGCTCCTATACTAATTGCCAGGCGCTGAGACGAATGCCGCCAAGATCGAGCGTCTAGGACTTACGGTTCAGGAGTTATTCACAGAAACATGGTTCTGAACATGCTGCCAATTTCTCGCCTGGGAAACATGCAGAGAAGTCCAAGATAGTGTTTTTTAGACTGGCTGCCACGAGCTGAATCGAATGCAGCCAAGAGCGAGCGTCTAGGACTTACGGTTCAGGAGTTATTCACAGAAACATGGTTCTGAACATGCTGCCAATTTCTCGCCTGGGAAACATGCAGAGAAGTCCAAGATAGTGTTTTTTAGACTGGCTGCCACGAGCTGAATCGAATGCAGCCAAGAGCGAGCGTCTAGGACTTACGGTTCAGGAGTTATTCACAGAAACATGGTTCTGAACATGCTGCCAATTTCTCGCCTGGGAAACATGCAGAGAAGTCCAAGATAGTGTTTTTTAGACTGGCTGCCACGAGCTGAATCGAATGCAGCCAAGAGCGAGCGTCTAGGACTTACGGTTCAGGAGTTATTCACAGAAACATGGTTCTTTTACTGCCAGCCGCGAAAGCGAAAATAACCAAGATCGAGCGTCTAGGATTTACTTGTCAATAACTCGCCTGGGAAACATCCAGAGAAGTCAAACACAGTGCTCCTATACTAATTGCCAGGCGCTGAGACGAATGCCGCCAAGATCGAGCGTCTAGGACTTACGGTTCAGGAGTTATTCACAGAAACATGGTTCTGAACATGCTGCCAATTTCTCGCCTGGGAAACATGCAGAGAAGTCCAAGATAGTGTTTTTTAGACTGGCTGCCACGAGCTGAATCGAATGCAGCCAAGAGCGAGCGTCTAGGACTTACGGTTCAGGAGTTATTCACAGAAACATGGTTCTGAACATGCTGCCAATTGCTCGCCTGGGAAACATGCAGAGAAGTCCAAGATAGTGTTTTTTAGACTGGCTGCCACGAGCTGAATCGAATGCAGCCAAGAGCGAGCGTCTAGGACTTACGGTTCAGGAGTTATTCACAGAAACATGGTTCTGAACATGCTGCCAATTTCTCGCCTGGGAAACATGCAGAGAAGTCCAAGATAGTGTTTTTTAGACTGGCTGCCACGAGCTGAATCGAATGCAGCCAAGAGCGAGCGTCTAGGACTTACGGTTCAGGAGTTATTCACAGAAACATGGTTCTTTTACTGCCAGCCGCGAAAGCGAAAATAACCAAGATCGAGCGTCTAGGATTTACTTGTCAATAACTCGCCTGGGAAACATCCAGAGAAGTCAAACACAGTGCTCCTATACTAATTGCCAGGCGCTGAGACGAATGCCGCCAAGATCGAGCGTCTAGGACTTACGGTTCAGGAGTTATTCACAGAAACATGGTTCTGAACATGCTGCCAATTTCTCGCCTGGGAAACATGCAGAGAAGTCCAAGATAGTGTTTTTTAGACTGGCTGCCACGAGCTGAATCGAATGCAGCCAAGAGCGAGCGTCTAGGACTTACGGTTCAGGAGTTATTCACAGAAACATGGTTCTGAACATGCTGCCAATTGCTCGCCTGGGAAACATGCAGAGAAGTCCAAGATAGTGTTTTTTAGACTGGCTGCCACGAGCTGAATCGAATGCAGCCAAGAGCGAGCGTCTAGGACTTACGGTTCAGGAGTTATTCACAGAAACATGGTTCTGAACATGCTGCCAATTTCTCGCCTGGGAAACATGCAGAGAAGTCCAAGATAGTGTTTTTTAGACTGGCTGCCACGAGCTGAATCGAATGCAGCCAAGAGCGAGCGTCTAGGACTTACGGTTCAGGAGTTATTCACAGAAACATGGTTCTTTTACTGCCAGCCGCGAAAGCGAAAATAACCAAGATCGAGCGTCTAGGATTTACTTGTCAATAACTCGCCTGGGAAACATCCAGAGAAGTCAAACACAGTGCTCCTATACTAATTGCCAGGCGCTGAGACGAATGCCGCCAAGATCGAGCGTCTAGGACTTACGGTTCAAGAATTAGCTTTAGAAACATTTGCCTTAGGAACATGCAGAGAAGTCCAAGATAGTGTTTTTTAGACTGGCTGCCACGAGCTGAATCGAATGCAGCCAAGAGCGAGCGTCTAGGACTTACGGTTCAGGAGTTATTCACAGAAACATGGTTCTGAACATGCTGCCAATTGCTCGCCTGGGAAACATGCAGAGAAGTCCAAGATAGTGTTTTTTAGACTGGCTGCCACGAGCTGAATCGAATGCAGCCAAGAGCGAGCGTCTAGGACTTACGGTTCAGGAGTTATTCACAGAAACATGGTTCTTTTACTGCCAGCCGCGAAAGCGAAAATAACCAAGATCGAGCGTCTAGGATTTACTTGTCAATAACTCGCCTGGGAAACATCCAGAGAAGTCAAACACAGTGCTCCTATACTAATTGCCAGGCGCTGAGACGAATGCCGCCAAGATCGAGCGTCTAGGACTTACGGTTCAAGAATTAGCTTTAGAAACATTTGCCTTAGGAACATGCAGAGAAGTCCAAGATAGTGTTTTTTAGACTGGCTGCCACGAGCTGAATCGAATGCAGCCAAGAGCGAGCGTCTAGGACTTACGGTTCAGGAGTTATTCACAGAAACATGGTTCTGAACATGCTGCCAATTTCTCGCCTGGGAAACATGCAGAGAAGTCCAAGATAGTGTTTTTTAGACTGGCTGCCACGAGCTGAATCGAATGCAGCCAAGAGCGAGCGTCTAGGGCTTACGGTTCAGGAGTTATTCACAGAAACATGGTTCTTTTACTGCCAGCCGCGAAAGCGAAAATAACCAAGATCGAGCGTCTAGGATTTACTTGTCAATAACTCGCCTGGGAAACATCCAGAGAAGTCAAACACAGTGCTCCTATACTAATTGCCAGGCGCTGAGACGAATGCCGCCAAGATCGAGCGTCTAGGACTTACGGTTCAGGAGTTATTCACAGAAACATGGTTCTGAACATGCTGCCAATTTCTCGCCTGGGAAACATGCAGAGAAGTCCAAGATAGTGTTTTTTAGACTGGCTGCCACGAGCTGAATCGAATGCAGCCAAGAGCGAGCGTCTAGGACTTACGGTTCAGGAGTTATTCACAGAAACATGGTTCTGAACATGCTGCCAATTGCTCGCCTGGGAAACATGCAGAGAAGTCCAAGATAGTGTTTTTTAGACTGGCTGCCACGAGCTGAATCGAATGCAGCCAAGAGCGAGCGTCTAGGACTTACGGTTCAGGAGTTATTCACAGAAACATGGTTCTGAACATGCTGCCAATTTCTCGCCTGGGAAACATGCAGAGAAGTCCAAGATAGTGTTTTTTAGACTGGCTGCCACGAGCTGAATCGAATGCAGCCAAGAGCGAGCGTCTAGGACTTACGGTTCAGGAGTTATTCACAGAAACATGGTTCTTTTACTGCCAGCCGCGAAAGCGAAAATAACCAAGATCGAGCGTCTAGGATTTACTTGTCAATAACTCGCCTGGGAAACATCCAGAGAAGTCAAACACAGTGCTCCTATACTAATTGCCAGGCGCTGAGACGAATGCCGCCAAGATCGAGCGTCTAGGACTTACGGTTCAAGAATTAGCTTTAGAAACATTTGCCTTAGGAACATGCAGAGAAGTCCAAGATAGTGTTTTTTAGACTGGCTGCCACGAGCTGAATCGAATGCAGCCAAGAGCGAGCGTCTAGGACTTACGGTTCAGGAGTTATTCACAGAAACATGGTTCTGAACATGCTGCCAATTGCTCGCCTGGGAAACATGCAGAGAAGTCCAAGATAGTGTTTTTTAGACTGGCTGCCACGAGCTGAATCGAATGCAGCCAAGAGCGAGCGTCTAGGACTTACGGTTCAGGAGTTATTCACAGAAACATGGTTCTTTTACTGCCAGCCGCGAAAGCGAAAATAACCAAGATCGAGCGTCTAGGATTTACTTGTCAATAACTCGCCTGGGAAACATCCAGAGAAGTCAAACACAGTGCTCCTATACTAATTGCCAGGCGCTGAGACGAATGCCGCCAAGATCGAGCGTCTAGGACTTACGGTTCAAGAATTAGCTTTAGAAACATTTGCCTTAGGAACATGCAGAGAAGTCCAAGATAGTGTTTTTTAGACTGGCTGCCACGAGCTGAATCGAATGCAGCCAAGAGCGAGCGTCTAGGACTTACGGTTCAGGAGTTATTCACAGAAACATGGTTCTGAACATGCTGCCAATTTCTCGCCTGGGAAACATGCAGAGAAGTCCAAGATAGTGTTTTTTAGACTGGCTGCCACGAGCTGAATCGAATGCAGCCAAGAGCGAGCGTCTAGGGCTTACGGTTCAGGAGTTATTCACAGAAACATGGTTCTTTTACTGCTAGCCGCGAAAGCGAAAATAACCAAGATCGAGCGTCTAGGATTTACTTGTCAATAACTCGCCTGGGAAACATCCAGAGAAGTCAAACACAGTGCTCCTATACTAATTGCCAGGCGCTGAGACGAATGCCGCCAAGATCGAGCGTCTAGGACTTACGGTTCAGGAGTTATTCACAGAAACATGGTTCTGAACATGCTGCCAATTTCTCGCCTGGGAAACATGCAGAGAAGTCCAAGATAGTGTTTTTTAGACTGGCTGCCACGAGCTGAATCGAATGCAGCCAAGAGCGAGCGTCTAGGACTTACGGTTCAGGAGTTATTCACAGAAACATGGTTCTGAACATGCTGCCAATTTCTCGCCTGGGAAACATGCAGAGAAGTCCAAGATAGTGTTTTTTAGACTGGCTGCCACGAGCTGAATCGAATGCAGCCAAGAGCGAGCGTCTAGGACTTACGGTTCAGGAGTTATTCACAGAAACATGGTTCTGAACATGCTGCCAATTTCTCGCCTGGGAAACATGCAGAGAAGTCCAAGATAGTGTTTTTTAGACTGGCTGCCACGAGCTGAATCGAATGCAGCCAAGAGCGAGCGTCTAGGGCTTACGGTTCAGGAGTTATTCACAGAAACATGGTTCTTTTACTGCCAGCCGCGAAAGCGAAAATAACCAAGATCGAGCGTCTAGGATTTACTTGTCAATAACTCGCCTGGGAAACATCCAGAGAAGTCAAACACAGTGCTCCTATACTAATTGCCAGGCGCTGAGACGAATGCCGCCAAGATCGAGCGTCTAGGACTTACGGTTCAGGAGTTATTCACAGAAACATGGTTCTGAACATGCTGCCAATTTCTCGCCTGGGAAACATGCAGAGAAGTCCAAGATAGTGTTTTTTAGACTGGCTGCCACGAGCTGAATCGAATGCAGCCAAGAGCGAGCGTCTAGGACTTACGGTTCAGGAGTTATTCACAGAAACATGGTTCTGAACATGCTGCCAATTTCTCGTCTGGGAAACATGCAGAGAAGTCCAAGATAGTGTTTTTTAGACTGGCTGCCACGAGCTGAATCGAATGCAGCCAAGAGCGAGCGTCTAGGACTTACGGTTCAGGAGTTATTCACAGAAACATGGTTCTGAACATGCTGCCAATTTCTCGCCTGGGAAACATGCAGAGAAGTCCAAGATAGTGTTTTTTAGACTGGCTGCCACGAGCTGAATCGAATGCAGCCAAGAGCGAGAGTCTAGGACTTACGGTTCAGGAGTTATTCACAGAAACATGGTTCTGAACATGCTGCCAATTTCTCGCCTGGGAAACATGCAGAGAAGTCCAAGATAGTGTTTTTTAGACTGGCTGCCACGAGCTGAATCGAATGCAGCCAAGAGCGAGCGTCTAGGACTTACGGTTCAGGAGTTATTCACAGAAACATGGTTCTGAACATGCTGCCAATTGCTCGCCTGGGAAACATGCAGAGAAGTCCAAGATAGTGTTTTTTAGACTGGCTGCCACGAGCTGAATCGAATGCAGCCAAGAGCGAGCGTCTAGGACTTACGGTTCAGGAGTTATTCACAGAAACATGGTTCTGAACATGCTGCCAATTGCTCGCCTGGGAAACATGCAGAGAAGTCCAAGATAGTGTTTTTTAGACTGGCTGCCACGAGCTGAATCGAATGCAGCCAAGAGCGAGCGTCTAGGACTTACGGTTCAGGAGTTATTCACAGAAACATGGTTCTTTTACTGCCAGCCGCGAAAGCGAAAATAACCAAGATCGAGCGTCTAGGATTTACTTGTCAATAACTCGCCTGGGAAACATCCAGAGAAGTCAAACACAGTGCTCCTATACTAATTGCCAGGCGCTGAGACGAATGCCGCCAAGATCGAGCGTCTAGGACTTACGGTTCAGGAGTTATTCACAGAAACATGGTTCTGAACATGCTGCCAATTTCTCGCCTGGGAAACATGCAGAGAAGTCCAAGATAGTGTTTTTTAGACTGGCTGCCACGAGCT
This sequence comes from Rhinoderma darwinii, assembly GCF_050947455.1. NCBI lineage: Eukaryota > Metazoa > Chordata > Amphibia > Anura > Rhinodermatidae > Rhinoderma > Rhinoderma darwinii. The sequence continues at coordinate 201,673 of NW_027464070.1, forward strand.
GAATCGAATGCAGCCAAGAGCGAGCGTCTAGGACTTACGGTTCAGGAGTTATTCACAGAAACATGGTTCTGAACATGCTGCCAATTGCTCGCCTGGGAAACATGCAGAGAAGTCCAAGATAGTGTTTTTTAGACTGGCTGCCACGAGCTGAATCGAATGCAGCCAAGAGCGAGCGTCTAGGACTTACGGTTCAGGAGTTATTCACAGAAACATGGTTCTTTTACTGCCAGCCGCGAAAGCGAAAATAACCAAGATCGAGCGTCTAGGATTTACTTGTCAATAACTCGCCTGGGAAACATCCAGAGAAGTCAAACACAGTGCTCCTATACTAATTGCCAGGCGCTGAGACGAATGCCGCCAAGATCGAGCGTCTAGGACTTACGGTTCAAGAATTAGCTTTAGAAACATTTGCCTTAGGAACATGCAGAGAAGTCCAAGATAGTGTTTTTTAGACTGGCTGCCACGAGCTGAATCGAATGCAGCCAAGAGCGAGCGTCTAGGACTTACGGTTCAGGAGTTATTCACAGAAACATGGTTCTGAACATGCTGCCAATTGCTCGCCTGGGAAACATGCAGAGAAGTCCAAGATAGTGTTTTTTAGACTGGCTGCCACGAGCTGAATCGAATGCAGCCAAGAGCGAGCGTCTAGGACTTACGGTTCAGGAGTTATTCACAGAAACATGGTTCTGAACATGCTGCCAATTTCTCGCCTGGGAAACATGCAGAGAAGTCCAAGATAGTGTTTTTTAGACTGGCTGCCACGAGCTGAATCGAATGCAGCCAAGAGCGAGCGTCTAGGACTTACGGTTCAGGAGTTATTCACAGAAACATGGTTCTTTTACTGCCAGCCGCGAAAGCGAAAATAACCAAGATCGAGCGTCTAGGATTTACTTGTCAATAACTCGCCTGGGAAACATCCAGAGAAGTCAAACACAGTGCTCCTATACTAATTGCCAGGCGCTGAGACGAATGCCGCCAAGATCGAGCGTCTAGGACTTACGGTTCAGGAGTTATTCACAGAAACATGGTTCTGAACATGCTGCCAATTTCTCGCCTGGGAAACATGCAGAGAAGTCCAAGATAGTGTTTTTTAGACTGGCTGCCACGAGCTGAATCGAATGCAGCCAAGAGCGAGCGTCTAGGACTTACGGTTCAGGAGTTATTCACAGAAACATGGTTCTGAACATGCTGCCAATTGCTCGCCTGGGAAACATGCAGAGAAGTCCAAGATAGTGTTTTTTAGACTGGCTGTCACGAGCTGAATCGAATGCAGCCAAGAGCGAGCGTCTAGGACTTACGGTTCAGGAGTTATTCACAGAAACATGGTTCTGAACATGCTGCCAATTTCTCGCCTGGGAAACATGCAGAGAAGTCCAAGATAGTGTTTTTTAGACTGGCTGCCACGAGCTGAATCGAATGCAGCCAAGAGCGAGCGTCTAGGACTTACGGTTCAGGAGTTATTCACAGAAACATGGTTCTGAACATGCTGCCAATTTCTCGCCTGGGAAACATGCAGAGAAGTCCAAGATAGTGTTTTTTAGACTGGCTGCCACGAGCTGAATCGAATGCAGCCAAGAGCGAGCGTCTAGGACTTACGGTTCAGGAGTTATTCACAGAAACATGATCGAGCGTCTAGGATTTACTTGTCAATAACTCGCCTGGGAAACATCCAGAGAAGTCAAACACAGTGCTCCTATACTAATTGCCAGGCGCTGAGACGAATGCCGCCAAGATCGAGCGTCTAGGACTTACGGTTCAAGAATTAGCTTTAGAAACATTTGCCTTAGGAACATGCAGAGAAGTCCAAGATAGTGTTTTTTAGACTGGCTGCCACGAGCTGAATCGAATGCAGCCAAGAGCGAGCGTCTAGGACTTACGGTTCAGGAGTTATTCACAGAAACATGGTTCTGAACATGCTGCCAATTTCTCGCCTGGGAAACATGCAGAGAAGTCCAAGATAGTGTTTTTTAGACTGGCTGCCACGAGCTGAATCGAATGCAGCCAAGAGCGAGCGTCTAGGACTTACGGTTCAGGAGTTATTCACAGAAACATGGTTCTTTTACTGCCAGCCGCGAAAGCGAAAATAACCAAGATCGAGCGTCTAGGATTTACTTGTCAATAACTCGCCTGGGAAACATCCAGAGAAGTCAAACACAGTGCTCCTATACTAATTGCCAGGCGCTGAGACGAATGCCGCCAAGATCGAGCGTCTAGGACTTACGGTTCAGGAGTTATTCACAGAAACATGGTTCTGAACATGCTGCCAATTTCTCGCCTGGGAAACATGCAGAGAAGTCCAAGATAGTGTTTTTTAGACTGGCTGCCACGAGCTGAATCGAATGCAGCCAAGAGCGAGCGTCTAGGACTTACGGTTCAGGAGTTATTCACAGAAACATGGTTCTTTTACTGCCAGCCGCGAAAGCGAAAATAACCAAGATCGAGCGTCTAGGATTTACTTGTCAATAACTCGCCTGGGAAACATCCAGAGAAGTCAAACACAGTGCTCCTATACTAATTGCCAGGCGCTGAGACGAATGCCGCCAAGATCGAGCGTCTAGGACTTACGGTTCAGGAGTTATTCACAGAAACATGGTTCTGAACATGCTGCCAATTGCTCGCCTGGGAAACATGCAGAGAAGTCCAAGATAGTGTTTTTTAGACTGGCTGCCACGAGCTGAATCGAATGCAGCCAAGAGCGAGCGTCTAGGACTTACGGTTCAGGAGTTATTCACAGAAACATGGTTCTTTTACTGCCAGCCGCGAAAGCGAAAATAACCAAGATCGAGCGTCTAGGATTTACTTGTCAATAACTCGCCTGGGAAACATCCAGAGAAGTCAAACACAGTGCTCCTATACTAATTGCCAGGCGCTGAGACGAATGCCGCCAAGATCGAGCGTCTAGGACTTACGGTTCAAGAATTAGCTTTAGAAACATTTGCCTTAGGAACATGCAGAGAAGTCCAAGATAGTGTTTTTTAGACTGGCTGCCACGAGCTGAATCGAATGCAGCCAAGAGCGAGCGTCTAGGACTTACGGTTCAGGAGTTATTCACAGAAACATGGTTCTGAACATGCTGCCAATTGCTCGCCTGGGAAACATGCAGAGAAGTCCAAGATAGTGTTTTTTAGACTGGCTGCCACGAGCTGAATCGAATGCAGCCAAGAGCGAGCGTCTAGGACTTACGGTTCAGGAGTTATTCACAGAAACATGGTTCTGAACATGCTGCCAATTTCTCGCCTGGGAAACATGCAGAGAAGTCCAAGATAGTGTTTTTTAGACTGGCTGCCACGAGCTGAATCGAATGCAGCCAAGAGCGAGCGTCTAGGACTTACGGTTCAGGAGTTATTCACAGAAACATGGTTCTTTTACTGCCAGCCGCGAAAGCGAAAATAACCAAGATCGAGCGTCTAGGATTTACTTGTCAATAACTCGCCTGGGAAACATCCAGAGAAGTCAAACACAGTGCTCCTATACTAATTGCCAGGCGCTGAGACGAATGCCGCCAAGATCGAGCGTCTAGGACTTACGGTTCAGGAGTTATTCACAGAAACATGGTTCTGAACATGCTGCCAATTTCTCGCCTGGGAAACATGCAGAGAAGTCCAAGATAGTGTTTTTTAGACTGGCTGCCACGAGCTGAATCGAATGCAGCCAAGAGCGAGCGTCTAGGACTTACGGTTCAGGAGTTATTCACAGAAACATGGTTCTTTTACTGCCAGCCGCGAAAGCGAAAATAACCAAGATCGAGCGTCTAGGATTTACTTGTCAATAACTCGCCTGGGAAACATCCAGAGAAGTCAAACACAGTGCTCCTATACTAATTGCCAGGCGCTGAGACGAATGCCGCCAAGATCGAGCGTCTAGGACTTACGGTTCAGGAGTTATTCACAGAAACATGGTTCTGAACATGCTGCCAATTTCTCGCCTGGGAAACATGCAGAGAAGTCCAAGATAGTGTTTTTTAGACTGGCTGCCACGAGCTGAATCGAATGCAGCCAAGAGCGAGCGTCTAGGACTTACGGTTCAGGAGTTATTCACAGAAACATGGTTCTGAACATGCTGCCAATTGCTCGCCTGGGAAACATGCAGAGAAGTCCAAGATAGTGTTTTTTAGACTGGCTGCCACGAGCTGAATCGAATGCAGCCAAGAGCGAGCGTCTAGGACTTACGGTTCAGGAGTTATTCACAGAAACATGGTTCTGAACATGCTGCCAATTTCTCGCCTGGGAAACATGCAGAGAAGTCCAAGATAGTGTTTTTTAGACTGGCTGCCACGAGCTGAATCGAATGCAGCCAAGAGCGAGCGTCTAGGACTTACGGTTCAGGAGTTATTCACAGAAACATGGTTCTTTTACTGCCAGCCGCGAAAGCGAAAATAACCAAGATCGAGCGTCTAGGATTTACTTGTCAATAACTCGCCTGGGAAACATCCAGAGAAGTCAAACACAGTGCTCCTATACTAATTGCCAGGCGCTGAGACGAATGCCGCCAAGATCGAGCGTCTAGGACTTACGGTTCAAGAATTAGCTTTAGAAACATTTGCCTTAGGAACATGCAGAGAAGTCCAAGATAGTGTTTTTTAGACTGGCTGCCACGAGCTGAATCGAATGCAGCCAAGAGCGAGCGTCTAGGACTTACGGTTCAGGAGTTATTCACAGAAACATGGTTCTGAACATGCTGCCAATTGCTCGCCTGGGAAACATGCAGAGAAGTCCAAGATAGTGTTTTTTAGACTGGCTGCCACGAGCTGAATCGAATGCAGCCAAGAGCGAGCGTCTAGGACTTACGGTTCAGGAGTTATTCACAGAAACATGGTTCTTTTACTGCCAGCCGCGAAAGCGAAAATAACCAAGATCGAGCGTCTAGGATTTACTTGTCAATAACTCGCCTGGGAAACATCCAGAGAAGTCAAACACAGTGCTCCTATACTAATTGCCAGGCGCTGAGACGAATGCCGCCAAGATCGAGCGTCTAGGACTTACGGTTCAAGAATTAGCTTTAGAAACATTTGCCTTAGGAACATGCAGAGAAGTCCAAGATAGTGTTTTTTAGACTGGCTGCCACGAGCTGAATCGAATGCAGCCAAGAGCGAGCGTCTAGGACTTACGGTTCAGGAGTTATTCACAGAAACATGGTTCTGAACATGCTGCCAATTTCTCGCCTGGGAAACATGCAGAGAAGTCCAAGATAGTGTTTTTTAGACTGGCTGCCACGAGCTGAATCGAATGCAGCCAAGAGCGAGCGTCTAGGACTTACGGTTCAGGAGTTATTCACAGAAACATGGTTCTTTTACTGCCAGCCGCGAAAGCGAAAATAACCAAGATCGAGCGTCTAGGATTTACTTGTCAATAACTCGCCTGGGAAACATCCAGAGAAGTCAAACACAGTGCTCCTATACTAATTGCCAGGCGCTGAGACGAATGCCGCCAAGATCGAGCGTCTAGGACTTACGGTTCAGGAGTTATTCACAGAAACATGGTTCTGAACATGCTGCCAATTTCTCGCCTGGGAAACATGCAGAGAAGTCCAAGATAGTGTTTTTTAGACTGGCTGCCACGAGCTGAATCGAATGCAGCCAAGAGCGAGCGTCTAGGACTTACGGTTCAGGAGTTATTCACAGAAACATGGTTCTGAACATGCTGCCAATTTCTCGCCTGGGAAACATGCAGAGAAGTCCAAGATAGTGTTTTTTAGACTGGCTGCCACGAGCTGAATCGAATGCAGCCAAGAGCGAGCGTCTAGGACTTACGGTTCAGGAGTTATTCACAGAAACATGGTTCTGAACATGCTGCCAATTGCTCGCCTGGGAAACATGCAGAGAAGTCCAAGATAGTGTTTTTTAGACTGGCTGCCACGAGCTGAATCGAATGCAGCCAAGAGCGAGCGTCTAGGACTTACGGTTCAGGAGTTATTCACAGAAACATGGTTCTGAACATGCTGCCAATTTCTCGCCTGGGAAACATGCAGAGAAGTCCAAGATAGTGTTTTTTAGACTGGCTGCCACGAGCTGAATCGAATGCAGCCAAGAGCGAGCGTCTAGGACTTACGGTTCAGGAGTTATTCACAGAAACATGGTTCTGAACATGCTGCCAATTTCTCGCCTGGGAAACATGCAGAGAAGTCCAAGATAGTGTTTTTTAGACTGGCTGCCACGAGCTGAATCGAATGCAGCCAAGAGCGAGCGTCTAGGACTTACGGTTCAGGAGTTATTCACAGAAACATGATCGAGCGTCTAGGATTTACTTGTCAATAACTCGCCTGGGAAACATCCAGAGAAGTCAAACACAGTGCTCCTATACTAATTGCCAGGCGCTGAGACGAATGCCGCCAAGATCGAGCGTCTAGGACTTACGGTTCAAGAATTAGCTTTAGAAACATTTGCCTTAGGAACATGCAGAGAAGTCCAAGATAGTGTTTTTTAGACTGGCTGCCACGAGCTGAATCGAATGCAGCCAAGAGCGAGCGTCTAGGACTTACGGTTCAGGAGTTATTCACAGAAACATGGTTCTGAACATGCTGCCAATTTCTCGCCTGGGAAACATGCAGAGAAGTCCAAGATAGTGTTTTTTAGACTGGCTGCCACGAGCTGAATCGAATGCAGCCAAGAGCGAGCGTCTAGGACTTACGGTTCAGGAGTTATTCACAGAAACATGGTTCTTTTACTGCCAGCCGCGAAAGCGAAAATAACCAAGATCGAGCGTCTAGGATTTACTTGTCAATAACTCGCCTGGGAAACATCCAGAGAAGTCAAACACAGTGCTCCTATACTAATTGCCAGGCGCTGAGACGAATGCCGCCAAGATCGAGCGTCTAGGACTTACGGTTCAGGAGTTATTCACAGAAACATGGTTCTGAACATGCTGCCAATTTCTCGCCTGGGAAACATGCAGAGAAGTCCAAGATAGTGTTTTTTAGACTGGCTGCCACGAGCTGAATCGAATGCAGCCAAGAGCGAGCGTCTAGGACTTACGGTTCAGGAGTTATTCACAGAAACATGGTTCTTTTACTGCCAGCCGCGAAAGCGAAAATAACCAAGATCGAGCGTCTAGGATTTACTTGTCAATAACTCGCCTGGGAAACATCCAGAGAAGTCAAACACAGTGCTCCTATACTAATTGCCAGGCGCTGAGACGAATGCCGCCAAGATCGAGCGTCTAGGACTTACGGTTCAGGAGTTATTCACAGAAACATGGTTCTGAACATGCTGCCAATTTCTCGCCTGGGAAACATGCAGAGAAGTCCAAGATAGTGTTTTTTAGACTGGCTGCCACGAGCTGAATCGAATGCAGCCAAGAGCGAGCGTCTAGGACTTACGGTTCAGGAGTTATTCACAGAAACATGGTTCTGAACATGCTGCCAATTTCTCGCCTGGGAAACATGCAGAGAAGTCCAAGATAGTGTTTTTTAGACTGGCTGCCACGAGCTGAATCGAATGCAGCCAAGAGCGAGCGTCTAGGACTTACGGTTCAGGAGTTATTCACAGAAACATGGTTCTGAACATGCTGCCAATTTCTCGCCTGGGAAACATGCAGAGAAGTCCAAGATAGTGTTTTTTAGACTGGCTGCCACGAGCTGAATCGAATGCAGCCAAGAGCGAGCGTCTAGGACTTACGGTTCAGGAGTTATTCACAGAAACATGGTTCTTTTACTGCCAGCCGCGAAAGCGAAAATAACCAAGATCGAGCGTCTAGGATTTACTTGTCAATAACTCGCCTGGGAAACATCCAGAGAAGTCAAACACAGTGCTCCTATACTAATTGCCAGGCGCTGAGACGAATGCCGCCAAGATCGAGCGTCTAGGACTTACGGTTCAGGAGTTATTCACAGAAACATGGTTCTGAACATGCTGCCAATTTCTCGCCTGGGAAACATGCAGAGAAGTCCAAGATAGTGTTTTTTAGACTGGCTGCCACGAGCTGAATCGAATGCAGCCAAGAGCGAGCGTCTAGGACTTACGGTTCAGGAGTTATTCACAGAAACATGGTTCTGAACATGCTGCCAATTGCTCGCCTGGGAAACATGCAGAGAAGTCCAAGATAGTGTTTTTTAGACTGGCTGCCACGAGCTGAATCGAATGCAGCCAAGAGCGAGCGTCTAGGACTTACGGTTCAGGAGTTATTCACAGAAACATGGTTCTGAACATGCTGCCAATTTCTCGCCTGGGAAACATGCAGAGAAGTCCAAGATAGTGTTTTTTAGACTGGCTGCCACGAGCTGAATCGAATGCAGCCAAGAGCGAGCGTCTAGGACTTACGGTTCAGGAGTTATTCACAGAAACATGGTTCTTTTACTGCCAGCCGCGAAAGCGAAAATAACCAAGATCGAGCGTCTAGGATTTACTTGTCAATAACTCGCCTGGGAAACATCCAGAGAAGTCAAACACAGTGCTCCTATACTAATTGCCAGGCGCTGAGACGAATGCCGCCAAGATCGAGCGTCTAGGACTTACGGTTCAGGAGTTATTCACAGAAACATGGTTCTGAACATGCTGCCAATTTCTCGCCTGGGAAACATGCAGAGAAGTCCAAGATAGTGTTTTTTAGACTGGCTGCCACGAGCTGAATCGAATGCAGCCAAGAGCGAGCGTCTAGGACTTACGGTTCAGGAGTTATTCACAGAAACATGGTTCTGAACATGCTGCCAATTGCTCGCCTGGGAAACATGCAGAGAAGTCCAAGATAGTGTTTTTTAGACTGGCTGCCACGAGCTGAATCGAATGCAGCCAAGAGCGAGCGTCTAGGACTTACGGTTCAGGAGTTATTCACAGAAACATGGTTCTGAACATGCTGCCAATTTCTCGCCTGGGAAACATGCAGAGAAGTCCAAGATAGTGTTTTTTAGACTGGCTGCCACGAGCTGAATCGAATGCAGCCAAGAGCGAGCGTCTAGGACTTACGGTTCAGGAGTTATTCACAGAAACATGGTTCTTTTACTGCCAGCCGCGAAAGCGAAAATAACCAAGATCGAGCGTCTAGGATTTACTTGTCAATAACTCGCCTGGGAAACATCCAGAGAAGTCAAACACAGTGCTCCTATACTAATTGCCAGGCGCTGAGACGAATGCCGCCAAGATCGAGCGTCTAGGACTTACGGTTCAAGAATTAGCTTTAGAAACATTTGCCTTAGGAACATGCAGAGAAGTCCAAGATAGTGTTTTTTAGACTGGCTGCCACGAGCTGAATCGAATGCAGCCAAGAGCGAGCGTCTAGGACTTACGGTTCAGGAGTTATTCACAGAAACATGGTTCTGAACATGCTGCCAATTGCTCGCCTGGGAAACATGCAGAGAAGTCCAAGATAGTGTTTTTTAGACTGGCTGCCACGAGCTGAATCGAATGCAGCCAAGAGCGAGCGTCTAGGACTTACGGTTCAGGAGTTATTCACAGAAACATGGTTCTTTTACTGCCAGCCGCGAAAGCGAAAATAACCAAGATCGAGCGTCTAGGATTTACTTGTCAATAACTCGCCTGGGAAACATCCAGAGAAGTCAAACACAGTGCTCCTATACTAATTGCCAGGCGCTGAGACGAATGCCGCCAAGATCGAGCGTCTAGGACTTACGGTTCAAGAATTAGCTTTAGAAACATTTGCCTTAGGAACATGCAGAGAAGTCCAAGATAGTGTTTTTTAGACTGGCTGCCACGAGCTGAATCGAATGCAGCCAAGAGCGAGCGTCTAGGACTTACGGTTCAGGAGTTATTCACAGAAACATGGTTCTGAACATGCTGCCAATTTCTCGCCTGGGAAACATGCAGAGAAGTCCAAGATAGTGTTTTTTAGACTGGCTGCCACGAGCTGAATCGAATGCAGCCAAGAGCGAGCGTCTAGGGCTTACGGTTCAGGAGTTATTCACAGAAACATGGTTCTTTTACTGCCAGCCGCGAAAGCGAAAATAACCAAGATCGAGCGTCTAGGATTTACTTGTCAATAACTCGCCTGGGAAACATCCAGAGAAGTCAAACACAGTGCTCCTATACTAATTGCCAGGCGCTGAGACGAATGCCGCCAAGATCGAGCGTCTAGGACTTACGGTTCAGGAGTTATTCACAGAAACATGGTTCTGAACATGCTGCCAATTTCTCGCCTGGGAAACATGCAGAGAAGTCCAAGATAGTGTTTTTTAGACTGGCTGCCACGAGCTGAATCGAATGCAGCCAAGAGCGAGCGTCTAGGACTTACGGTTCAGGAGTTATTCACAGAAACATGGTTCTGAACATGCTGCCAATTTCTCGTCTGGGAAACATGCAGAGAAGTCCAAGATAGTGTTTTTTAGACTGGCTGCCACGAGCTGAATCGAATGCAGCCAAGAGCGAGCGTCTAGGACTTACGGTTCAGGAGTTATTCACAGAAACATGGTTCTGAACATGCTGCCAATTTCTCGCCTGGGAAACATGCAGAGAAGTCCAAGATAGTGTTTTTTAGACTGGCTGCCACGAGCTGAATCGAATGCAGCCAAGAGCGAGAGTCTAGGACTTACGGTTCAGGAGTTATTCACAGAAACATGGTTCTGAACATGCTGCCAATTTCTCGCCTGGGAAACATGCAGAGAAGTCCAAGATAGTGTTTTTTAGACTGGCTGCCACGAGCTGAATCGGAAGTCAAACACAGTGCTCCTATACTAATTGCCAGGCGCTGAGACGAATGCCGCCAAGATCGAGCGTCTAGGACTTACGGTTCAGGAGTTATTCACAGAAACATGGTTCTGAACATGCTGCCAATTTCTCGCCTGGGAAACATGCAGAGAAGTCCAAGATAGTGTTTTTTAGACTGGCTGCCACGAGCTGAATCGAATGCAGCCAAGAGCGAGCGTCTAGGACTTACGGTTCAGGAGTTATTCACAGAAACATGGTTCTGAACATGCTGCCAATTTCTCGTCTGGGAAACATGCAGAGAAGTCCAAGATAGTGTTTTTTAGACTGGCTGCCACGAGCTGAATCGAATGCAGCCAAGAGCGAGCGTCTAGGACTTACGGTTCAGGAGTTATTCACAGAAACATGGTTCTGAACATGCTGCCAATTTCTCGCCTGGGAAACATGCAGAGAAGTCCAAGATAGTGTTTTTTAGACTGGCTGCCACGAGCTGAATCGAATGCAGCCAAGAGCGAGAGTCTAGGACTTACGGTTCAGGAGTTATTCACAGAAACATGGTTCTGAACATGCTGCCAATTTCTCGCCTGGGAAACATGCAGAGAAGTCCAAGATAGTGTTTTTTAGACTGGCTGCCACGAGCTGAATCGAATGCAGCCAAGAGCGAGCGTCTAGGACTTACGGTTCAGGAGTTATTCACAGAAACATGGTTCTGAACATGCTGCCAATTGCTCGCCTGGGAAACATGCAGAGAAGTCCAAGATAGTGTTTTTTAGACTGGCTGCCACGAGCTGAATCGAATGCAGCCAAGAGCGAGCGTCTAGGACTTACGGTTCAGGAGTTATTCACAGAAACATGGTTCTGAACATGCTGCCAATTGCTCGCCTGGGAAACATGCAGAGAAGTCCAAGATAGTGTTTTTTAGACTGGCTGCCACGAGCTGAATCGAATGCAGCCAAGAGCGAGCGTCTAGGACTTACGGTTCAGGAGTTATTCACAGAAACATGGTTCTTTTACTGCCAGCCGCGAAAGCGAAAATAACCAAGATCGAGCGTCTAGGATTTACTTGTCAATAACTCGCCTGGGAAACATCCAGAGAAGTCAAACACAGTGCTCCTATACTAATTGCCAGGCGCTGAGACGAATGCCGCCAAGATCGAGCGTCTAGGACTTACGGTTCAGGAGTTATTCACAGAAACATGGTTCTGAACATGCTGCCAATTTCTCGCCTGGGAAACATGCAGAGAAGTCCAAGATAGTGTTTTTTAGACTGGCTGCCACGAGCTGAATCGAATGCAGCCAAGAGCGAGCGTCTAGGACTTACGGTTCAGGAGTTATTCACAGAAACATGGTTCTGAACATGCTGCCAATTGCTCGCCTGGGAAACATGCAGAGAAGTCCAAGATAGTGTTTTTTAGACTGGCTGCCACGAGCTGAATCGAATGCAGCCAAGAGCGAGCGTCTAGGACTTACGGTTCAGGAGTTATTCACAGAAACATGGTTCTTTTACTGCCAGCCGCGAAAGCGAAAATAACCAAGATCGAGCGTCTAGGATTTACTTGTCAATAACTCGCCTGGGAAACATCCAGAGAAGTCAAACACAGTGCTCCTATACTAATTGCCAGGCGCTGAGACGAATGCCGCCAAGATCGAGCGTCTAGGACTTACGGTTCAAGAATTAGCTTTAGAAACATTTGCCTTAGGAACATGCAGAGAAGTCCAAGATAGTGTTTTTTAGACTGGCTGCCACGAGCTGAATCGAATGCAGCCAAGAGCGAGCGTCTAGGACTTACGGTTCAGGAGTTATTCACAGAAACATGGTTCTGAACATGCTGCCAATTGCTCGCCTGGGAAACATGCAGAGAAGTCCAAGATAGTGTTTTTTAGACTGGCTGCCACGAGCTGAATCGAATGCAGCCAAGAGCGAGCGTCTAGGACTTACGGTTCAGGAGTTATTCACAGAAACATGGTTCTGAACATGCTGCCAATTTCTCGCCTGGGAAACATGCAGAGAAGTCCAAGATAGTGTTTTTTAGACTGGCTGCCACGAGCTGAATCGAATGCAGCCAAGAGCGAGCGTCTAGGACTTACGGTTCAGGAGTTATTCACAGAAACATGGTTCTTTTACTGCCAGCCGCGAAAGCGAAAATAACCAAGATCGAGCGTCTAGGATTTACTTGTCAATAACTCGCCTGGGAAACATCCAGAGAAGTCAAACACAGTGCTCCTATACTAATTGCCAGGCGCTGAGACGAATGCCGCCAAGATCGAGCGTCTAGGACTTACGGTTCAGGAGTTATTCACAGAAACATGGTTCTGAACATGCTGCCAATTTCTCGCCTGGGAAACATGCAGAGAAGTCCAAGATAGTGTTTTTTAGACTGGCTGCCACGAGCTGAATCGAATGCAGCCAAGAGCGAGCGTCTAGGACTTACGGTTCAGGAGTTATTCACAGAAACATGGTTCTGAACATGCTGCCAATTGCTCGCCTGGGAAACATGCAGAGAAGTCCAAGATAGTGTTTTTTAGACTGGCTGTCACGAGCTGAATCGAATGCAGCCAAGAGCGAGCGTCTAGGACTTACGGTTCAGGAGTTATTCACAGAAACATGGTTCTGAACATGCTGCCAATTTCTCGCCTGGGAAACATGCAGAGAAGTCCAAGATAGTGTTTTTTAGACTGGCTGCCACGAGCTGAATCGAATGCAGCCAAGAGCGAGCGTCTAGGACTTACGGTTCAGGAGTTATTCACAGAAACATGGTTCTGAACATGCTGCCAATTTCTCGCCTGGGAAACATGCAGAGAAGTCCAAGATAGTGTTTTTTAGACTGGCTGCCACGAGCTGAATCGAATGCAGCCAAGAGCGAGCGTCTAGGACTTACGGTTCAGGAGTTATTCACAGAAACATGATCGAGCGTCTAGGATTTACTTGTCAATAACTCGCCTGGGAAACATCCAGAGAAGTCAAACACAGTGCTCCTATACTAATTGCCAGGCGCTGAGACGAATGCCGCCAAGATCGAGCGTCTAGGACTTACGGTTCAAGAATTAGCTTTAGAAACATTTGCCTTAGGAACATGCAGAGAAGTCCAAGATAGTGTTTTTTAGACTGGCTGCCACGAGCTGAATCGAATGCAGCCAAGAGCGAGCGTCTAGGACTTACGGTTCAGGAGTTATTCACAGAAACATGGTTCTGAACATGCTGCCAATTTCTCGCCTGGGAAACATGCAGAGAAGTCCAAGATAGTGTTTTTTAGACTGGCTGCCACGAGCTGAATCGAATGCAGCCAAGAGCGAGCGTCTAGGACTTACGGTTCAGGAGTTATTCACAGAAACATGGTTCTTTTACTGCCAGCCGCGAAAGCGAAAATAACCAAGATCGAGCGTCTAGGATTTACTTGTCAATAACTCGCCTGGGAAACATCCAGAGAAGTCAAACACAGTGCTCCTATACTAATTGCCAGGCGCTGAGACGAATGCCGCCAAGATCGAGCGTCTAGGACTTACGGTTCAGGAGTTATTCACAGAAACATGGTTCTGAACATGCTGCCAATTTCTCGCCTGGGAAACATGCAGAGAAGTCCAAGATAGTGTTTTTTAGACTGGCTGCCACGAGCTGAATCGAATGCAGCCAAGAGCGAGCGTCTAGGACTTACGGTTCAGGAGTTATTCACAGAAACATGGTTCTTTTACTGCCAGCCGCGAAAGCGAAAATAACCAAGATCGAGCGTCTAGGATTTACTTGTCAATAACTCGCCTGGGAAACATCCAGAGAAGTCAAACACAGTGCTCCTATACTAATTGCCAGGCGCTGAGACGAATGCCGCCAAGATCGAGCGTCTAGGACTTACGGTTCAGGAGTTATTCACAGAAACATGGTTCTGAACATGCTGCCAATTGCTCGCCTGGGAAACATGCAGAGAAGTCCAAGATAGTGTTTTTTAGACTGGCTGCCACGAGCTGAATCGAATGCAGCCAAGAGCGAGCGTCTAGGACTTACGGTTCAGGAGTTATTCACAGAAACATGGTTCTTTTACTGCCAGCCGCGAAAGCGAAAATAACCAAGATCGAGCGTCTAGGATTTACTTGTCAATAACTCGCCTGGGAAACATCCAGAGAAGTCAAACACAGTGCTCCTATACTAATTGCCAGGCGCTGAGACGAATGCCGCCAAGATCGAGCGTCTAGGACTTACGGTTCAAGAATTAGCTTTAGAAACATTTGCCTTAGGAACATGCAGAGAAGTCCAAGATAGTGTTTTTTAGACTGGCTGCCACGAGCTGAATCGAATGCAGCCAAGAGCGAGCGTCTAGGACTTACGGTTCAGGAGTTATTCACAGAAACATGGTTCTGAACATGCTGCCAATTGCTCGCCTGGGAAACATGCAGAGAAGTCCAAGATAGTGTTTTTTAGACTGGCTGCCACGAGCTGAATCGAATGCAGCCAAGAGCGAGCGTCTAGGACTTACGGTTCAGGAGTTATTCACAGAAACATGGTTCTGAACATGCTGCCAATTTCTCGCCTGGGAAACATGCAGAGAAGTCCAAGATAGTGTTTTTTAGACTGGCTGCCACGAGCTGAATCGAATGCAGCCAAGAGCGAGCGTCTAGGACTTACGGTTCAGGAGTTATTCACAGAAACATGGTTCTTTTACTGCCAGCCGCGAAAGCGAAAATAACCAAGATCGAGCGTCTAGGATTTACTTGTCAATAACTCGCCTGGGAAACATCCAGAGAAGTCAAACACAGTGCTCCTATACTAATTGCCAGGCGCTGAGACGAATGCCGCCAAGATCGAGCGTCTAGGACTTACGGTTCAGGAGTTATTCACAGAAACATGGTTCTGAACATGCTGCCAATTTCTCGCCTGGGAAACATGCAGAGAAGTCCAAGATAGTGTTTTTTAGACTGGCTGCCACGAGCTGAATCGAATGCAGCCAAGAGCGAGCGTCTAGGACTTACGGTTCAGGAGTTATTCACAGAAACATGGTTCTTTTACTGCCAGCCGCGAAAGCGAAAATAACCAAGATCGAGCGTCTAGGATTTACTTGTCAATAACTCGCCTGGGAAACATCCAGAGAAGTCAAACACAGTGCTCCTATACTAATTGCCAGGCGCTGAGACGAATGCCGCCAAGATCGAGCGTCTAGGACTTACGGTTCAGGAGTTATTCACAGAAACATGGTTCTGAACATGCTGCCAATTTCTCGCCTGGGAAACATGCAGAGAAGTCCAAGATAGTGTTTTTTAGACTGGCTGCCACGAGCTGAATCGAATGCAGCCAAGAGCGAGCGTCTAGGACTTACGGTTCAGGAGTTATTCACAGAAACATGGTTCTGAACATGCTGCCAATTGCTCGCCTGGGAAACATGCAGAGAAGTCCAAGATAGTGTTTTTTAGACTGGCTGCCACGAGCTGAATCGAATGCAGCCAAGAGCGAGCGTCTAGGACTTACGGTTCAGGAGTTATTCACAGAAACATGGTTCTGAACATGCTGCCAATTTCTCGCCTGGGAAACATGCAGAGAAGTCCAAGATAGTGTTTTTTAGACTGGCTGCCACGAGCTGAATCGAATGCAGCCAAGAGCGAGCGTCTAGGACTTACGGTTCAGGAGTTATTCACAGAAACATGGTTCTTTTACTGCCAGCCGCGAAAGCGAAAATAACCAAGATCGAGCGTCTAGGATTTACTTGTCAATAACTCGCCTGGGAAACATCCAGAGAAGTCAAACACAGTGCTCCTATACTAATTGCCAGGCGCTGAGACGAATGCCGCCAAGATCGAGCGTCTAGGACTTACGGTTCAAGAATTAGCTTTAGAAACATTTGCCTTAGGAACATGCAGAGAAGTCCAAGATAGTGTTTTTTAGACTGGCTGCCACGAGCTGAATCGAATGCAGCCAAGAGCGAGCGTCTAGGACTTACGGTTCAGGAGTTATTCACAGAAACATGGTTCTGAACATGCTGCCAATTGCTCGCCTGGGAAACATGCAGAGAAGTCCAAGATAGTGTTTTTTAGACTGGCTGCCACGAGCTGAATCGAATGCAGCCAAGAGCGAGCGTCTAGGACTTACGGTTCAGGAGTTATTCACAGAAACATGGTTCTTTTACTGCCAGCCGCGAAAGCGAAAATAACCAAGATCGAGCGTCTAGGATTTACTTGTCAATAACTCGCCTGGGAAACATCCAGAGAAGTCAAACACAGTGCTCCTATACTAATTGCCAGGCGCTGAGACGAATGCCGCCAAGATCGAGCGTCTAGGACTTACGGTTCAAGAATTAGCTTTAGAAACATTTGCCTTAGGAACATGCAGAGAAGTCCAAGATAGTGTTTTTTAGACTGGCTGCCACGAGCTGAATCGAATGCAGCCAAGAGCGAGCGTCTAGGACTTACGGTTCAGGAGTTATTCACAGAAACATGGTTCTGAACATGCTGCCAATTTCTCGCCTGGGAAACATGCAGAGAAGTCCAAGATAGTGTTTTTTAGACTGGCTGCCACGAGCTGAATCGAATGCAGCCAAGAGCGAGCGTCTAGGACTTACGGTTCAGGAGTTATTCACAGAAACATGGTTCTTTTACTGCCAGCCGCGAAAGCGAAAATAACCAAGATCGAGCGTCTAGGATTTACTTGTCAATAACTCGCCTGGGAAACATCCAGAGAAGTCAAACACAGTGCTCCTATACTAATTGCCAGGCGCTGAGACGAATGCCGCCAAGATCGAGCGTCTAGGACTTACGGTTCAGGAGTTATTCACAGAAACATGGTTCTGAACATGCTGCCAATTTCTCGCCTGGGAAACATGCAGAGAAGTCCAAGATAGTGTTTTTTAGACTGGCTGCCACGAGCTGAATCGAATGCAGCCAAGAGCGAGCGTCTAGGACTTACGGTTCAGGAGTTATTCACAGAAACATGGTTCTGAACATGCTGCCAATTTCTCGCCTGGGAAACATGCAGAGAAGTCCAAGATAGTGTTTTTTAGACTGGCTGCCACGAGCTGAATCGAATGCAGCCAAGAGCGAGCGTCTAGGACTTACGGTTCAGGAGTTATTCACAGAAACATGGTTCTGAACATGCTGCCAATTGCTCGCCTGGGAAACATGCAGAGAAGTCCAAGATAGTGTTTTTTAGACTGGCTGCCACGAGCTGAATCGAATGCAGCCAAGAGCGAGCGTCTAGGACTTACGGTTCAGGAGTTATTCACAGAAACATGGTTCTGAACATGCTGCCAATTGCTCGCCTGGGAAACATGCAGAGAAGTCCAAGATAGTGTTTTTTAGACTGGCTGCCACGAGCTGAATCGAATGCAGCCAAGAGCGAGCGTCTAGGACTTACGGTTCAGGAGTTATTCACAGAAACATGGTTCTGAACATGCTGCCAATTTCTCGCCTGGGAAACATGCAGAGAAGTCCAAGATAGTGTTTTTTAGACTGGCTGCCACGAGCTGAATCGAATGCAGCCAAGAGCGAGCGTCTAGGACTTACGGTTCAGGAGTTATTCACAGAAACATGGTTCTGAACATGCTGCCAATTGCTCGCCTGGGAAACATGCAGAGAAGTCCAAGATAGTGTTTTTTAGACTGGCTGCCACGAGCTGAATCGAATGCAGCCAAGAGCGAGCGTCTAGGACTTACGGTTCAGGAGTTATTCACAGAAACATGGTTCTGAACATGCTGCCAATTGCTCGCCTGGGAAACATGCAGAGAAGTCCAAGATAGTGTTTTTTAGACTGGCTGCCACGAGCTGAATCGAATGCAGCCAAGAGCGAGCGTCTAGGACTTACGGTTCAGGAGTTATTCACAGAAACATGGTTCTTTTACTGCCAGCCGCGAAAGCGAAAATAACCAAGATCGAGCGTCTAGGATTTACTTGTCAATAACTCGCCTGGGAAACATCCAGAGAAGTCAAACACAGTGCTCCTATACTAATTGCCAGGCGCTGAGACGAATGCCGCCAAGATCGAGCGTCTAGGACTTACGGTTCAAGAATTAGCTTTAGAAACATTTGCCTTAGGAACATGCAGAGAAGTCCAAGATAGTGTTTTTTAGACTGGCTGCCACGAGCTGAATCGAATGCAGCCAAGAGCGAGCGTCTAGGACTTACGGTTCAGGAGTTATTCACAGAAACATGGTTCTGAACATGCTGCCAATTTCTCGCCTGGGAAACATGCAGAGAAGTCCAAGATAGTGTTTTTTAGACTGGCTGCCACGAGCTGAATCGAATGCAGCCAAGAGCGAGCGTCTAGGACTTACGGTTCAGGAGTTATTCACAGAAACATGGTTCTTTTACTGCCAGCCGCGAAAGCGAAAATAACCAAGATCGAGCGTCTAGGATTTACTTGTCAATAACTCGCCTGGGAAACATCCAGAGAAGTCAAACACAGTGCTCCTATACTAATTGCCAGGCGCTGAGACGAATGCCGCCAAGATCGAGCGTCTAGGACTTACGGTTCAGGAGTTATTCACAGAAACATGGTTCTGAACATGCTGCCAATTTCTCGCCTGGGAAACATGCAGAGAAGTCCAAGATAGTGTTTTTTAGACTGGCTGCCACGAGCTGAATCGAATGCAGCCAAGAGCGAGCGTCTAGGACTTACGGTTCAGGAGTTATTCACAGAAACATGGTTCTGAACATGCTGCCAATTTCTCGCCTGGGAAACATGCAGAGAAGTCCAAGATAGTGTTTTTTAGACTGGCTGCCACGAGCTGAATCGAATGCAGCCAAGAGCGAGCGTCTAGGACTTACGGTTCAGGAGTTATTCACAGAAACATGGTTCTGAACATGCTGCCAATTGCTCGCCTGGGAAACATGCAGAGAAGTCCAAGATAGTGTTTTTTAGACTGGCTGCCACGAGCTGAATCGAATGCAGCCAAGAGCGAGCGTCTAGGACTTACGGTTCAGGAGTTATTCACAGAAACATGGTTCTGAACATGCTGCCAATTTCTCGCCTGGGAAACATGCAGAGAAGTCCAAGATAGTGTTTTTTAGACTGGCTGCCACGAGCTGAATCGAATGCAGCCAAGAGCGAGCGTCTAGGACTTACGGTTCAGGAGTTATTCACAGAAACATGGTTCTGAACATGCTGCCAATTTCTCGCCTGGGAAACATGCAGAGAAGTCCAAGATAGTGTTTTTTAGACTGGCTGCCACGAGCTGAATCGAATGCAGCCAAGAGCGAGCGTCTAGGACTTACGGTTCAGGAGTTATTCACAGAAACATGATCGAGCGTCTAGGATTTACTTGTCAATAACTCGCCTGGGAAACATCCAGAGAAGTCAAACACAGTGCTCCTATACTAATTGCCAGGCGCTGAGACGAATGCCGCCAAGATCGAGCGTCTAGGACTTACGGTTCAAGAATTAGCTTTAGAAACATTTGCCTTAGGAACATGCAGAGAAGTCCAAGATAGTGTTTTTTAGACTGGCTGCCACGAGCTGAATCGAATGCAGCCAAGAGCGAGCGTCTAGGACTTACGGTTCAGGAGTTATTCACAGAAACATGGTTCTGAACATGCTGCCAATTTCTCGCCTGGGAAACATGCAGAGAAGTCCAAGATAGTGTTTTTTAGACTGGCTGCCACGAGCTGAATCGAATGCAGCCAAGAGCGAGCGTCTAGGACTTACGGTTCAGGAGTTATTCACAGAAACATGGTTCTTTTACTGCCAGCCGCGAAAGCGAAAATAACCAAGATCGAGCGTCTAGGATTTACTTGTCAATAACTCGCCTGGGAAACATCCAGAGAAGTCAAACACAGTGCTCCTATACTAATTGCCAGGCGCTGAGACGAATGCCGCCAAGATCGAGCGTCTAGGACTTACGGTTCAGGAGTTATTCACAGAAACATGGTTCTGAACATGCTGCCAATTTCTCGCCTGGGAAACATGCAGAGAAGTCCAAGATAGTGTTTTTTAGACTGGCTGCCACGAGCTGAATCGAATGCAGCCAAGAGCGAGCGTCTAGGACTTACGGTTCAGGAGTTATTCACAGAAACATGGTTCTTTTACTGCCAGCCGCGAAAGCGAAAATAACCAAGATCGAGCGTCTAGGATTTACTTGTCAATAACTCGCCTGGGAAACATCCAGAGAAGTCAAACACAGTGCTCCTATACTAATTGCCAGGCGCTGAGACGAATGCCGCCAAGATCGAGCGTCTAGGACTTACGGTTCAGGAGTTATTCACAGAAACATGGTTCTGAACATGCTGCCAATTTCTCGCCTGGGAAACATGCAGAGAAGTCCAAGATAGTGTTTTTTAGACTGGCTGCCACGAGCTGAATCGAATGCAGCCAAGAGCGAGCGTCTAGGACTTACGGTTCAGGAGTTATTCACAGAAACATGGTTCTGAACATGCTGCCAATTTCTCGCCTGGGAAACATGCAGAGAAGTCCAAGATAGTGTTTTTTAGACTGGCTGCCACGAGCTGAATCGAATGCAGCCAAGAGCGAGCGTCTAGGACTTACGGTTCAGGAGTTATTCACAGAAACATGGTTCTGAACATGCTGCCAATTTCTCGCCTGGGAAACATGCAGAGAAGTCCAAGATAGTGTTTTTTAGACTGGCTGCCACGAGCTGAATCGAATGCAGCCAAGAGCGAGCGTCTAGGACTTACGGTTCAGGAGTTATTCACAGAAACATGGTTCTTTTACTGCCAGCCGCGAAAGCGAAAATAACCAAGATCGAGCGTCTAGGATTTACTTGTCAATAACTCGCCTGGGAAACATCCAGAGAAGTCAAACACAGTGCTCCTATACTAATTGCCAGGCGCTGAGACGAATGCCGCCAAGATCGAGCGTCTAGGACTTACGGTTCAGGAGTTATTCACAGAAACATGGTTCTGAACATGCTGCCAATTTCTCGCCTGGGAAACATGCAGAGAAGTCCAAGATAGTGTTTTTTAGACTGGCTGCCACGAGCTGAATCGAATGCAGCCAAGAGCGAGCGTCTAGGACTTACGGTTCAGGAGTTATTCACAGAAACATGGTTCTGAACATGCTGCCAATTGCTCGCCTGGGAAACATGCAGAGAAGTCCAAGATAGTGTTTTTTAGACTGGCTGCCACGAGCTGAATCGAATGCAGCCAAGAGCGAGCGTCTAGGACTTACGGTTCAGGAGTTATTCACAGAAACATGGTTCTGAACATGCTGCCAATTTCTCGCCTGGGAAACATGCAGAGAAGTCCAAGATAGTGTTTTTTAGACTGGCTGCCACGAGCTGAATCGAATGCAGCCAAGAGCGAGCGTCTAGGACTTACGGTTCAGGAGTTATTCACAGAAACATGGTTCTTTTACTGCCAGCCGCGAAAGCGAAAATAACCAAGATCGAGCGTCTAGGATTTACTTGTCAATAACTCGCCTGGGAAACATCCAGAGAAGTCAAACACAGTGCTCCTATACTAATTGCCAGGCGCTGAGACGAATGCCGCCAAGATCGAGCGTCTAGGACTTACGGTTCAGGAGTTATTCACAGAAACATGGTTCTGAACATGCTGCCAATTTCTCGCCTGGGAAACATGCAGAGAAGTCCAAGATAGTGTTTTTTAGACTGGCTGCCACGAGCTGAATCGAATGCAGCCAAGAGCGAGCGTCTAGGACTTACGGTTCAGGAGTTATTCACAGAAACATTGTTCTGAACATGCTGCCAATTGCTCGCCTGGGAAACATGCAGAGAAGTCCAAGATAGTGTTTTTTAGACTGGCTGCCACGAGCTGAATCGAATGCAGCCAAGAGCGAGCGTCTAGGACTTACGGTTCAGGAGTTATTCACAGAAACATGGTTCTGAACATGCTGCCAATTTCTCGCCTGGGAAACATGCAGAGAAGTCCAAGATAGTGTTTTTTAGACTGGCTGCCACGAGCTGAATCGAATGCAGCCAAGAGCGAGCGTCTAGGACTTACGGTTCAGGAGTTATTCACAGAAACATGGTTCTTTTACTGCCAGCCGCGAAAGCGAAAATAACCAAGATCGAGCGTCTAGGATTTACTTGTCAATAACTCGCCTGGGAAACATCCAGAGAAGTCAAACACAGTGCTCCTATACTAATTGCCAGGCGCTGAGACGAATGCCGCCAAGATCGAGCGTCTAGGACTTACGGTTCAAGAATTAGCTTTAGAAACATTTGCCTTAGGAACATGCAGAGAAGTCCAAGATAGTGTTTTTTAGACTGGCTGCCACGAGCTGAATCGAATGCAGCCAAGAGCGAGCGTCTAGGACTTACGGTTCAGGAGTTATTCACAGAAACATGGTTCTGAACATGCTGCCAATTGCTCGCCTGGGAAACATGCAGAGAAGTCCAAGATAGTGTTTTTTAGACTGGCTGCCACGAGCTGAATCGAATGCAGCCAAGAGCGAGCGTCTAGGACTTACGGTTCAGGAGTTATTCACAGAAACATGGTTCTTTTACTGCCAGCCGCGAAAGCGAAAATAACCAAGATCGAGCGTCTAGGATTTACTTGTCAATAACTCGCCTGGGAAACATCCAGAGAAGTCAAACACAGTGCTCCTATACTAATTGCCAGGCGCTGAGACGAATGCCGCCAAGATCGAGCGTCTAGGACTTACGGTTCAAGAATTAGCTTTAGAAACATTTGCCTTAGGAACATGCAGAGAAGTCCAAGATAGTGTTTTTTAGACTGGCTGCCACGAGCTGAATCGAATGCAGCCAAGAGCGAGCGTCTAGGACTTACGGTTCAGGAGTTATTCACAGAAACATGGTTCTGAACATGCTGCCAATTTCTCGCCTGGGAAACATGCAGAGAAGTCCAAGATAGTGTTTTTTAGACTGGCTGCCACGAGCTGAATCGAATGCAGCCAAGAAAGAGCGTCTAGGGCTTACGGTTCAGGAGTTATTCACAGAAACATGGTTCTTTTACTGCCAGCCGCGAAAGCGAAAATAACCAAGATCGAGCGTCTAGGATTTACTTGTCAATAACTCGCCTGGGAAACATCCAGAGAAGTCAAACACAGTGCTCCTATACTAATTGCCAGGCGCTGAGACGAATGCCGCCAAGATCGAGCGTCTAGGACTTACGGTTCAGGAGTTATTCACAGAAACATGGTTCTGAACATGCTGCCAATTTCTCGCCTGGGAAACATGCAGAGAAGTCCAAGATAGTGTTTTTTAGACTGGCTGCCACGAGCTGAATCGAATGCAGCCAAGAGCGAGCGTCTAGGACTTACGGTTCAGGAGTTATTCACAGAAACATGGTTCTGAACATGCTGCCAATTTCTCGTCTGGGAAACATGCAGAGAAGTCCAAGATAGTGTTTTTTAGACTGGCTGCCACGAGCTGAATCGAATGCAGCCAAGAGCGAGCGTCTAGGACTTACGGTTCAGGAGTTATTCACAGAAACATGGTTCTGAACATGCTGCCAATTTCTCGCCTGGGAAACATGCAGAGAAGTCCAAGATAGTGTTTTTTAGACTGGCTGCCACGAGCTGAATCGAATGCAGCCAAGAGCGAGAGTCTAGGACTTACGGTTCAGGAGTTATTCACAGAAACATGGTTCTGAACATGCTGCCAATTTCTCGCCTGGGAAACATGCAGAGAAGTCCAAGATAGTGTTTTTTAGACTGGCTGCCACGAGCTGAATCGAATGCAGCCAAGAGCGAGCGTCTAGGACTTACGGTTCAGGAGTTATTCACAGAAACATGGTTCTGAACATGCTGCCAATTGCTCGCCTGGGAAACATGCAGAGAAGTCCAAGATAGTGTTTTTTAGACTGGCTGCCACGAGCTGAATCGAATGCAGCCAAGAGCGAGCGTCTAGGACTTACGGTTCAGGAGTTATTCACAGAAACATGGTTCTGAACATGCTGCCAATTGCTCGCCTGGGAAACATGCAGAGAAGTCCAAGATAGTGTTTTTTAGACTGGCTGCCACGAGCTGAATCGAATGCAGCCAAGAGCGAGCGTCTAGGACTTACGGTTCAGGAGTTATTCACAGAAACATGGTTCTTTTACTGCCAGCCGCGAAAGCGAAAATAACCAAGATCGAGCGTCTAGGATTTACTTGTCAATAACTCGCCTGGGAAACATCCAGAGAAGTCAAACACAGTGCTCCTATACTAATTGCCAGGCGCTGAGACGAATGCCGCCAAGATCGAGCGTCTAGGACTTACGGTTCAGGAGTTATTCACAGAAACATGGTTCTGAACATGCTGCCAATTTCTCGCCTGGGAAACATGCAGAGAAGTCCAAGATAGTGTTTTTTAGACTGGCTGCCACGAGCTGAATCGAATGCAGCCAAGAGCGAGCGTCTAGGACTTACGGTTCAGGAGTTATTCACAGAAACATGGTTCTGAACATGCTGCCAATTGCTCGCCTGGGAAACATGCAGAGAAGTCCAAGATAGTGTTTTTTAGACTGGCTGCCACGAGCTGAATCGAATGCAGCCAAGAGCGAGCGTCTAGGACTTACGGTTCAGGAGTTATTCACAGAAACATGGTTCTTTTACTGCCAGCCGCGAAAGCGAAAATAACCAAGATCGAGCGTCTAGGATTTACTTGTCAATAACTCGCCTGGGAAACATCCAGAGAAGTCAAACACAGTGCTCCTATACTAATTGCCAGGCGCTGAGACGAATGCCGCCAAGATCGAGCGTCTAGGACTTACGGTTCAAGAATTAGCTTTAGAAACATTTGCCTTAGGAACATGCAGAGAAGTCCAAGATAGTGTTTTTTAGACTGGCTGCCACGAGCTGAATCGAATGCAGCCAAGAGCGAGCGTCTAGGACTTACGGTTCAGGAGTTATTCACAGAAACATGGTTCTGAACATGCTGCCAATTGCTCGCCTGGGAAACATGCAGAGAAGTCCAAGATAGTGTTTTTTAGACTGGCTGCCACGAGCTGAATCGAATGCAGCCAAGAGCGAGCGTCTAGGACTTACGGTTCAGGAGTTATTCACAGAAACATGGTTCTGAACATGCTGCCAATTTCTCGCCTGGGAAACATGCAGAGAAGTCCAAGATAGTGTTTTTTAGACTGGCTGCCACGAGCTGAATCGAATGCAGCCAAGAGCGAGCGTCTAGGACTTACGGTTCAGGAGTTATTCACAGAAACATGGTTCTTTTACTGCCAGCCGCGAAAGCGAAAATAACCAAGATCGAGCGTCTAGGATTTACTTGTCAATAACTCGCCTGGGAAACATCCAGAGAAGTCAAACACAGTGCTCCTATACTAATTGCCAGGCGCTGAGACGAATGCCGCCAAGATCGAGCGTCTAGGACTTACGGTTCAGGAGTTATTCACAGAAACATGGTTCTGAACATGCTGCCAATTTCTCGCCTGGGAAACATGCAGAGAAGTCCAAGATAGTGTTTTTTAGACTGGCTGCCACGAGCTGAATCGAATGCAGCCAAGAGCGAGCGTCTAGGACTTACGGTTCAGGAGTTATTCACAGAAACATGGTTCTGAACATGCTGCCAATTGCTCGCCTGGGAAACATGCAGAGAAGTCCAAGATAGTGTTTTTTAGACTGGCTGCCACGAGCTGAATCGAATGCAGCCAAGAGCGAGCGTCTAGGACTTACGGTTCAGGAGTTATTCACAGAAACATGGTTCTGAACATGCTGCCAATTTCTCGCCTGGGAAACATGCAGAGAAGTCCAAGATAGTGTTTTTTAGACTGGCTGCCACGAGCTGAATCGAATGCAGCCAAGAGCGAGAGTCTAGGACTTACGGTTCAGGAGTTATTCACAGAAACATGGTTCTGAACATGCTGCCAATTTCTCGCCTGGGAAACATGCAGAGAAGTCCAAGATAGTGTTTTTTAGACTGGCTGCCACGAGCTGAATCGAATGCAGCCAAGAGCGAGCGTCTAGGACTTACGGTTCAGGAGTTATTCACAGAAACATGGTTCTGAACATGCTGCCAATTGCTCGCCTGGGAAACATGCAGAGAAGTCCAAGATAGTGTTTTTTAGACTGGCTGCCACGAGCTGAATCGAATGCAGCCAAGAGCGAGCGTCTAGGACTTACGGTTCAGGAGTTATTCACAGAAACATGGTTCTGAACATGCTGCCAATTGCTCGCCTGGGAAACATGCAGAGAAGTCCAAGATAGTGTTTTTTAGACTGGCTGCCACGAGCTGAATCGAATGCAGCCAAGAGCGAGCGTCTAGGACTTACGGTTCAGGAGTTATTCACAGAAACATGGTTCTGAACATGCTGCCAATTTCTCGCCTGGGAAACATGCAGAGAAGTCCAAGATAGTGTTTTTTAGACTGGCTGCCACGAGCTGAATCGAATGCAGCCAAGAGCGAGAGTCTAGGACTTACGGTTCAGGAGTTATTCACAGAAACATGGTTCTGAACATGCTGCCAATTTCTCGCCTGGGAAACATGCAGAGAAGTCCAAGATAGTGTTTTTTAGACTGGCTGCCACGAGCTGAATCGAATGCAGCCAAGAGCGAGCGTCTAGGACTTACGGTTCAGGAGTTATTCACAGAAACATGGTTCTGAACATGCTGCCAATTTCTCGCCTGGGAAACATGCAGAGAAGTCCAAGATAGTGTTTTTTAGACTGGCTGCCACGAGCTGAATCGAATGCAGCCAAGAGCGAGCGTCTAGGACTTACGGTTCAGGAGTTATTCACAGAAACATGGTTCTGAACATGCTGCCAATTTCTCGCCTGGGAAACATGCAGAGAAGTCCAAGATAGTGTTTTTTAGACTGGCTGCCACGAGCTGAATCGAATGCAGCCAAGAGCGAGAGTCTAGGACTTACGGTTCAGGAGTTATTCACAGAAACATGGTTCTGAACATGCTGCCAATTTCTCGCCTGGGAAACATGCAGAGAAGTCCAAGATAGTGTTTTTTAGACTGGCTGCCACGAGCTGAATCGAATGCAGCCAAGAGCGAGCGTCTAGGACTTACGGTTCAGGAGTTATTCACAGAAACATGGTTCTGAACATGCTGCCAATTGCTCGCCTGGGAAACATGCAGAGAAGTCCAAGATAGTGTTTTTTAGACTGGCTGCCACGAGCTGAATCGAATGCAGCCAAGAGCGAGCGTCTAGGACTTACGGTTCAGGAGTTATTCACAGAAACATGGTTCTGAACATGCTGCCAATTGCTCGCCTGGGAAACATGCAGAGAAGTCCAAGATAGTGTTTTTTAGACTGGCTGCCACGAGCTGAATCGAATGCAGCCAAGAGCGAGCGTCTAGGACTTACGGTTCAGGAGTTATTCACAGAAACATGGTTCTGAACATGCTGCCAATTTCTCGCCTGGGAAACATGCAGAGAAGTCCAAGATAGTGTTTTTTAGACTGGCTGCCACGAGCTGAATCGAATGCAGCCAAGAGCGAGAGTCTAGGACTTACGGTTCAGGAGTTATTCACAGAAACATGGTTCTGAACATGCTGCCAATTTCTCGCCTGGGAAACATGCAGAGAAGTCCAAGATAGTGTTTTTTAGACTGGCTGCCACGAGCTGAATCGAATGCAGCCAAGAGCGAGCGTCTAGGACTTACGGTTCAGGAGTTATTCACAGAAACATGGTTCTGAACATGCTGCCAATTGCTCGCCTGGGAAACATGCAGAGAAGTCCAAGATAGTGTTTTTTAGACTGGCTGCCACGAGCTGAATCGAATGCAGCCAAGAGCGAGCGTCTAGGACTTACGGTTCAGGAGTTATTCACAGAAACATGGTTCTGAACATGCTGCCAATTGCTCGCCTGGGAAACATGCAGAGAAGTCCAAGATAGTGTTTTTTAGACTGGCTGCCACGAGCTGAATCGAATGCA
Organism: Rhinoderma darwinii; assembly: GCF_050947455.1. NCBI lineage: Eukaryota > Metazoa > Chordata > Amphibia > Anura > Rhinodermatidae > Rhinoderma > Rhinoderma darwinii. The sequence goes on from NW_027464070.1 coordinate 229,987, forward strand.
GCCAAGAGCGAGCGTCTAGGACTTACGGTTCAGGAGTTATTCACAGAAACATGGTTCTTTTACTGCCAGCCGCGAAAGCGAAAATAACCAAGATCGAGCGTCTAGGATTTACTTGTCAATAACTCGCCTGGGAAACATCCAGAGAAGTCAAACACAGTGCTCCTATACTAATTGCCAGGCGCTGAGACGAATGCCGCCAAGATCGAGCGTCTAGGACTTACGGTTCAGGAGTTATTCACAGAAACATGGTTCTGAACATGCTGCCAATTTCTCGCCTGGGAAACATGCAGAGAAGTCCAAGATAGTGTTTTTTAGACTGGCTGCCACGAGCTGAATCGAATGCAGCCAAGAGCGAGCGTCTAGGACTTACGGTTCAGGAGTTATTCACAGAAACATGGTTCTGAACATGCTGCCAATTGCTCGCCTGGGAAACATGCAGAGAAGTCCAAGATAGTGTTTTTTAGACTGGCTGCCACGAGCTGAATCGAATGCAGCCAAGAGCGAGCGTCTAGGACTTACGGTTCAGGAGTTATTCACAGAAACATGGTTCTTTTACTGCCAGCCGCGAAAGCGAAAATAACCAAGATCGAGCGTCTAGGATTTACTTGTCAATAACTCGCCTGGGAAACATCCAGAGAAGTCAAACACAGTGCTCCTATACTAATTGCCAGGCGCTGAGACGAATGCCGCCAAGATCGAGCGTCTAGGACTTACGGTTCAAGAATTAGCTTTAGAAACATTTGCCTTAGGAACATGCAGAGAAGTCCAAGATAGTGTTTTTTAGACTGGCTGCCACGAGCTGAATCGAATGCAGCCAAGAGCGAGCGTCTGTGACTTACGGTTCAGGAGTTATTCACAGAAACATGGTTCTGAACATGCTGCCAATTGCTCGTCTGGGAAACATGCAGAGAAGTCCAAGATAGTGTTTTTTAGACTGGCTGCCACGAGCTGAATCGAATGCAGCCAAGAGCGAGCGTCTAGGACTTACGGTTCAGGAGTTATTCACAGAAACATGGTTCTGAACATGCTGCCAATTTCTCGCCTGGGAAACATGCAGAGAAGTCCAAGATAGTGTTTTTTAGACTGGCTGCCACGAGCTGAATCGAATGCAGCCAAGAGCGAGCGTCTAGGACTTACGGTTCAGGAGTTATTCACAGAAACATGGTTCTTTTACTGCCAGCCGCGAAAGCGAAAATAACCAAGATCGAGCGTCTAGGATTTACTTGTCAATAACTCGCCTGGGAAACATCCAGAGAAGTCAAACACAGTGCTCCTATACTAATTGCCAGGCGCTGAGACGAATGCCGCCAAGATCGAGCGTCTAGGACTTACGGTTCAGGAGTTATTCACAGAAACATGGTTCTGAACATGCTGCCAATTTCTCGCCTGGGAAACATGCAGAGAAGTCCAAGATAGTGTTTTTTAGACTGGCTGCCACGAGCTGAATCGAATGCAGCCAAGAGCGAGCGTCTAGGACTTACGGTTCAGGAGTTATTCACAGAAACATGGTTCTGAACATGCTGCCAATTTCTCGTCTGGGAAACATGCAGAGAAGTCCAAGATAGTGTTTTTTAGACTGGCTGCCACGAGCTGAATCGAATGCAGCCAAGAGCGAGCGTCTAGGACTTACGGTTCAGGAGTTATTCACAGAAACATGGTTCTGAACATGCTGCCAATTTCTCGCCTGGGAAACATGCAGAGAAGTCCAAGATAGTGTTTTTTAGACTGGCTGCCACGAGCTGAATCGAATGCAGCCAAGAGCGAGAGTCTAGGACTTACGGTTCAGGAGTTATTCACAGAAACATGGTTCTGAACATGCTGCCAATTTCTCGCCTGGGAAACATGCAGAGAAGTCCAAGATAGTGTTTTTTAGACTGGCTGCCACGAGCTGAATCGAATGCAGCCAAGAGCGAGCGTCTAGGACTTACGGTTCAGGAGTTATTCACAGAAACATGGTTCTGAACATGCTGCCAATTGCTCGCCTGGGAAACATGCAGAGAAGTCCAAGATAGTGTTTTTTAGACTGGCTGCCACGAGCTGAATCGAATGCAGCCAAGAGCGAGCGTCTAGGACTTACGGTTCAGGAGTTATTCACAGAAACATGGTTCTGAACATGCTGCCAATTGCTCGCCTGGGAAACATGCAGAGAAGTCCAAGATAGTGTTTTTTAGACTGGCTGCCACGAGCTGAATCGAATGCAGCCAAGAGCGAGCGTCTAGGACTTACGGTTCAGGAGTTATTCACAGAAACATGGTTCTTTTACTGCCAGCCGCGAAAGCGAAAATAACCAAGATCGAGCGTCTAGGATTTACTTGTCAATAACTCGCCTGGGAAACATCCAGAGAAGTCAAACACAGTGCTCCTATACTAATTGCCAGGCGCTGAGACGAATGCCGCCAAGATCGAGCGTCTAGGACTTACGGTTCAGGAGTTATTCACAGAAACATGGTTCTGAACATGCTGCCAATTTCTCGCCTGGGAAACATGCAGAGAAGTCCAAGATAGTGTTTTTTAGACTGGCTGCCACGAGCTGAATCGAATGCAGCCAAGAGCGAGCGTCTAGGACTTACGGTTCAGGAGTTATTCACAGAAACATGGTTCTGAACATGCTGCCAATTGCTCGCCTGGGAAACATGCAGAGAAGTCCAAGATAGTGTTTTTTAGACTGGCTGCCACGAGCTGAATCGAATGCAGCCAAGAGCGAGCGTCTAGGACTTACGGTTCAGGAGTTATTCACAGAAACATGGTTCTTTTACTGCCAGCCGCGAAAGCGAAAATAACCAAGATCGAGCGTCTAGGATTTACTTGTCAATAACTCGCCTGGGAAACATCCAGAGAAGTCAAACACAGTGCTCCTATACTAATTGCCAGGCGCTGAGACGAATGCCGCCAAGATCGAGCGTCTAGGACTTACGGTTCAGGAGTTATTCACAGAAACATGGTTCTGAACATGCTGCCAATTTCTCGCCTGGGAAACATGCAGAGAAGTCCAAGATAGTGTTTTTTAGACTGGCTGCCACGAGCTGAATCGAATGCAGCCAAGAGCGAGCGTCTAGGACTTACGGTTCAGGAGTTATTCACAGAAACATGGTTCTGAACATGCTGCCAATTGCTCGCCTGGGAAACATGCAGAGAAGTCCAAGATAGTGTTTTTTAGACTCGCTGCCACGAGCTGAATCGAATGCAGCCAAGAGCGAGCGTCTAGGACTTACGGTTCAGGAGTTATTCACAGAAACATGGTTCTGAACATGCTGCCAATTTCTCGCCTGGGAAACATGCAGAGAAGTCCAAGATAGTGTTTTTTAGACTGGCTGCCACGAGCTGAATCGAATGCAGCCAAGAGCGAGCGTCTAGGACTTACGGTTCAGGAGTTATTCACAGAAACATGGTTCTGAACATGCTGCCAATTTCTCGCCTGGGAAACATGCAGAGAAGTCCAAGATAGTGTTTTTTAGACTGGCTGCCACGAGCTGAATCGAATGCAGCCAAGAGCGAGCGTCTAGGACTTACGGTTCAGGAGTTATTCACAGAAACATGGTTCTGAACATGCTGCCAATTTCTCGCCTGGGAAACATGCAGAGAAGTCCAAGATAGTGTTTTTTAGACTGGCTGCCACGAGCTGAATCGAATGCAGCCAAGAGCGAGCGTCTAGGACTTACGGTTCAGGAGTTATTCACAGAAACATGGTTCTTTTACTGCCAGCCGCGAAAGCGAAAATAACCAAGATCGAGCGTCTAGGATTTACTTGTCAATAACTCGCCTGGGAAACATCCAGAGAAGTCAAACACAGTGCTCCTATACTAATTGCCAGGCGCTGAGACGAATGCCGCCAAGATCGAGCGTCTAGGACTTACGGTTCAGGAGTTATTCACAGAAACATGGTTCTGAACATGCTGCCAATTTCTCGCCTGGGAAACATGCAGAGAAGTCCAAGATAGTGTTTTTTAGACTGGCTGCCACGAGCTGAATCGAATGCAGCCAAGAGCGAGCGTCTAGGACTTACGGTTCAGGAGTTATTCACAGAAACATGGTTCTGAACATGCTGCCAATTGCTCGCCTGGGAAACATGCAGAGAAGTCCAAGATAGTGTTTTTTAGACTGGCTGCCACGAGCTGAATCGAATGCAGCCAAGAGCGAGCGTCTAGGACTTACGGTTCAGGAGTTATTCACAGAAACATGGTTCTGAACATGCTGCCAATTTCTCGCCTGGGAAACATGCAGAGAAGTCCAAGATAGTGTTTTTTAGACTGGCTGCCACGAGCTGAATCGAATGCAGCCAAGAGCGAGCGTCTAGGACTTACGGTTCAGGAGTTATTCACAGAAACATGGTTCTGAACATGCTGCCAATTTCTCGCCTGGGAAACATGCAGAGAAGTCCAAGATAGTGTTTTTTAGACTGGCTGCCACGAGCTGAATCGAATGCAGCCAAGAGCGAGCGTCTAGGACTTACGGTTCAGGAGTTATTCACAGAAACATGGTTCTGAACATGCTGCCAATTGCTCGCCTGGGAAACATGCAGAGAAGTCCAAGATAGTGTTTTTTAGACTGGCTGCCACGAGCTGAATCGAATGCAGCCAAGAGCGAGCGTCTAGGACTTACGGTTCAGGAGTTATTCACAGAAACATGGTTCTTTTACTGCCAGCCGCGAAAGCGAAAATAACCAAGATCGAGCGTCTAGGATTTACTTGTCAATAACTCGCCTGGGAAACATCCAGAGAAGTCAAACACAGTGCTCCTATACTAATTGCCAGGCGCTGAGACGAATGCCGCCAAGATCGAGCGTCTAGGACTTACGGTTCAGGAGTTATTCACAGAAACATGGTTCTGAACATGCTGCCAATTTCTCGCCTGGGAAACATGCAGAGAAGTCCAAGATAGTGTTTTTTAGACTGGCTGCCACGAGCTGAATCGAATGCAGCCAAGAGCGAGCGTCTAGGACTTACGGTTCAGGAGTTATTCACAGAAACATGGTTCTGAACATGCTGCCAATTGCTCGCCTGGGAAACATGCAGAGAAGTCCAAGATAGTGTTTTTTAGACTGGCTGCCACGAGCTGAATCGAATGCAGCCAAGAGCGAGCGTCTAGGACTTACGGTTCAGGAGTTATTCACAGAAACATGGTTCTGAACATGCTGCCAATTTCTCGCCTGGGAAACATGCAGAGAAGTCCAAGATAGTGTTTTTTAGACTGGCTGCCACGAGCTGAATCGAATGCAGCCAAGAGCGAGCGTCTAGGACTTACGGTTCAGGAGTTATTCACAGAAACATGGTTCTGAACATGCTGCCAATTTCTCGCCTGGGAAACATGCAGAGAAGTCCAAGATAGTGTTTTTTAGACTGGCTGCCACGAGCTGAATCGAATGCAGCCAAGAGCGAGCGTCTAGGACTTACGGTTCAGGAGTTATTCACAGAAACATGATCGAGCGTCTAGGATTTACTTGTCAATAACTCGCCTGGGAAACATCCAGAGAAGTCAAACACAGTGCTCCTATACTAATTGCCAGGCGCTGAGACGAATGCCGCCAAGATCGAGCGTCTAGGACTTACGGTTCAAGAATTAGCTTTAGAAACATTTGCCTTAGGAACATGCAGAGAAGTCCAAGATAGTGTTTTTTAGACTGGCTGCCACGAGCTGAATCGAATGCAGCCAAGAGCGAGCGTCTAGGACTTACGGTTCAGGAGTTATTCACAGAAACATGGTTCTGAACATGCTGCCAATTTCTCGCCTGGGAAACATGCAGAGAAGTCCAAGATAGTGTTTTTTAGACTGGCTGCCACGAGCTGAATCGAATGCAGCCAAGAGCGAGCGTCTAGGACTTACGGTTCAGGAGTTATTCACAGAAACATGGTTCTTTTACTGCCAGCCGCGAAAGCGAAAATAACCAAGATCGAGCGTCTAGGATTTACTTGTCAATAACTCGCCTGGGAAACATCCAGAGAAGTCAAACACAGTGCTCCTATACTAATTGCCAGGCGCTGAGACGAATGCCGCCAAGATCGAGCGTCTAGGACTTACGGTTCAGGAGTTATTCACAGAAACATGGTTCTGAACATGCTGCCAATTTCTCGCCTGGGAAACATGCAGAGAAGTCCAAGATAGTGTTTTTTAGACTGGCTGCCACGAGCTGAATCGAATGCAGCCAAGAGCGAGCGTCTAGGACTTACGGTTCAGGAGTTATTCACAGAAACATGGTTCTTTTACTGCCAGCCGCGAAAGCGAAAATAACCAAGATCGAGCGTCTAGGATTTACTTGTCAATAACTCGCCTGGGAAACATCCAGAGAAGTCAAACACAGTGCTCCTATACTAATTGCCAGGCGCTGAGACGAATGCCGCCAAGATCGAGCGTCTAGGACTTACGGTTCAGGAGTTATTCACAGAAACATGGTTCTGAACATGCTGCCAATTTCTCGCCTGGGAAACATGCAGAGAAGTCCAAGATAGTGTTTTTTAGACTGGCTGCCACGAGCTGAATCGAATGCAGCCAAGAGCGAGCGTCTAGGACTTACGGTTCAGGAGTTATTCACAGAAACATGGTTCTGAACATGCTGCCAATTTCTCGCCTGGGAAACATGCAGAGAAGTCCAAGATAGTGTTTTTTAGACTGGCTGCCACGAGCTGAATCGAATGCAGCCAAGAGCGAGCGTCTAGGACTTACGGTTCAGGAGTTATTCACAGAAACATGGTTCTGAACATGCTGCCAATTTCTCGCCTGGGAAACATGCAGAGAAGTCCAAGATAGTGTTTTTTAGACTGGCTGCCACGAGCTGAATCGAATGCAGCCAAGAGCGAGCGTCTAGGACTTACGGTTCAGGAGTTATTCACAGAAACATGGTTCTTTTACTGCCAGCCGCGAAAGCGAAAATAACCAAGATCGAGCGTCTAGGATTTACTTGTCAATAACTCGCCTGGGAAACATCCAGAGAAGTCAAACACAGTGCTCCTATACTAATTGCCAGGCGCTGAGACGAATGCCGCCAAGATCGAGCGTCTAGGACTTACGGTTCAGGAGTTATTCACAGAAACATGGTTCTGAACATGCTGCCAATTTCTCGCCTGGGAAACATGCAGAGAAGTCCAAGATAGTGTTTTTTAGACTGGCTGCCACGAGCTGAATCGAATGCAGCCAAGAGCGAGCGTCTAGGACTTACGGTTCAGGAGTTATTCACAGAAACATGGTTCTGAACATGCTGCCAATTGCTCGCCTGGGAAACATGCAGAGAAGTCCAAGATAGTGTTTTTTAGACTGGCTGCCACGAGCTGAATCGAATGCAGCCAAGAGCGAGCGTCTAGGACTTACGGTTCAGGAGTTATTCACAGAAACATGGTTCTGAACATGCTGCCAATTTCTCGCCTGGGAAACATGCAGAGAAGTCCAAGATAGTGTTTTTTAGACTGGCTGCCACGAGCTGAATCGAATGCAGCCAAGAGCGAGCGTCTAGGACTTACGGTTCAGGAGTTATTCACAGAAACATGGTTCTGAACATGCTGCCAATTTCTCGCCTGGGAAACATGCAGAGAAGTCCAAGATAGTGTTTTTTAGACTGGCTGCCACGAGCTGAATCGAATGCAGCCAAGAGCGAGCGTCTAGGACTTACGGTTCAGGAGTTATTCACAGAAACATGGTTCTTTTACTGCCAGCCGCGAAAGCGAAAATAACCAAGATCGAGCGTCTAGGATTTACTTGTCAATAACTCGCCTGGGAAACATCCAGAGAAGTCAAACACAGTGCTCCTATACTAATTGCCAGGCGCTGAGACGAATGCCGCCAAGATCGAGCGTCTAGGACTTACGGTTCAGGAGTTATTCACAGAAACATGGTTCTGAACATGCTGCCAATTTCTCGCCTGGGAAACATGCAGAGAAGTCCAAGATAGTGTTTTTTAGACTGGCTGCCACGAGCTGAATCGAATGCAGCCAAGAGCGAGCGTCTAGGACTTACGGTTCAGGAGTTATTCACAGAAACATGGTTCTTTTACTGCCAGCCGCGAAAGCGAAAATAACCAAGATCGAGCGTCTAGGATTTACTTGTCAATAACTCGCCTGGGAAACATCCAGAGAAGTCAAACACAGTGCTCCTATACTAATTGCCAGGCGCTGAGACGAATGCCGCCAAGATCGAGCGTCTAGGACTTACGGTTCAGGAGTTATTCACAGAAACATGGTTCTGAACATGCTGCCAATTTCTCGCCTGGGAAACATGCAGAGAAGTCCAAGATAGTGTTTTTTAGACTGGCTGCCACGAGCTGAATCGAATGCAGCCAAGAGCGAGCGTCTAGGACTTACGGTTCAGGAGTTATTCACAGAAACATGGTTCTGAACATGCTGCCAATTGCTCGCCTGGGAAACATGCAGAGAAGTCCAAGATAGTGTTTTTTAGACTGGCTGCCACGAGCTGAATCGAATGCAGCCAAGAGCGAGCGTCTAGGACTTACGGTTCAGGAGTTATTCACAGAAACATGGTTCTGAACATGCTGCCAATTTCTCGCCTGGGAAACATGCAGAGAAGTCCAAGATAGTGTTTTTTAGACTGGCTGCCACGAGCTGAATCGAATGCAGCCAAGAGCGAGCGTCTAGGACTTACGGTTCAGGAGTTATTCACAGAAACATGGTTCTTTTACTGCCAGCCGCGAAAGCGAAAATAACCAAGATCGAGCGTCTAGGATTTACTTGTCAATAACTCGCCTGGGAAACATCCAGAGAAGTCAAACACAGTGCTCCTATACTAATTGCCAGGCGCTGAGACGAATGCCGCCAAGATCGAGCGTCTAGGACTTACGGTTCAAGAATTAGCTTTAGAAACATTTGCCTTAGGAACATGCAGAGAAGTCCAAGATAGTGTTTTTTAGACTGGCTGCCACGAGCTGAATCGAATGCAGCCAAGAGCGAGCGTCTAGGACTTACGGTTCAGGAGTTATTCACAGAAACATGGTTCTGAACATGCTGCCAATTGCTCGCCTGGGAAACATGCAGAGAAGTCCAAGATAGTGTTTTTTAGACTGGCTGCCACGAGCTGAATCGAATGCAGCCAAGAGCGAGCGTCTAGGACTTACGGTTCAGGAGTTATTCACAGAAACATGGTTCTTTTACTGCCAGCCGCGAAAGCGAAAATAACCAAGATCGAGCGTCTAGGATTTACTTGTCAATAACTCGCCTGGGAAACATCCAGAGAAGTCAAACACAGTGCTCCTATACTAATTGCCAGGCGCTGAGACGAATGCCGCCAAGATCGAGCGTCTAGGACTTACGGTTCAAGAATTAGCTTTAGAAACATTTGCCTTAGGAACATGCAGAGAAGTCCAAGATAGTGTTTTTTAGACTGGCTGCCACGAGCTGAATCGAATGCAGCCAAGAGCGAGCGTCTAGGACTTACGGTTCAGGAGTTATTCACAGAAACATGGTTCTGAACATGCTGCCAATTTCTCGCCTGGGAAACATGCAGAGAAGTCCAAGATAGTGTTTTTTAGACTGGCTGCCACGAGCTGAATCGAATGCAGCCAAGAGCGAGCGTCTAGGACTTACGGTTCAGGAGTTATTCACAGAAACATGGTTCTTTTACTGCCAGCCGCGAAAGCGAAAATAACCAAGATCGAGCGTCTAGGATTTACTTGTCAATAACTCGCCTGGGAAACATCCAGAGAAGTCAAACACAGTGCTCCTATACTAATTGCCAGGCGCTGAGACGAATGCCGCCAAGATCGAGCGTCTAGGACTTACGGTTCAGGAGTTATTCACAGAAACATGGTTCTGAACATGCTGCCAATTTCTCGCCTGGGAAACATGCAGAGAAGTCCAAGATAGTGTTTTTTAGACTGGCTGCCACGAGCTGAATCGAATGCAGCCAAGAGCGAGCGTCTAGGACTTACGGTTCAGGAGTTATTCACAGAAACATGGTTCTGAACATGCTGCCAATTTCTCGCCTGGGAAACATGCAGAGAAGTCCAAGATAGTGTTTTTTAGACTGGCTGCCACGAGCTGAATCGAATGCAGCCAAGAGCGAGCGTCTAGGACTTACGGTTCAGGAGTTATTCACAGAAACATGGTTCTTTTACTGCCAGCCGCGAAAGCGAAAATAACCAAGATCGAGCGTCTAGGATTTACTTGTCAATAACTCGCCTGGGAAACATCCAGAGAAGTCAAACACAGTGCTCCTATACTAATTGCCAGGCGCTGAGACGAATGCCGCCAAGATCGAGCGACTAGGACTTACGGTTCAGGAGTTATTCACAGAAACATGGTTCTGAACATGCTGCCAATTTCTCGCCTGGGAAACATGCAGAGAAGTCCAAGATAGTGTTTTTTAGACTGGCTGCCACGAGCTGAATCGAATGCAGCCAAGAGCGAGCGTCTAGGACTTACGGTTCAGGAGTTATTCACAGAAACATGGTTCTGAACATGCTGCCAATTGCTCGCCTGGGAAACATGCAGAGAAGTCCAAGATAGTGTTTTTTAGACTGGCTGCCACGAGCTGAATCGAATGCAGCCAAGAGCGAGCGTCTAGGACTTACGGTTCAGGAGTTATTCACAGAAACATGGTTCTGAACATGCTGCCAATTTCTCGCCTGGGAAACATGCAGAGAAGTCCAAGATAGTGTTTTTTAGACTGGCTGCCACGAGCTGAATCGAATGCAGCCAAGAGCGAGCGTCTAGGACTTACGGTTCAGGAGTTATTCACAGAAACATGGTTCTGAACATGCTGCCAATTTCTCGCCTGGGAAACATGCAGAGAAGTCCAAGATAGTGTTTTTTAGACTGGCTGCCACGAGCTGAATCGAATGCAGCCAAGAGCGAGCGTCTAGGACTTACGGTTCAGGAGTTATTCACAGAAACATGGTTCTTTTACTGCCAGCCGCGAAAGCGAAAATAACCAAGATCGAGCGTCTAGGATTTACTTGTCAATAACTCGCCTGGGAAACATCCAGAGAAGTCAAACACAGTGCTCCTATACTAATTGCCAGGCGCTGAGACGAATGCCGCCAAGATCGAGCGTCTAGGACTTACGGTTCAGGAGTTATTCACAGAAACATGGTTCTGAACATGCTGCCAATTTCTCGCCTGGGAAACATGCAGAGAAGTCCAAGATAGTGTTTTTTAGACTGGCTGCCACGAGCTGAATCGAATGCAGCCAAGAGCGAGCGTCTAGGACTTACGGTTCAGGAGTTATTCACAGAAACATGGTTCTGAACATGCTGCCAATTGCTCGCCTGGGAAACATGCAGAGAAGTCCAAGATAGTGTTTTTTAGACTGGCTGCCACGAGCTGAATCGAATGCAGCCAAGAGCGAGCGTCTAGGACTTACGGTTCAGGAGTTATTCACAGAAACATGGTTCTGAACATGCTGCCAATTTCTCGCCTGGGAAACATGCAGAGAAGTCCAAGATAGTGTTTTTTAGACTGGCTGCCACGAGCTGAATCGAATGCAGCCAAGAGCGAGCGTCTAGGACTTACGGTTCAGGAGTTATTCACAGAAACATGGTTCTGAACATGCTGCCAATTTCTCGCCTGGGAAACATGCAGAGAAGTCCAAGATAGTGTTTTTTAGACTGGCTGCCACGAGCTGAATCGAATGCAGCCAAGAGCGAGCGTCTAGGACTTACGGTTCAGGAGTTATTCACAGAAACATGGTTCTTTTACTGCCAGCCGCGAAAGCGAAAATAACCAAGATCGAGCGTCTAGGATTTACTTGTCAATAACTCGCCTGGGAAACATCCAGAGAAGTCAAACACAGTGCTCCTATACTAATTGCCAGGCGCTGAGACGAATGCCGCCAAGATCGAGCGTCTAGGACTTACGGTTCAGGAGTTATTCACAGAAACATGGTTCTGAACATGCTGCCAATTTCTCGCCTGGGAAACATGCAGAGAAGTCCAAGATAGTGTTTTTTAGACTGGCTGCCACGAGCTGAATCGAATGCAGCCAAGAGCGAGCGTCTAGGACTTACGGTTCAGGAGTTATTCACAGAAACATGGTTCTTTTACTGCCAGCCGCGAAAGCGAAAATAACCAAGATCGAGCGTCTAGGATTTACTTGTCAATAACTCGCCTGGGAAACATCCAGAGAAGTCAAACACAGTGCTCCTATACTAATTGCCAGGCGCTGAGACGAATGCCGCCAAGATCGAGCGTCTAGGACTTACGGTTCAGGAGTTATTCACAGAAACATGGTTCTGAACATGCTGCCAATTTCTCGCCTGGGAAACATGCAGAGAAGTCCAAGATAGTGTTTTTTAGACTGGCTGCCACGAGCTGAATCGAATGCAGCCAAGAGCGAGCGTCTAGGACTTACGGTTCAGGAGTTATTCACAGAAACATGGTTCTGAACATGCTGCCAATTGCTCGCCTGGGAAACATGCAGAGAAGTCCAAGATAGTGTTTTTTAGACTGGCTGCCACGAGCTGAATCGAATGCAGCCAAGAGCGAGCGTCTAGGACTTACGGTTCAGGAGTTATTCACAGAAACATGGTTCTGAACATGCTGCCAATTTCTCGCCTGGGAAACATGCAGAGAAGTCCAAGATAGTGTTTTTTAGACTGGCTGCCACGAGCTGAATCGAATGCAGCCAAGAGCGAGCGTCTAGGACTTACGGTTCAGGAGTTATTCACAGAAACATGGTTCTTTTACTGCCAGCCGCGAAAGCGAAAATAACCAAGATCGAGCGTCTAGGATTTACTTGTCAATAACTCGCCTGGGAAACATCCAGAGAAGTCAAACACAGTGCTCCTATACTAATTGCCAGGCGCTGAGACGAATGCCGCCAAGATCGAGCGTCTAGGACTTACGGTTCAAGAATTAGCTTTAGAAACATTTGCCTTAGGAACATGCAGAGAAGTCCAAGATAGTGTTTTTTAGACTGGCTGCCACGAGCTGAATCGAATGCAGCCAAGAGCGAGCGTCTAGGACTTACGGTTCAGGAGTTATTCACAGAAACATGGTTCTGAACATGCTGCCAATTGCTCGCCTGGGAAACATGCAGAGAAGTCCAAGATAGTGTTTTTTAGACTGGCTGCCACGAGCTGAATCGAATGCAGCCAAGAGCGAGCGTCTAGGACTTACGGTTCAGGAGTTATTCACAGAAACATGGTTCTTTTACTGCCAGCCGCGAAAGCGAAAATAACCAAGATCGAGCGTCTAGGATTTACTTGTCAATAACTCGCCTGGGAAACATCCAGAGAAGTCAAACACAGTGCTCCTATACTAATTGCCAGGCGCTGAGACGAATGCCGCCAAGATCGAGCGTCTAGGACTTACGGTTCAAGAATTAGCTTTAGAAACATTTGCCTTAGGAACATGCAGAGAAGTCCAAGATAGTGTTTTTTAGACTGGCTGCCACGAGCTGAATCGAATGCAGCCAAGAGCGAGCGTCTAGGACTTACGGTTCAGGAGTTATTCACAGAAACATGGTTCTGAACATGCTGCCAATTTCTCGCCTGGGAAACATGCAGAGAAGTCCAAGATAGTGTTTTTTAGACTGGCTGCCACGAGCTGAATCGAATGCAGCCAAGAGCGAGCGTCTAGGACTTACGGTTCAGGAGTTATTCACAGAAACATGGTTCTTTTACTGCCAGCCGCGAAAGCGAAAATAACCAAGATCGAGCGTCTAGGATTTACTTGTCAATAACTCGCCTGGGAAACATCCAGAGAAGTCAAACACAGTGCTCCTATACTAATTGCCAGGCGCTGAGACGAATGCCGCCAAGATCGAGCGTCTAGGACTTACGGTTCAGGAGTTATTCACAGAAACATGGTTCTGAACATGCTGCCAATTTCTCGCCTGGGAAACATGCAGAGAAGTCCAAGATAGTGTTTTTTAGACTGGCTGCCACGAGCTGAATCGAATGCAGCCAAGAGCGAGCGTCTAGGACTTACGGTTCAGGAGTTATTCACAGAAACATGGTTCTGAACATGCTGCCAATTTCTCGCCTGGGAAACATGCAGAGAAGTCCAAGATAGTGTTTTTTAGACTGGCTGCCACGAGCTGAATCGAATGCAGCCAAGAGCGAGCGTCTAGGACTTACGGTTCAGGAGTTATTCACAGAAACATGGTTCTGAACATGCTGCCAATTGCTCGCCTGGGAAACATGCAGAGAAGTCCAAGATAGTGTTTTTTAGACTGGCTGCCACGAGCTGAATCGAATGCAGCCAAGAGCGAGCGTCTAGGACTTACGGTTCAGGAGTTATTCACAGAAACATGGTTCTGAACATGCTGCCAATTTCTCGCCTGGGAAACATGCAGAGAAGTCCAAGATAGTGTTTTTTAGACTGGCTGCCACGAGCTGAATCGAATGCAGCCAAGAGCGAGCGTCTAGGACTTACGGTTCAGGAGTTATTCACAGAAACATGGTTCTGAACATGCTGCCAATTTCTCGCCTGGGAAACATGCAGAGAAGTCCAAGATAGTGTTTTTTAGACTGGCTGCCACGAGCTGAATCGAATGCAGCCAAGAGCGAGCGTCTAGGACTTACGGTTCAGGAGTTATTCACAGAAACATGATCGAGCGTCTAGGATTTACTTGTCAATAACTCGCCTGGGAAACATCCAGAGAAGTCAAACACAGTGCTCCTATACTAATTGCCAGGCGCTGAGACGAATGCCGCCAAGATCGAGCGTCTAGGACTTACGGTTCAAGAATTAGCTTTAGAAACATTTGCCTTAGGAACATGCAGAGAAGTCCAAGATAGTGTTTTTTAGACTGGCTGCCACGAGCTGAATCGAATGCAGCCAAGAGCGAGCGTCTAGGACTTACGGTTCAGGAGTTATTCACAGAAACATGGTTCTGAACATGCTGCCAATTTCTCGCCTGGGAAACATGCAGAGAAGTCCAAGATAGTGTTTTTTAGACTGGCTGCCACGAGCTGAATCGAATGCAGCCAAGAGCGAGCGTCTAGGACTTACGGTTCAGGAGTTATTCACAGAAACATGGTTCTTTTACTGCCAGCCGCGAAAGCGAAAATAACCAAGATCGAGCGTCTAGGATTTACTTGTCAATAACTCGCCTGGGAAACATCCAGAGAAGTCAAACACAGTGCTCCTATACTAATTGCCAGGCGCTGAGACGAATGCCGCCAAGATCGAGCGTCTAGGACTTACGGTTCAGGAGTTATTCACAGAAACATGGTTCTGAACATGCTGCCAATTTCTCGCCTGGGAAACATGCAGAGAAGTCCAAGATAGTGTTTTTTAGACTGGCTGCCACGAGCTGAATCGAATGCAGCCAAGAGCGAGCGTCTAGGACTTACGGTTCAGGAGTTATTCACAGAAACATGGTTCTTTTACTGCCAGCCGCGAAAGCGAAAATAACCAAGATCGAGCGTCTAGGATTTACTTGTCAATAACTCGCCTGGGAAACATCCAGAGAAGTCAAACACAGTGCTCCTATACTAATTGCCAGGCGCTGAGACGAATGCCGCCAAGATCGAGCGTCTAGGACTTACGGTTCAGGAGTTATTCACAGAAACATGGTTCTGAACATGCTGCCAATTTCTCGCCTGGGAAACATGCAGAGAAGTCCAAGATAGTGTTTTTTAGACTGGCTGCCACGAGCTGAATCGAATGCAGCCAAGAGCGAGCGTCTAGGACTTACGGTTCAGGAGTTATTCACAGAAACATGGTTCTGAACATGCTGCCAATTTCTCGCCTGGGAAACATGCAGAGAAGTCCAAGATAGTGTTTTTTAGACTGGCTGCCACGAGCTGAATCGAATGCAGCCAAGAGCGAGCGTCTAGGACTTACGGTTCAGGAGTTATTCACAGAAACATGGTTCTGAACATGCTGCCAATTTCTCGCCTGGGAAACATGCAGAGAAGTCCAAGATAGTGTTTTTTAGACTGGCTGCCACGAGCTGAATCGAATGCAGCCAAGAGCGAGCGTCTAGGACTTACGGTTCAGGAGTTATTCACAGAAACATGGTTCTTTTACTGCCAGCCGCGAAAGCGAAAATAACCAAGATCGAGCGTCTAGGATTTACTTGTCAATAACTCGCCTGGGAAACATCCAGAGAAGTCAAACACAGTGCTCCTATACTAATTGCCAGGCGCTGAGACGAATGCCGCCAAGATCGAGCGTCTAGGACTTACGGTTCAGGAGTTATTCACAGAAACATGGTTCTGAACATGCTGCCAATTTCTCGCCTGGGAAACATGCAGAGAAGTCCAAGATAGTGTTTTTTAGACTGGCTGCCACGAGCTGAATCGAATGCAGCCAAGAGCGAGCGTCTAGGACTTACGGTTCAGGAGTTATTCACAGAAACATGGTTCTGAACATGCTGCCAATTGCTCGCCTGGGAAACATGCAGAGAAGTCCAAGATAGTGTTTTTTAGACTGGCTGCCACGAGCTGAATCGAATGCAGCCAAGAGCGAGCGTCTAGGACTTACGGTTCAGGAGTTATTCACAGAAACATGGTTCTGAACATGCTGCCAATTTCTCGCCTGGGAAACATGCAGAGAAGTCCAAGATAGTGTTTTTTAGACTGGCTGCCACGAGCTGAATCGAATGCAGCCAAGAGCGAGCGTCTAGGACTTACGGTTCAGGAGTTATTCACAGAAACATGGTTCTTTTACTGCCAGCCGCGAAAGCGAAAATAACCAAGATCGAGCGTCTAGGATTTACTTGTCAATAACTCGCCTGGGAAACATCCAGAGAAGTCAAACACAGTGCTCCTATACTAATTGCCAGGCGCTGAGACGAATGCCGCCAAGATCGAGCGTCTAGGACTTACGGTTCAGGAGTTATTCACAGAAACATGGTTCTGAACATGCTGCCAATTTCTCGCCTGGGAAACATGCAGAGAAGTCCAAGATAGTGTTTTTTAGACTGGCTGCCACGAGCTGAATCGAATGCAGCCAAGAGCGAGCGTCTAGGACTTACGGTTCAGGAGTTATTCACAGAAACATGGTTCTGAACATGCTGCCAATTTCTCGCCTGGGAAACATGCAGAGAAGTCCAAGATAGTGTTTTTTAGACTGGCTGCCACGAGCTGAATCGAATGCAGCCAAGAGCGAGCGTCTAGGACTTACGGTTCAGGAGTTATTCACAGAAACATGGTTCTTTTACTGCCAGCCGCGAAAGCGAAAATAACCAAGATCGAGCGTCTAGGATTTACTTGTCAATAACTCGCCTGGGAAACATCCAGAGAAGTCAAACACAGTGCTCCTATACTAATTGCCAGGCGCTGAGACGAATGCCGCCAAGATCGAGCGTCTAGGACTTACGGTTCAAGAATTAGCTTTAGAAACATTTGCCTTAGGAACATGCAGAGAAGTCCAAGATAGTGTTTTTTAGACTGGCTGCCACGAGCTGAATCGAATGCAGCCAAGAGCGAGCGTCTAGGACTTACGGTTCAGGAGTTATTCACAGAAACATGGTTCTGAACATGCTGCCAATTGCTCGCCTGGGAAACATGCAGAGAAGTCCAAGATAGTGTTTTTTAGACTGGCTGCCACGAGCTGAATCGAATGCAGCCAAGAGCGAGCGTCTAGGACTTACGGTTCAGGAGTTATTCACAGAAACATGGTTCTTTTACTGCCAGCCGCGAAAGCGAAAATAACCAAGATCGAGCGTCTAGGATTTACTTGTCAATAACTCGCCTGGGAAACATCCAGAGAAGTCAAACACAGTGCTCCTATACTAATTGCCAGGCGCTGAGACGAATGCCGCCAAGATCGAGCGTCTAGGACTTACGGTTCAAGAATTAGCTTTAGAAACATTTGCCTTAGGAACATGCAGAGAAGTCCAAGATAGTGTTTTTTAGACTGGCTGCCACGAGCTGAATCGAATGCAGCCAAGAGCGAGCGTCTAGGACTTACGGTTCAGGAGTTATTCACAGAAACATGGTTCTGAACATGCTGCCAATTTCTCGCCTGGGAAACATGCAGAGAAGTCCAAGATAGTGTTTTTTAGACTGGCTGCCACGAGCTGAATCGAATGCAGCCAAGAGCGAGCGTCTAGGGCTTACGGTTCAGGAGTTATTCACAGAAACATGGTTCTTTTACTGCCAGCCGCGAAAGCGAAAATAACCAAGATCGAGCGTCTAGGATTTACTTGTCAATAACTCGCCTGGGAAACATCCAGAGAAGTCAAACACAGTGCTCCTATACTAATTGCCAGGCGCTGAGACGAATGCCGCCAAGATCGAGCGTCTAGGACTTACGGTTCAGGAGTTATTCACAGAAACATGGTTCTGAACATGCTGCCAATTTCTCGCCTGGGAAACATGCAGAGAAGTCCAAGATAGTGTTTTTTAGACTGGCTGCCACGAGCTGAATCGAATGCAGCCAAGAGCGAGCGTCTAGGACTTACGGTTCAGGAGTTATTCACAGAAACATGGTTCTGAACATGCTGCCAATTTCTCGTCTGGGAAACATGCAGAGAAGTCCAAGATAGTGTTTTTTAGACTGGCTGCCACGAGCTGAATCGAATGCAGCCAAGAGCGAGCGTCTAGGACTTACGGTTCAGGAGTTATTCACAGAAACATGGTTCTGAACATGCTGCCAATTTCTCGCCTGGGAAACATGCAGAGAAGTCCAAGATAGTGTTTTTTAGACTGGCTGCCACGAGCTGAATCGAATGCAGCCAAGAGCGAGAGTCTAGGACTTACGGTTCAGGAGTTATTCACAGAAACATGGTTCTGAACATGCTGCCAATTTCTCGCCTGGGAAACATGCAGAGAAGTCCAAGATAGTGTTTTTTAGACTGGCTGCCACGAGCTGAATCGAATGCAGCCAAGAGCGAGCGTCTAGGACTTACGGTTCAGGAGTTATTCACAGAAACATGGTTCTGAACATGCTGCCAATTGCTCGCCTGGGAAACATGCAGAGAAGTCCAAGATAGTGTTTTTTAGACTGGCTGCCACGAGCTGAATCGAATGCAGCCAAGAGCGAGCGTCTAGGACTTACGGTTCAGGAGTTATTCACAGAAACATGGTTCTGAACATGCTGCCAATTGCTCGCCTGGGAAACATGCAGAGAAGTCCAAGATAGTGTTTTTTAGACTGGCTGCCACGAGCTGAATCGAATGCAGCCAAGAGCGAGCGTCTAGGACTTACGGTTCAGGAGTTATTCACAGAAACATGGTTCTTTTACTGCCAGCCGCGAAAGCGAAAATAACCAAGATCGAGCGTCTAGGATTTACTTGTCAATAACTCGCCTGGGAAACATCCAGAGAAGTCAAACACAGTGCTCCTATACTAATTGCCAGGCGCTGAGACGAATGCCGCCAAGATCGAGCGTCTAGGACTTACGGTTCAGGAGTTATTCACAGAAACATGGTTCTGAACATGCTGCCAATTTCTCGCCTGGGAAACATGCAGAGAAGTCCAAGATAGTGTTTTTTAGACTGGCTGCCACGAGCTGAATCGAATGCAGCCAAGAGCGAGCGTCTAGGACTTACGGTTCAGGAGTTATTCACAGAAACATGGTTCTGAACATGCTGCCAATTGCTCGCCTGGGAAACATGCAGAGAAGTCCAAGATAGTGTTTTTTAGACTGGCTGCCACGAGCTGAATCGAATGCAGCCAAGAGCGAGCGTCTAGGACTTACGGTTCAGGAGTTATTCACAGAAACATGGTTCTTTTACTGCCAGCCGCGAAAGCGAAAATAACCAAGATCGAGCGTCTAGGATTTACTTGTCAATAACTCGCCTGGGAAACATCCAGAGAAGTCAAACACAGTGCTCCTATACTAATTGCCAGGCGCTGAGACGAATGCCGCCAAGATCGAGCGTCTAGGACTTACGGTTCAAGAATTAGCTTTAGAAACATTTGCCTTAGGAACATGCAGAGAAGTCCAAGATAGTGTTTTTTAGACTGGCTGCCACGAGCTGAATCGAATGCAGCCAAGAGCGAGCGTCTAGGACTTACGGTTCAGGAGTTATTCACAGAAACATGGTTCTGAACATGCTGCCAATTGCTCGCCTGGGAAACATGCAGAGAAGTCCAAGATAGTGTTTTTTAGACTGGCTGCCACGAGCTGAATCGAATGCAGCCAAGAGCGAGCGTCTAGGACTTACGGTTCAGGAGTTATTCACAGAAACATGGTTCTGAACATGCTGCCAATTTCTCGCCTGGGAAACATGCAGAGAAGTCCAAGATAGTGTTTTTTAGACTGGCTGCCACGAGCTGAATCGAATGCAGCCAAGAGCGAGCGTCTAGGACTTACGGTTCAGGAGTTATTCACAGAAACATGGTTCTTTTACTGCCAGCCGCGAAAGCGAAAATAACCAAGATCGAGCGTCTAGGATTTACTTGTCAATAACTCGCCTGGGAAACATCCAGAGAAGTCAAACACAGTGCTCCTATACTAATTGCCAGGCGCTGAGACGAATGCCGCCAAGATCGAGCGTCTAGGACTTACGGTTCAGGAGTTATTCACAGAAACATGGTTCTGAACATGCTGCCAATTTCTCGCCTGGGAAACATGCAGAGAAGTCCAAGATAGTGTTTTTTAGACTGGCTGCCACGAGCTGAATCGAATGCAGCCAAGAGCGAGCGTCTAGGACTTACGGTTCAGGAGTTATTCACAGAAACATGGTTCTGAACATGCTGCCAATTGCTCGCCTGGGAAACATGCAGAGAAGTCCAAGATAGTGTTTTTTAGACTGGCTGCCACGAGCTGAATCGAATGCAGCCAAGAGCGAGCGTCTAGGACTTACGGTTCAGGAGTTATTCACAGAAACATGGTTCTGAACATGCTGCCAATTTCTCGCCTGGGAAACATGCAGAGAAGTCCAAGATAGTGTTTTTTAGACTGGCTGCCACGAGCTGAATCGAATGCAGCCAAGAGCGAGAGTCTAGGACTTACGGTTCAGGAGTTATTCACAGAAACATGGTTCTGAACATGCTGCCAATTTCTCGCCTGGGAAACATGCAGAGAAGTCCAAGATAGTGTTTTTTAGACTGGCTGCCACGAGCTGAATCGAATGCAGCCAAGAGCGAGCGTCTAGGACTTACGGTTCAGGAGTTATTCACAGAAACATGGTTCTGAACATGCTGCCAATTGCTCGCCTGGGAAACATGCAGAGAAGTCCAAGATAGTGTTTTTTAGACTGGCTGCCACGAGCTGAATCGAATGCAGCCAAGAGCGAGCGTCTAGGACTTACGGTTCAGGAGTTATTCACAGAAACATGGTTCTGAACATGCTGCCAATTGCTCGCCTGGGAAACATGCAGAGAAGTCCAAGATAGTGTTTTTTAGACTGGCTGCCACGAGCTGAATCGAATGCAGCCAAGAGCGAGCGTCTAGGACTTACGGTTCAGGAGTTATTCACAGAAACATGGTTCTGAACATGCTGCCAATTTCTCGCCTGGGAAACATGCAGAGAAGTCCAAGATAGTGTTTTTTAGACTGGCTGCCACGAGCTGAATCGAATGCAGCCAAGAGCGAGAGTCTAGGACTTACGGTTCAGGAGTTATTCACAGAAACATGGTTCTGAACATGCTGCCAATTTCTCGCCTGGGAAACATGCAGAGAAGTCCAAGATAGTGTTTTTTAGACTGGCTGCCACGAGCTGAATCGAATGCAGCCAAGAGCGAGCGTCTAGGACTTACGGTTCAGGAGTTATTCACAGAAACATGGTTCTGAACATGCTGCCAATTTCTCGCCTGGGAAACATGCAGAGAAGTCCAAGATAGTGTTTTTTAGACTGGCTGCCACGAGCTGAATCGAATGCAGCCAAGAGCGAGCGTCTAGGACTTACGGTTCAGGAGTTATTCACAGAAACATGGTTCTGAACATGCTGCCAATTTCTCGCCTGGGAAACATGCAGAGAAGTCCAAGATAGTGTTTTTTAGACTGGCTGCCACGAGCTGAATCGAATGCAGCCAAGAGCGAGAGTCTAGGACTTACGGTTCAGGAGTTATTCACAGAAACATGGTTCTGAACATGCTGCCAATTTCTCGCCTGGGAAACATGCAGAGAAGTCCAAGATAGTGTTTTTTAGACTGGCTGCCACGAGCTGAATCGAATGCAGCCAAGAGCGAGCGTCTAGGACTTACGGTTCAGGAGTTATTCACAGAAACATGGTTCTGAACATGCTGCCAATTGCTCGCCTGGGAAACATGCAGAGAAGTCCAAGATAGTGTTTTTTAGACTGGCTGCCACGAGCTGAATCGAATGCAGCCAAGAGCGAGCGTCTAGGACTTACGGTTCAGGAGTTATTCACAGAAACATGGTTCTGAACATGCTGCCAATTGCTCGCCTGGGAAACATGCAGAGAAGTCCAAGATAGTGTTTTTTAGACTGGCTGCCACGAGCTGAATCGAATGCAGCCAAGAGCGAGCGTCTAGGACTTACGGTTCAGGAGTTATTCACAGAAACATGGTTCTGAACATGCTGCCAATTTCTCGCCTGGGAAACATGCAGAGAAGTCCAAGATAGTGTTTTTTAGACTGGCTGCCACGAGCTGAATCGAATGCAGCCAAGAGCGAGAGTCTAGGACTTACGGTTCAGGAGTTATTCACAGAAACATGGTTCTGAACATGCTGCCAATTTCTCGCCTGGGAAACATGCAGAGAAGTCCAAGATAGTGTTTTTTAGACTGGCTGCCACGAGCTGAATCGAATGCAGCCAAGAGCGAGCGTCTAGGACTTACGGTTCAGGAGTTATTCACAGAAACATGGTTCTGAACATGCTGCCAATTGCTCGCCTGGGAAACATGCAGAGAAGTCCAAGATAGTGTTTTTTAGACTGGCTGCCACGAGCTGAATCGAATGCAGCCAAGAGCGAGCGTCTAGGACTTACGGTTCAGGAGTTATTCACAGAAACATGGTTCTGAACATGCTGCCAATTGCTCGCCTGGGAAACATGCAGAGAAGTCCAAGATAGTGTTTTTTAGACTGGCTGCCACGAGCTGAATCGAATGCAGCCAAGAGCGAGCGTCTAGGACTTACGGTTCAGGAGTTATTCACAGAAACATGGTTCTTTTACTGCCAGCCGCGAAAGCGAAAATAACCAAGATCGAGCGTCTAGGATTTACTTGTCAATAACTCGCCTGGGAAACATCCAGAGAAGTCAAACACAGTGCTCCTATACTAATTGCCAGGCGCTGAGACGAATGCCGCCAAGATCGAGCGTCTAGGACTTACGGTTCAGGAGTTATTCACAGAAACATGGTTCTGAACATGCTGCCAATTTCTCGCCTGGGAAACATGCAGAGAAGTCCAAGATAGTGTTTTTTAGACTGGCTGCCACGAGCTGAATCGAATGCAGCCAAGAGCGAGCGTCTAGGACTTACGGTTCAGGAGTTATTCACAGAAACATGGTTCTGAACATGCTGCCAATTGCTCGCCTGGGAAACATGCAGAGAAGTCCAAGATAGTGTTTTTTAGACTGGCTGCCACGAGCTGAATCGAATGCAGCCAAGAGCGAGCGTCTAGGACTTACGGTTCAGGAGTTATTCACAGAAACATGGTTCTTTTACTGCCAGCCGCGAAAGCGAAAATAACCAAGATCGAGCGTCTAGGATTTACTTGTCAATAACTCGCCTGGGAAACATCCAGAGAAGTCAAACACAGTGCTCCTATACTAATTGCCAGGCGCTGAGACGAATGCCGCCAAGATCGAGCGTCTAGGACTTACGGTTCAAGAATTAGCTTTAGAAACATTTGCCTTAGGAACATGCAGAGAAGTCCAAGATAGTGTTTTTTAGACTGGCTGCCACGAGCTGAATCGAATGCAGCCAAGAGCGAGCGTCTGTGACTTACGGTTCAGGAGTTATTCACAGAAACATGGTTCTGAACATGCTGCCAATTGCTCGTCTGGGAAACATGCAGAGAAGTCCAAGATAGTGTTTTTTAGACTGGCTGCCACGAGCTGAATCGAATGCAGCCAAGAGCGAGCGTCTAGGACTTACGGTTCAGGAGTTATTCACAGAAACATGGTTCTGAACATGCTGCCAATTTCTCGCCTGGGAAACATGCAGAGAAGTCCAAGATAGTGTTTTTTAGACTGGCTGCCACGAGCTGAATCGAATGCAGCCAAGAGCGAGCGTCTAGGACTTACGGTTCAGGAGTTATTCACAGAAACATGGTTCTTTTACTGCCAGCCGCGAAAGCGAAAATAACCAAGATCGAGCGTCTAGGATTTACTTGTCAATAACTCGCCTGGGAAACATCCAGAGAAGTCAAACACAGTGCTCCTATACTAATTGCCAGGCGCTGAGACGAATGCCGCCAAGATCGAGCGTCTAGGACTTACGGTTCAGGAGTTATTCACAGAAACATGGTTCTGAACATGCTGCCAATTTCTCGCCTGGGAAACATGCAGAGAAGTCCAAGATAGTGTTTTTTAGACTGGCTGCCACGAGCTGAATCGAATGCAGCCAAGAGCGAGCGTCTAGGACTTACGGTTCAGGAGTTATTCACAGAAACATGGTTCTGAACATGCTGCCAATTTCTCGTCTGGGAAACATGCAGAGAAGTCCAAGATAGTGTTTTTTAGACTGGCTGCCACGAGCTGAATCGAATGCAGCCAAGAGCGAGCGTCTAGGACTTACGGTTCAGGAGTTATTCACAGAAACATGGTTCTGAACATGCTGCCAATTTCTCGCCTGGGAAACATGCAGAGAAGTCCAAGATAGTGTTTTTTAGACTGGCTGCCACGAGCTGAATCGAATGCAGCCAAGAGCGAGAGTCTAGGACTTACGGTTCAGGAGTTATTCACAGAAACATGGTTCTGAACATGCTGCCAATTGCTCGCCTGGGAAACATGCAGAGAAGTCCAAGATAGTGTTTTTTAGACTGGCTGCCACGAGCTGAATCGAATGCAGCCAAGAGCGAGCGTCTAGGACTTACGGTTCAGGAGTTATTCACAGAAACATGGTTCTGAACATGCTGCCAATTGCTCGCCTGGGAAACATGCAGAGAAGTCCAAGATAGTGTTTTTTAGACTGGCTGCCACGAGCTGAATCGAATGCAGCCAAGAGCGAGCGTCTAGGACTTACGGTTCAGGAGTTATTCACAGAAACATGGTTCTTTTACTGCCAGCCGCGAAAGCGAAAATAACCAAGATCGAGCGTCTAGGATTTACTTGTCAATAACTCGCCTGGGAAACATCCAGAGAAGTCAAACACAGTGCTCCTATACTAATTGCCAGGCGCTGAGACGAATGCCGCCAAGATCGAGCGTCTAGGACTTACGGTTCAGGAGTTATTCACAGAAACATGGTTCTGAACATGCTGCCAATTTCTCGCCTGGGAAACATGCAGAGAAGTCCAAGATAGTGTTTTTTAGACTGGCTGCCACGAGCTGAATCGAATGCAGCCAAGAGCGAGCGTCTAGGACTTACGGTTCAGGAGTTATTCACAGAAACATGGTTCTGAACATGCTGCCAATTGCTCGCCTGGGAAACATGCAGAGAAGTCCAAGATAGTGTTTTTTAGACTGGCTGCCACGAGCTGAATCGAATGCAGCCAAGAGCGAGCGTCTAGGACTTACGGTTCAGGAGTTATTCACAGAAACATGGTTCTTTTACTGCCAGCCGCGAAAGCGAAAATAACCAAGATCGAGCGTCTAGGATTTACTTGTCAATAACTCGCCTGGGAAACATCCAGAGAAGTCAAACACAGTGCTCCTATACTAATTGCCAGGCGCTGAGACGAATGCCGCCAAGATCGAGCGTCTAGGACTTACGGTTCAGGAGTTATTCACAGAAACATGGTTCTGAACATGCTGCCAATTTCTCGCCTGGGAAACATGCAGAGAAGTCCAAGATAGTGTTTTTTAGACTGGCTGCCACGAGCTGAATCGAATGCAGCCAAGAGCGAGCGTCTAGGACTTACGGTTCAGGAGTTATTCACAGAAACATGGTTCTGAACATGCTGCCAATTGCTCGCCTGGGAAACATGCAGAGAAGTCCAAGATAGTGTTTTTTAGACTCGCTGCCACGAGCTGAATCGAATGCAGCCAAGAGCGAGCGTCTAGGACTTACGGTTCAGGAGTTATTCACAGAAACATGGTTCTGAACATGCTGCCAATTTCTCGCCTGGGAAACATGCAGAGAAGTCCAAGATAGTGTTTTTTAGACTGGCTGCCACGAGCTGAATCGAATGCAGCCAAGAGCGAGCGTCTAGGACTTACGGTTCAGGAGTTATTCACAGAAACATGGTTCTGAACATGCTGCCAATTTCTCGCCTGGGAAACATGCAGAGAAGTCCAAGATAGTGTTTTTTAGACTGGCTGCCACGAGCTGAATCGAATGCAGCCAAGAGCGAGCGTCTAGGACTTACGGTTCAGGAGTTATTCACAGAAACATGGTTCTGAACATGCTGCCAATTTCTCGCCTGGGAAACATGCAGAGAAGTCCAAGATAGTGTTTTTTAGACTGGCTGCCACGAGCTGAATCGAATGCAGCCAAGAGCGAGCGTCTAGGACTTACGGTTCAGGAGTTATTCACAGAAACATGGTTCTTTTACTGCCAGCCGCGAAAGCGAAAATAACCAAGATCGAGCGTCTAGGATTTACTTGTCAATAACTCGCCTGGGAAACATCCAGAGAAGTCAAACACAGTGCTCCTATACTAATTGCCAGGCGCTGAGACGAATGCCGCCAAGATCGAGCGTCTAGGACTTACGGTTCAGGAGTTATTCACAGAAACATGGTTCTGAACATGCTGCCAATTTCTCGCCTGGGAAACATGCAGAGAAGTCCAAGATAGTGTTTTTTAGACTGGCTGCCACGAGCTGAATCGAATGCAGCCAAGAGCGAGCGTCTAGGACTTACGGTTCAGGAGTTATTCACAGAAACATGGTTCTGAACATGCTGCCAATTGCTCGCCTGGGAAACATGCAGAGAAGTCCAAGATAGTGTTTTTTAGACTGGCTGCCACGAGCTGAATCGAATGCAGCCAAGAGCGAGCGTCTAGGACTTACGGTTCAGGAGTTATTCACAGAAACATGGTTCTGAACATGCTGCCAATTTCTCGCCTGGGAAACATGCAGAGAAGTCCAAGATAGTGTTTTTTAGACTGGCTGCCACGAGCTGAATCGAATGCAGCCAAGAGCGAGCGTCTAGGACTTACGGTTCAGGAGTTATTCACAGAAACATGGTTCTGAACATGCTGCCAATTTCTCGCCTGGGAAACATGCAGAGAAGTCCAAGATAGTGTTTTTTAGACTGGCTGCCACGAGCTGAATCGAATGCAGCCAAGAGCGAGCGTCTAGGACTTACGGTTCAGGAGTTATTCACAGAAACATGGTTCTGAACATGCTGCCAATTGCTCGCCTGGGAAACATGCAGAGAAGTCCAAGATAGTGTTTTTTAGACTGGCTGCCACGAGCTGAATCGAATGCAGCCAAGAGCGAGCGTCTAGGACTTACGGTTCAGGAGTTATTCACAGAAACATGGTTCTTTTACTGCCAGCCGCGAAAGCGAAAATAACCAAGATCGAGCGTCTAGGATTTACTTGTCAATAACTCGCCTGGGAAACATCCAGAGAAGTCAAACACAGTGCTCCTATACTAATTGCCAGGCGCTGAGACGAATGCCGCCAAGATCGAGCGTCTAGGACTTACGGTTCAGGAGTTATTCACAGAAACATGGTTCTGAACATGCTGCCAATTTCTCGCCTGGGAAACATGCAGAGAAGTCCAAGATAGTGTTTTTTAGACTGGCTGCCACGAGCTGAATCGAATGCAGCCAAGAGCGAGCGTCTAGGACTTACGGTTCAGGAGTTATTCACAGAAACATGGTTCTGAACATGCTGCCAATTGCTCGCCTGGGAAACATGCAGAGAAGTCCAAGATAGTGTTTTTTAGACTGGCTGCCACGAGCTGAATCGAATGCAGCCAAGAGCGAGCGTCTAGGACTTACGGTTCAGGAGTTATTCACAGAAACATGGTTCTGAACATGCTGCCAATTTCTCGCCTGGGAAACATGCAGAGAAGTCCAAGATAGTGTTTTTTAGACTGGCTGCCACGAGCTGAATCGAATGCAGCCAAGAGCGAGCGTCTAGGACTTACGGTTCAGGAGTTATTCACAGAAACATGGTTCTGAACATGCTGCCAATTTCTCGCCTGGGAAACATGCAGAGAAGTCCAAGATAGTGTTTTTTAGACTGGCTGCCACGAGCTGAATCGAATGCAGCCAAGAGCGAGCGTCTAGGACTTACGGTTCAGGAGTTATTCACAGAAACATGATCGAGCGTCTAGGATTTACTTGTCAATAACTCGCCTGGGAAACATCCAGAGAAGTCAAACACAGTGCTCCTATACTAATTGCCAGGCGCTGAGACGAATGCCGCCAAGATCGAGCGTCTAGGACTTACGGTTCAAGAATTAGCTTTAGAAACATTTGCCTTAGGAACATGCAGAGAAGTCCAAGATAGTGTTTTTTAGACTGGCTGCCACGAGCTGAATCGAATGCAGCCAAGAGCGAGCGTCTAGGACTTACGGTTCAGGAGTTATTCACAGAAACATGGTTCTGAACATGCTGCCAATTTCTCGCCTGGGAAACATGCAGAGAAGTCCAAGATAGTGTTTTTTAGACTGGCTGCCACGAGCTGAATCGAATGCAGCCAAGAGCGAGCGTCTAGGACTTACGGTTCAGGAGTTATTCACAGAAACATGGTTCTTTTACTGCCAGCCGCGAAAGCGAAAATAACCAAGATCGAGCGTCTAGGATTTACTTGTCAATAACTCGCCTGGGAAACATCCAGAGAAGTCAAACACAGTGCTCCTATACTAATTGCCAGGCGCTGAGACGAATGCCGCCAAGATCGAGCGTCTAGGACTTACGGTTCAGGAGTTATTCACAGAAACATGGTTCTGAACATGCTGCCAATTTCTCGCCTGGGAAACATGCAGAGAAGTCCAAGATAGTGTTTTTTAGACTGGCTGCCACGAGCTGAATCGAATGCAGCCAAGAGCGAGCGTCTAGGACTTACGGTTCAGGAGTTATTCACAGAAACATGGTTCTTTTACTGCCAGCCGCGAAAGCGAAAATAACCAAGATCGAGCGTCTAGGATTTACTTGTCAATAACTCGCCTGGGAAACATCCAGAGAAGTCAAACACAGTGCTCCTATACTAATTGCCAGGCGCTGAGACGAATGCCGCCAAGATCGAGCGTCTAGGACTTACGGTTCAGGAGTTATTCACAGAAACATGGTTCTGAACATGCTGCCAATTTCTCGCCTGGGAAACATGCAGAGAAGTCCAAGATAGTGTTTTTTAGACTGGCTGCCACGAGCTGAATCGAATGCAGCCAAGAGCGAGCGTCTAGGACTTACGGTTCAGGAGTTATTCACAGAAACATGGTTCTGAACATGCTGCCAATTTCTCGCCTGGGAAACATGCAGAGAAGTCCAAGATAGTGTTTTTTAGACTGGCTGCCACGAGCTGAATCGAATGCAGCCAAGAGCGAGCGTCTAGGACTTACGGTTCAGGAGTTATTCACAGAAACATGGTTCTGAACATGCTGCCAATTTCTCGCCTGGGAAACATGCAGAGAAGTCCAAGATAGTGTTTTTTAGACTGGCTGCCACGAGCTGAATCGAATGCAGCCAAGAGCGAGCGTCTAGGACTTACGGTTCAGGAGTTATTCACAGAAACATGGTTCTTTTACTGCCAGCCGCGAAAGCGAAAATAACCAAGATCGAGCGTCTAGGATTTACTTGTCAATAACTCGCCTGGGAAACATCCAGAGAAGTCAAACACAGTGCTCCTATACTAATTGCCAGGCGCTGAGACGAATGCCGCCAAGATCGAGCGTCTAGGACTTACGGTTCAGGAGTTATTCACAGAAACATGGTTCTGAACATGCTGCCAATTTCTCGCCTGGGAAACATGCAGAGAAGTCCAAGATAGTGTTTTTTAGACTGGCTGCCACGAGCTGAATCGAATGCAGCCAAGAGCGAGCGTCTAGGACTTACGGTTCAGGAGTTATTCACAGAAACATGGTTCTGAACATGCTGCCAATTGCTCGCCTGGGAAACATGCAGAGAAGTCCAAGATAGTGTTTTTTAGACTGGCTGCCACGAGCTGAATCGAATGCAGCCAAGAGCGAGCGTCTAGGACTTACGGTTCAGGAGTTATTCACAGAAACATGGTTCTGAACATGCTGCCAATTTCTCGCCTGGGAAACATGCAGAGAAGTCCAAGATAGTGTTTTTTAGACTGGCTGCCACGAGCTGAATCGAATGCAGCCAAGAGCGAGCGTCTAGGACTTACGGTTCAGGAGTTATTCACAGAAACATGGTTCTGAACATGCTGCCAATTTCTCGCCTGGGAAACATGCAGAGAAGTCCAAGATAGTGTTTTTTAGACTGGCTGCCACGAGCTGAATCGAATGCAGCCAAGAGCGAGCGTCTAGGACTTACGGTTCAGGAGTTATTCACAGAAACATGATCGAGCGTCTAGGATTTACTTGTCAATAACTCGCCTGGGAAACATCCAGAGAAGTCAAACACAGTGCTCCTATACTAATTGCCAGGCGCTGAGACGAATGCCGCCAAGATCGAGCGTCTAGGACTTACGGTTCAAGAATTAGCTTTAGAAACATTTGCCTTAGGAACATGCAGAGAAGTCCAAGATAGTGTTTTTTAGACTGGCTGCCACGAGCTGAATCGAATGCAGCCAAGAGCGAGCGTCTAGGACTTACGGTTCAGGAGTTATTCACAGAAACATGGTTCTGAACATGCTGCCAATTTCTCGCCTGGGAAACATGCAGAGAAGTCCAAGATAGTGTTTTTTAGACTGGCTGCCACGAGCTGAATCGAATGCAGCCAAGAGCGAGCGTCTAGGACTTACGGTTCAGGAGTTATTCACAGAAACATGGTTCTTTTACTGCCAGCCGCGAAAGCGAAAATAACCAAGATCGAGCGTCTAGGATTTACTTGTCAATAACTCGCCTGGGAAACATCCAGAGAAGTCAAACACAGTGCTCCTATACTAATTGCCAGGCGCTGAGACGAATGCCGCCAAGATCGAGCGTCTAGGACTTACGGTTCAGGAGTTATTCACAGAAACATGGTTCTGAACATGCTGCCAATTTCTCGCCTGGGAAACATGCAGAGAAGTCCAAGATAGTGTTTTTTAGACTGGCTGCCACGAGCTGAATCGAATGCAGCCAAGAGCGAGCGTCTAGGACTTACGGTTCAGGAGTTATTCACAGAAACATGGTTCTTTTACTGCCAGCCGCGAAAGCGAAAATAACCAAGATCGAGCGTCTAGGATTTACTTGTCAATAACTCGCCTGGGAAACATCCAGAGAAGTCAAACACAGTGCTCCTATACTAATTGCCAGGCGCTGAGACGAATGCCGCCAAGATCGAGCGTCTAGGACTTACGGTTCAGGAGTTATTCACAGAAACATGGTTCTGAACATGCTGCCAATTTCTCGCCTGGGAAACATGCAGAGAAGTCCAAGATAGTGTTTTTTAGACTGGCTGCCACGAGCTGAATCGAATGCAGCCAAGAGCGAGCGTCTAGGACTTACGGTTCAGGAGTTATTCACAGAAACATGGTTCTGAACATGCTGCCAATTTCTCGCCTGGGAAACATGCAGAGAAGTCCAAGATAGTGTTTTTTAGACTGGCTGCCACGAGCTGAATCGAATGCAGCCAAGAGCGAGCGTCTAGGACTTACGGTTCAGGAGTTATTCACAGAAACATGGTTCTGAACATGCTGCCAATTTCTCGCCTGGGAAACATGCAGAGAAGTCCAAGATAGTGTTTTTTAGACTGGCTGCCACGAGCTGAATCGAATGCAGCCAAGAGCGAGCGTCTAGGACTTACGGTTCAGGAGTTATTCACAGAAACATGGTTCTTTTACTGCCAGCCGCGAAAGCGAAAATAACCAAGATCGAGCGTCTAGGATTTACTTGTCAATAACTCGCCTGGGAAACATCCAGAGAAGTCAAACACAGTGCTCCTATACTAATTGCCAGGCGCTGAGACGAATGCCGCCAAGATCGAGCGTCTAGGACTTACGGTTCAGGAGTTATTCACAGAAACATGGTTCTGAACATGCTGCCAATTTCTCGCCTGGGAAACATGCAGAGAAGTCCAAGATAGTGTTTTTTAGACTGGCTGCCACGAGCTGAATCGAATGCAGCCAAGAGCGAGCGTCTAGGACTTACGGTTCAGGAGTTATTCACAGAAACATGGTTCTGAACATGCTGCCAATTGCTCGCCTGGGAAACATGCAGAGAAGTCCAAGATAGTGTTTTTTAGACTGGCTGCCACGAGCTGAATCGAATGCAGCCAAGAGCGAGCGTCTAGGACTTACGGTTCAGGAGTTATTCACAGAAACATGGTTCTGAACATGCTGCCAATTTCTCGCCTGGGAAACATGCAGAGAAGTCCAAGATAGTGTTTTTTAGACTGGCTGCCACGAGCTGAATCGAATGCAGCCAAGAGCGAGCGTCTAGGACTTACGGTTCAGGAGTTATTCACAGAAACATGGTTCTGAACATGCTGCCAATTTCTCGCCTGGGAAACATGCAGAGAAGTCCAAGATAGTGTTTTTTAGACTGGCTGCCACGAGCTGAATCGAATGCAGCCAAGAGCGAGCGTCTAGGACTTACGGTTCAGGAGTTATTCACAGAAACATGGTTCTGAACATGCTGCCAATTTCTCGCCTGGGAAACATGCAGAGAAGTCCAAGATAGTGTTTTTTAGACTGGCTGCCACGAGCTGAATCGAATGCAGCCAAGAGCGAGCGTCTAGGACTTAC
Organism: Rhinoderma darwinii; assembly: GCF_050947455.1. NCBI lineage: Eukaryota > Metazoa > Chordata > Amphibia > Anura > Rhinodermatidae > Rhinoderma > Rhinoderma darwinii. Next base: position 262,642 of record NW_027464070.1, read on the forward strand.
GGTTCAGGAGTTATTCACAGAAACATGGTTCTTTTACTGCCAGCCGCGAAAGCGAAAATAACCAAGATCGAGCGTCTAGGATTTACTTGTCAATAACTCGCCTGGGAAACATCCAGAGAAGTCAAACACAGTGCTCCTATACTAATTGCCAGGCGCTGAGACGAATGCCGCCAAGATCGAGCGTCTAGGACTTACGGTTCAGGAGTTATTCACAGAAACATGGTTCTGAACATGCTGCCAATTTCTCGCCTGGGAAACATGCAGAGAAGTCCAAGATAGTGTTTTTTAGACTGGCTGCCACGAGCTGAATCGAATGCAGCCAAGAGCGAGCGTCTAGGACTTACGGTTCAGGAGTTATTCACAGAAACATGGTTCTGAACATGCTGCCAATTGCTCGCCTGGGAAACATGCAGAGAAGTCCAAGATAGTGTTTTTTAGACTGGCTGCCACGAGCTGAATCGAATGCAGCCAAGAGCGAGCGTCTAGGACTTACGGTTCAGGAGTTATTCACAGAAACATGGTTCTTTTACTGCCAGCCGCGAAAGCGAAAATAACCAAGATCGAGCGTCTAGGATTTACTTGTCAATAACTCGCCTGGGAAACATCCAGAGAAGTCAAACACAGTGCTCCTATACTAATTGCCAGGCGCTGAGACGAATGCCGCCAAGATCGAGCGTCTAGGACTTACGGTTCAAGAATTAGCTTTAGAAACATTTGCCTTAGGAACATGCAGAGAAGTCCAAGATAGTGTTTTTTAGACTGGCTGCCACGAGCTGAATCGAATGCAGCCAAGAGCGAGCGTCTGTGACTTACGGTTCAGGAGTTATTCACAGAAACATGGTTCTGAACATGCTGCCAATTGCTCGCCTGGGAAACATGCAGAGAAGTCCAAGATAGTGTTTTTTAGACTGGCTGCCACGAGCTGAATCGAATGCAGCCAAGAGCGAGCGTCTAGGACTTACGGTTCAGGAGTTATTCACAGAAACATGGTTCTGAACATGCTGCCAATTGCTCGCCTGGGAAACATGCAGAGAAGTCCAAGATAGTGTTTTTTAGACTGGCTGCCACGAGCTGAATCGAATGCAGCCAAGAGCGAGCGTCTAGGACTTACGGTTCAGGAGTTATTCACAGAAACATGGTTCTGAACATGCTGCCAATTGCTCGCCTGGGAAACATGCAGAGAAGTCCAAGATAGTGTTTTTTAGACTGGCTGCCACGAGCTGAATCGAATGCAGCCAAGAGCGAGCGTCTAGGACTTACGGTTCAGGAGTTATTCACAGAAACATGGTTCTGAACATGCTGCCAATTTCTCGCCTGGGAAACATGCAGAGAAGTCCAAGATAGTGTTTTTTAGACTGGCTGCCACGAGCTGAATCGAATGCAGCCAAGAGCGAGCGTCTAGGACTTACGGTTCAGGAGTTATTCACAGAAACATGGTTCTGAACATGCTGCCAATTTCTCGCCTGGGAAACATGCAGAGAAGTCCAAGATAGTGTTTTTTAGACTGGCTGCCACGAGCTGAATCGAATGCAGCCAAGAGCGAGCGTCTAGGACTTACGGTTCAGGAGTTATTCACAGAAACATGGTTCTTTTACTGCCAGCCGCGAAAGCGAAAATAACCAAGATCGAGCGTCTAGGATTTACTTGTCAATAACTCGCCTGGGAAACATCCAGAGAAGTCAAACACAGTGCTCCTATACTAATTGCCAGGCGCTGAGACGAATGCCGCCAAGATCGAGCGTCTAGGACTTACGGTTCAGGAGTTATTCACAGAAACATGGTTCTGAACATGCTGCCAATTTCTCGCCTGGGAAACATGCAGAGAAGTCCAAGATAGTGTTTTTTAGACTGGCTGCCACGAGCTGAATCGAATGCAGCCAAGAGCGAGCGTCTAGGACTTACGGTTCAGGAGTTATTCACAGAAACATGGTTCTGAACATGCTGCCAATTGCTCGCCTGGGAAACATGCAGAGAAGTCCAAGATAGTGTTTTTTAGACTGGCTGCCACGAGCTGAATCGAATGCAGCCAAGAGCGAGCGTCTAGGACTTACGGTTCAGGAGTTATTCACAGAAACATGGTTCTTTTACTGCCAGCCGCGAAAGCGAAAATAACCAAGATCGAGCGTCTAGGATTTACTTGTCAATAACTCGCCTGGGAAACATCCAGAGAAGTCAAACACAGTGCTCCTATACTAATTGCCAGGCGCTGAGACGAATGCCGCCAAGATCGAGCGTCTAGGACTTACGGTTCAAGAATTAGCTTTAGAAACATTTGCCTTAGGAACATGCAGAGAAGTCCAAGATAGTGTTTTTTAGACTGGCTGCCACGAGCTGAATCGAATGCAGCCAAGAGCGAGCGTCTGTGACTTACGGTTCAGGAGTTATTCACAGAAACATGGTTCTGAACATGCTGCCAATTGCTCGCCTGGGAAACATGCAGAGAAGTCCAAGATAGTGTTTTTTAGACTGGCTGCCACGAGCTGAATCGAATGCAGCCAAGAGCGAGCGTCTAGGACTTACGGTTCAGGAGTTATTCACAGAAACATGGTTCTGAACATGCTGCCAATTGCTCGCCTGGGAAACATGCAGAGAAGTCCAAGATAGTGTTTTTTAGACTGGCTGCCACGAGCTGAATCGAATGCAGCCAAGAGCGAGCGTCTAGGACTTACGGTTCAGGAGTTATTCACAGAAACATGGTTCTGAACATGCTGCCAATTGCTCGCCTGGGAAACATGCAGAGAAGTCCAAGATAGTGTTTTTTAGACTGGCTGCCACGAGCTGAATCGAATGCAGCCAAGAGCGAGCGTCTAGGACTTACGGTTCAGGAGTTATTCACAGAAACATGGTTCTGAACATGCTGCCAATTTCTCGCCTGGGAAACATGCAGAGAAGTCCAAGATAGTGTTTTTTAGACTGGCTGCCACGAGCTGAATCGAATGCAGCCAAGAGCGAGCGTCTAGGACTTACGGTTCAGGAGTTATTCACAGAAACATGGTTCTTTTACTGCCAGCCGCGAAAGCGAAAATAACCAAGATCGAGCGTCTAGGATTTACTTGTCAATAACTCGCCTGGGAAACATCCAGAGAAGTCAAACACAGTGCTCCTATACTAATTGCCAGGCGCTGAGACGAATGCCGCCAAGATCGAGCGTCTAGGACTTACGGTTCAGGAGTTATTCACAGAAACATGGTTCTGAACATGCTGCCAATTTCTCGCCTGGGAAACATGCAGAGAAGTCCAAGATAGTGTTTTTTAGACTGGCTGCCACGAGCTGAATCGAATGCAGCCAAGAGCGAGCGTCTAGGACTTACGGTTCAGGAGTTATTCACAGAAACATGGTTCTGAACATGCTGCCAATTGCTCGCCTGGGAAACATGCAGAGAAGTCCAAGATAGTGTTTTTTAGACTGGCTGCCACGAGCTGAATCGAATGCAGCCAAGAGCGAGCGTCTAGGACTTACGGTTCAGGAGTTATTCACAGAAACATGGTTCTGAACATGCTGCCAATTTCTCGCCTGGGAAACATGCAGAGAAGTCCAAGATAGTGTTTTTTAGACTGGCTGCCACGAGCTGAATCGAATGCAGCCAAGAGCGAGCGTCTAGGACTTACGGTTCAGGAGTTATTCACAGAAACATGGTTCTGAACATGCTGCCAATTTCTCGCCTGGGAAACATGCAGAGAAGTCCAAGATAGTGTTTTTTAGACTGGCTGCCACGAGCTGAATCGAATGCAGCCAAGAGCGAGCGTCTAGGACTTACGGTTCAGGAGTTATTCACAGAAACATGGTTCTGAACATGCTGCCAATTTCTCGCCTGGGAAACATGCAGAGAAGTCCAAGATAGTGTTTTTTAGACTGGCTGCCACGAGCTGAATCGAATGCAGCCAAGAGCGAGCGTCTAGGACTTACGGTTCAGGAGTTATTCACAGAAACATGGTTCTTTTACTGCCAGCCGCGAAAGCGAAAATAACCAAGATCGAGCGTCTAGGATTTACTTGTCAATAACTCGCCTGGGAAACATCCAGAGAAGTCAAACACAGTGCTCCTATACTAATTGCCAGGCGCTGAGACGAATGCCGCCAAGATCGAGCGTCTAGGACTTACGGTTCAGGAGTTATTCACAGAAACATGGTTCTGAACATGCTGCCAATTTCTCGCCTGGGAAACATGCAGAGAAGTCCAAGATAGTGTTTTTTAGACTGGCTGCCACGAGCTGAATCGAATGCAGCCAAGAGCGAGCGTCTAGGACTTACGGTTCAGGAGTTATTCACAGAAACATGGTTCTGAACATGCTGCCAATTGCTCGCCTGGGAAACATGCAGAGAAGTCCAAGATAGTGTTTTTTAGACTGGCTGCCACGAGCTGAATCGAATGCAGCCAAGAGCGAGCGTCTAGGACTTACGGTTCAGGAGTTATTCACAGAAACATGGTTCTGAACATGCTGCCAATTTCTCGCCTGGGAAACATGCAGAGAAGTCCAAGATAGTGTTTTTTAGACTGGCTGCCACGAGCTGAATCGAATGCAGCCAAGAGCGAGCGTCTAGGACTTACGGTTCAGGAGTTATTCACAGAAACATGGTTCTGAACATGCTGCCAATTTCTCGCCTGGGAAACATGCAGAGAAGTCCAAGATAGTGTTTTTTAGACTGGCTGCCACGAGCTGAATCGAATGCAGCCAAGAGCGAGCGTCTAGGACTTACGGTTCAGGAGTTATTCACAGAAACATGATCGAGCGTCTAGGATTTACTTGTCAATAACTCGCCTGGGAAACATCCAGAGAAGTCAAACACAGTGCTCCTATACTAATTGCCAGGCGCTGAGACGAATGCCGCCAAGATCGAGCGTCTAGGACTTACGGTTCAAGAATTAGCTTTAGAAACATTTGCCTTAGGAACATGCAGAGAAGTCCAAGATAGTGTTTTTTAGACTGGCTGCCACGAGCTGAATCGAATGCAGCCAAGAGCGAGCGTCTAGGACTTACGGTTCAGGAGTTATTCACAGAAACATGGTTCTGAACATGCTGCCAATTTCTCGCCTGGGAAACATGCAGAGAAGTCCAAGATAGTGTTTTTTAGACTGGCTGCCACGAGCTGAATCGAATGCAGCCAAGAGCGAGCGTCTAGGACTTACGGTTCAGGAGTTATTCACAGAAACATGGTTCTTTTACTGCCAGCCGCGAAAGCGAAAATAACCAAGATCGAGCGTCTAGGATTTACTTGTCAATAACTCGCCTGGGAAACATCCAGAGAAGTCAAACACAGTGCTCCTATACTAATTGCCAGGCGCTGAGACGAATGCCGCCAAGATCGAGCGTCTAGGACTTACGGTTCAGGAGTTATTCACAGAAACATGGTTCTGAACATGCTGCCAATTTCTCGCCTGGGAAACATGCAGAGAAGTCCAAGATAGTGTTTTTTAGACTGGCTGCCACGAGCTGAATCGAATGCAGCCAAGAGCGAGCGTCTAGGACTTACGGTTCAGGAGTTATTCACAGAAACATGGTTCTTTTACTGCCAGCCGCGAAAGCGAAAATAACCAAGATCGAGCGTCTAGGATTTACTTGTCAATAACTCGCCTGGGAAACATCCAGAGAAGTCAAACACAGTGCTCCTATACTAATTGCCAGGCGCTGAGACGAATGCCGCCAAGATCGAGCGTCTAGGACTTACGGTTCAGGAGTTATTCACAGAAACATGGTTCTGAACATGCTGCCAATTTCTCGCCTGGGAAACATGCAGAGAAGTCCAAGATAGTGTTTTTTAGACTGGCTGCCACGAGCTGAATCGAATGCAGCCAAGAGCGAGCGTCTAGGACTTACGGTTCAGGAGTTATTCACAGAAACATGGTTCTGAACATGCTGCCAATTTCTCGCCTGGGAAACATGCAGAGAAGTCCAAGATAGTGTTTTTTAGACTGGCTGCCACGAGCTGAATCGAATGCAGCCAAGAGCGAGCGTCTAGGACTTACGGTTCAGGAGTTATTCACAGAAACATGGTTCTGAACATGCTGCCAATTTCTCGCCTGGGAAACATGCAGAGAAGTCCAAGATAGTGTTTTTTAGACTGGCTGCCACGAGCTGAATCGAATGCAGCCAAGAGCGAGCGTCTAGGACTTACGGTTCAGGAGTTATTCACAGAAACATGGTTCTTTTACTGCCAGCCGCGAAAGCGAAAATAACCAAGATCGAGCGTCTAGGATTTACTTGTCAATAACTCGCCTGGGAAACATCCAGAGAAGTCAAACACAGTGCTCCTATACTAATTGCCAGGCGCTGAGACGAATGCCGCCAAGATCGAGCGTCTAGGACTTACGGTTCAGGAGTTATTCACAGAAACATGGTTCTGAACATGCTGCCAATTTCTCGCCTGGGAAACATGCAGAGAAGTCCAAGATAGTGTTTTTTAGACTGGCTGCCACGAGCTGAATCGAATGCAGCCAAGAGCGAGCGTCTAGGACTTACGGTTCAGGAGTTATTCACAGAAACATGGTTCTGAACATGCTGCCAATTGCTCGCCTGGGAAACATGCAGAGAAGTCCAAGATAGTGTTTTTTAGACTGGCTGCCACGAGCTGAATCGAATGCAGCCAAGAGCGAGCGTCTAGGACTTACGGTTCAGGAGTTATTCACAGAAACATGGTTCTGAACATGCTGCCAATTTCTCGCCTGGGAAACATGCAGAGAAGTCCAAGATAGTGTTTTTTAGACTGGCTGCCACGAGCTGAATCGAATGCAGCCAAGAGCGAGCGTCTAGGACTTACGGTTCAGGAGTTATTCACAGAAACATGGTTCTGAACATGCTGCCAATTTCTCGCCTGGGAAACATGCAGAGAAGTCCAAGATAGTGTTTTTTAGACTGGCTGCCACGAGCTGAATCGAATGCAGCCAAGAGCGAGCGTCTAGGACTTACGGTTCAGGAGTTATTCACAGAAACATGGTTCTTTTACTGCCAGCCGCGAAAGCGAAAATAACCAAGATCGAGCGTCTAGGATTTACTTGTCAATAACTCGCCTGGGAAACATCCAGAGAAGTCAAACACAGTGCTCCTATACTAATTGCCAGGCGCTGAGACGAATGCCGCCAAGATCGAGCGTCTAGGACTTACGGTTCAGGAGTTATTCACAGAAACATGGTTCTGAACATGCTGCCAATTTCTCGCCTGGGAAACATGCAGAGAAGTCCAAGATAGTGTTTTTTAGACTGGCTGCCACGAGCTGAATCGAATGCAGCCAAGAGCGAGCGTCTAGGACTTACGGTTCAGGAGTTATTCACAGAAACATGGTTCTTTTACTGCCAGCCGCGAAAGCGAAAATAACCAAGATCGAGCGTCTAGGATTTACTTGTCAATAACTCGCCTGGGAAACATCCAGAGAAGTCAAACACAGTGCTCCTATACTAATTGCCAGGCGCTGAGACGAATGCCGCCAAGATCGAGCGTCTAGGACTTACGGTTCAAGAATTAGCTTTAGAAACATTTGCCTTAGGAACATGCAGAGAAGTCCAAGATAGTGTTTTTTAGACTGGCTGCCACGAGCTGAATCGAATGCAGCCAAGAGCGAGCGTCTAGGACTTACGGTTCAGGAGTTATTCACAGAAACATGGTTCTGAACATGCTGCCAATTTCTCGCCTGGGAAACATGCAGAGAAGTCCAAGATAGTGTTTTTTAGACTGGCTGCCACGAGCTGAATCGAATGCAGCCAAGAGCGAGCGTCTAGGACTTACGGTTCAGGAGTTATTCACAGAAACATGGTTCTTTTACTGCCAGCCGCGAAAGCGAAAATAACCAAGATCGAGCGTCTAGGATTTACTTGTCAATAACTCGCCTGGGAAACATCCAGAGAAGTCAAACACAGTGCTCCTATACTAATTGCCAGGCGCTGAGACGAATGCCGCCAAGATCGAGCGTCTAGGACTTACGGTTCAGGAGTTATTCACAGAAACATGGTTCTGAACATGCTGCCAATTTCTCGCCTGGGAAACATGCAGAGAAGTCCAAGATAGTGTTTTTTAGACTGGCTGCCACGAGCTGAATCGAATGCAGCCAAGAGCGAGCGTCTAGGACTTACGGTTCAGGAGTTATTCACAGAAACATGGTTCTGAACATGCTGCCAATTTCTCGCCTGGGAAACATGCAGAGAAGTCCAAGATAGTGTTTTTTAGACTGGCTGCCACGAGCTGAATCGAATGCAGCCAAGAGCGAGCGTCTAGGACTTACGGTTCAGGAGTTATTCACAGAAACATGGTTCTGAACATGCTGCCAATTGCTCGCCTGGGAAACATGCAGAGAAGTCCAAGATAGTGTTTTTTAGACTGGCTGCCACGAGCTGAATCGAATGCAGCCAAGAGCGAGCGTCTAGGACTTACGGTTCAGGAGTTATTCACAGAAACATGGTTCTGAACATGCTGCCAATTTCTCGCCTGGGAAACATGCAGAGAAGTCCAAGATAGTGTTTTTTAGACTGGCTGCCACGAGCTGAATCGAATGCAGCCAAGAGCGAGCGTCTAGGACTTACGGTTCAGGAGTTATTCACAGAAACATGGTTCTGAACATGCTGCCAATTTCTCGCCTGGGAAACATGCAGAGAAGTCCAAGATAGTGTTTTTTAGACTGGCTGCCACGAGCTGAATCGAATGCAGCCAAGAGCGAGCGTCTAGGACTTACGGTTCAGGAGTTATTCACAGAAACATGATCGAGCGTCTAGGATTTACTTGTCAATAACTCGCCTGGGAAACATCCAGAGAAGTCAAACACAGTGCTCCTATACTAATTGCCAGGCGCTGAGACGAATGCCGCCAAGATCGAGCGTCTAGGACTTACGGTTCAAGAATTAGCTTTAGAAACATTTGCCTTAGGAACATGCAGAGAAGTCCAAGATAGTGTTTTTTAGACTGGCTGCCACGAGCTGAATCGAATGCAGCCAAGAGCGAGCGTCTAGGACTTACGGTTCAGGAGTTATTCACAGAAACATGGTTCTGAACATGCTGCCAATTTCTCGCCTGGGAAACATGCAGAGAAGTCCAAGATAGTGTTTTTTAGACTGGCTGCCACGAGCTGAATCGAATGCAGCCAAGAGCGAGCGTCTAGGACTTACGGTTCAGGAGTTATTCACAGAAACATGGTTCTTTTACTGCCAGCCGCGAAAGCGAAAATAACCAAGATCGAGCGTCTAGGATTTACTTGTCAATAACTCGCCTGGGAAACATCCAGAGAAGTCAAACACAGTGCTCCTATACTAATTGCCAGGCGCTGAGACGAATGCCGCCAAGATCGAGCGTCTAGGACTTACGGTTCAGGAGTTATTCACAGAAACATGGTTCTGAACATGCTGCCAATTTCTCGCCTGGGAAACATGCAGAGAAGTCCAAGATAGTGTTTTTTAGACTGGCTGCCACGAGCTGAATCGAATGCAGCCAAGAGCGAGCGTCTAGGACTTACGGTTCAGGAGTTATTCACAGAAACATGGTTCTTTTACTGCCAGCCGCGAAAGCGAAAATAACCAAGATCGAGCGTCTAGGATTTACTTGTCAATAACTCGCCTGGGAAACATCCAGAGAAGTCAAACACAGTGCTCCTATACTAATTGCCAGGCGCTGAGACGAATGCCGCCAAGATCGAGCGTCTAGGACTTACGGTTCAGGAGTTATTCACAGAAACATGGTTCTGAACATGCTGCCAATTTCTCGCCTGGGAAACATGCAGAGAAGTCCAAGATAGTGTTTTTTAGACTGGCTGCCACGAGCTGAATCGAATGCAGCCAAGAGCGAGCGTCTAGGACTTACGGTTCAGGAGTTATTCACAGAAACATGGTTCTGAACATGCTGCCAATTTCTCGCCTGGGAAACATGCAGAGAAGTCCAAGATAGTGTTTTTTAGACTGGCTGCCACGAGCTGAATCGAATGCAGCCAAGAGCGAGCGTCTAGGACTTACGGTTCAGGAGTTATTCACAGAAACATGGTTCTGAACATGCTGCCAATTTCTCGCCTGGGAAACATGCAGAGAAGTCCAAGATAGTGTTTTTTAGACTGGCTGCCACGAGCTGAATCGAATGCAGCCAAGAGCGAGCGTCTAGGACTTACGGTTCAGGAGTTATTCACAGAAACATGGTTCTTTTACTGCCAGCCGCGAAAGCGAAAATAACCAAGATCGAGCGTCTAGGATTTACTTGTCAATAACTCGCCTGGGAAACATCCAGAGAAGTCAAACACAGTGCTCCTATACTAATTGCCAGGCGCTGAGACGAATGCCGCCAAGATCGAGCGTCTAGGACTTACGGTTCAGGAGTTATTCACAGAAACATGGTTCTGAACATGCTGCCAATTTCTCGCCTGGGAAACATGCAGAGAAGTCCAAGATAGTGTTTTTTAGACTGGCTGCCACGAGCTGAATCGAATGCAGCCAAGAGCGAGCGTCTAGGACTTACGGTTCAGGAGTTATTCACAGAAACATGGTTCTGAACATGCTGCCAATTGCTCGCCTGGGAAACATGCAGAGAAGTCCAAGATAGTGTTTTTTAGACTGGCTGCCACGAGCTGAATCGAATGCAGCCAAGAGCGAGCGTCTAGGACTTACGGTTCAGGAGTTATTCACAGAAACATGGTTCTGAACATGCTGCCAATTTCTCGCCTGGGAAACATGCAGAGAAGTCCAAGATAGTGTTTTTTAGACTGGCTGCCACGAGCTGAATCGAATGCAGCCAAGAGCGAGCGTCTAGGACTTACGGTTCAGGAGTTATTCACAGAAACATGGTTCTTTTACTGCCAGCCGCGAAAGCGAAAATAACCAAGATCGAGCGTCTAGGATTTACTTGTCAATAACTCGCCTGGGAAACATCCAGAGAAGTCAAACACAGTGCTCCTATACTAATTGCCAGGCGCTGAGACGAATGCCGCCAAGATCGAGCGTCTAGGACTTACGGTTCAGGAGTTATTCACAGAAACATGGTTCTGAACATGCTGCCAATTTCTCGCCTGGGAAACATGCAGAGAAGTCCAAGATAGTGTTTTTTAGACTGGCTGCCACGAGCTGAATCGAATGCAGCCAAGAGCGAGCGTCTAGGACTTACGGTTCAGGAGTTATTCACAGAAACATGGTTCTGAACATGCTGCCAATTGCTCGCCTGGGAAACATGCAGAGAAGTCCAAGATAGTGTTTTTTAGACTGGCTGCCACGAGCTGAATCGAATGCAGCCAAGAGCGAGCGTCTAGGACTTACGGTTCAGGAGTTATTCACAGAAACATGGTTCTGAACATGCTGCCAATTTCTCGCCTGGGAAACATGCAGAGAAGTCCAAGATAGTGTTTTTTAGACTGGCTGCCACGAGCTGAATCGAATGCAGCCAAGAGCGAGCGTCTAGGACTTACGGTTCAGGAGTTATTCACAGAAACATGGTTCTTTTACTGCCAGCCGCGAAAGCGAAAATAACCAAGATCGAGCGTCTAGGATTTACTTGTCAATAACTCGCCTGGGAAACATCCAGAGAAGTCAAACACAGTGCTCCTATACTAATTGCCAGGCGCTGAGACGAATGCCGCCAAGATCGAGCGTCTAGGACTTACGGTTCAAGAATTAGCTTTAGAAACATTTGCCTTAGGAACATGCAGAGAAGTCCAAGATAGTGTTTTTTAGACTGGCTGCCACGAGCTGAATCGAATGCAGCCAAGAGCGAGCGTCTAGGACTTACGGTTCAGGAGTTATTCACAGAAACATGGTTCTGAACATGCTGCCAATTGCTCGCCTGGGAAACATGCAGAGAAGTCCAAGATAGTGTTTTTTAGACTGGCTGCCACGAGCTGAATCGAATGCAGCCAAGAGCGAGCGTCTAGGACTTACGGTTCAGGAGTTATTCACAGAAACATGGTTCTTTTACTGCCAGCCGCGAAAGCGAAAATAACCAAGATCGAGCGTCTAGGATTTACTTGTCAATAACTCGCCTGGGAAACATCCAGAGAAGTCAAACACAGTGCTCCTATACTAATTGCCAGGCGCTGAGACGAATGCCGCCAAGATCGAGCGTCTAGGACTTACGGTTCAAGAATTAGCTTTAGAAACATTTGCCTTAGGAACATGCAGAGAAGTCCAAGATAGTGTTTTTTAGACTGGCTGCCACGAGCTGAATCGAATGCAGCCAAGAGCGAGCGTCTAGGACTTACGGTTCAGGAGTTATTCACAGAAACATGGTTCTGAACATGCTGCCAATTTCTCGCCTGGGAAACATGCAGAGAAGTCCAAGATAGTGTTTTTTAGACTGGCTGCCACGAGCTGAATCGAATGCAGCCAAGAGCGAGCGTCTAGGGCTTACGGTTCAGGAGTTATTCACAGAAACATGGTTCTTTTACTGCCAGCCGCGAAAGCGAAAATAACCAAGATCGAGCGTCTAGGATTTACTTGTCAATAACTCGCCTGGGAAACATCCAGAGAAGTCAAACACAGTGCTCCTATACTAATTGCCAGGCGCTGAGACGAATGCCGCCAAGATCGAGCGTCTAGGACTTACGGTTCAGGAGTTATTCACAGAAACATGGTTCTGAACATGCTGCCAATTTCTCGCCTGGGAAACATGCAGAGAAGTCCAAGATAGTGTTTTTTAGACTGGCTGCCACGAGCTGAATCGAATGCAGCCAAGAGCGAGCGTCTAGGACTTACGGTTCAGGAGTTATTCACAGAAACATGGTTCTGAACATGCTGCCAATTTCTCGTCTGGGAAACATGCAGAGAAGTCCAAGATAGTGTTTTTTAGACTGGCTGCCACGAGCTGAATCGAATGCAGCCAAGAGCGAGCGTCTAGGACTTACGGTTCAGGAGTTATTCACAGAAACATGGTTCTGAACATGCTGCCAATTTCTCGCCTGGGAAACATGCAGAGAAGTCCAAGATAGTGTTTTTTAGACTGGCTGCCACGAGCTGAATCGAATGCAGCCAAGAGCGAGAGTCTAGGACTTACGGTTCAGGAGTTATTCACAGAAACATGGTTCTGAACATGCTGCCAATTTCTCGCCTGGGAAACATGCAGAGAAGTCCAAGATAGTGTTTTTTAGACTGGCTGCCACGAGCTGAATCGAATGCAGCCAAGAGCGAGCGTCTAGGACTTACGGTTCAGGAGTTATTCACAGAAACATGGTTCTGAACATGCTGCCAATTGCTCGCCTGGGAAACATGCAGAGAAGTCCAAGATAGTGTTTTTTAGACTGGCTGCCACGAGCTGAATCGAATGCAGCCAAGAGCGAGCGTCTAGGACTTACGGTTCAGGAGTTATTCACAGAAACATGGTTCTGAACATGCTGCCAATTGCTCGCCTGGGAAACATGCAGAGAAGTCCAAGATAGTGTTTTTTAGACTGGCTGCCACGAGCTGAATCGAATGCAGCCAAGAGCGAGCGTCTAGGACTTACGGTTCAGGAGTTATTCACAGAAACATGGTTCTTTTACTGCCAGCCGCGAAAGCGAAAATAACCAAGATCGAGCGTCTAGGATTTACTTGTCAATAACTCGCCTGGGAAACATCCAGAGAAGTCAAACACAGTGCTCCTATACTAATTGCCAGGCGCTGAGACGAATGCCGCCAAGATCGAGCGTCTAGGACTTACGGTTCAGGAGTTATTCACAGAAACATGGTTCTGAACATGCTGCCAATTTCTCGCCTGGGAAACATGCAGAGAAGTCCAAGATAGTGTTTTTTAGACTGGCTGCCACGAGCTGAATCGAATGCAGCCAAGAGCGAGCGTCTAGGACTTACGGTTCAGGAGTTATTCACAGAAACATGGTTCTGAACATGCTGCCAATTGCTCGCCTGGGAAACATGCAGAGAAGTCCAAGATAGTGTTTTTTAGACTGGCTGCCACGAGCTGAATCGAATGCAGCCAAGAGCGAGCGTCTAGGACTTACGGTTCAGGAGTTATTCACAGAAACATGGTTCTTTTACTGCCAGCCGCGAAAGCGAAAATAACCAAGATCGAGCGTCTAGGATTTACTTGTCAATAACTCGCCTGGGAAACATCCAGAGAAGTCAAACACAGTGCTCCTATACTAATTGCCAGGCGCTGAGACGAATGCCGCCAAGATCGAGCGTCTAGGACTTACGGTTCAAGAATTAGCTTTAGAAACATTTGCCTTAGGAACATGCAGAGAAGTCCAAGATAGTGTTTTTTAGACTGGCTGCCACGAGCTGAATCGAATGCAGCCAAGAGCGAGCGTCTAGGACTTACGGTTCAGGAGTTATTCACAGAAACATGGTTCTGAACATGCTGCCAATTGCTCGCCTGGGAAACATGCAGAGAAGTCCAAGATAGTGTTTTTTAGACTGGCTGCCACGAGCTGAATCGAATGCAGCCAAGAGCGAGCGTCTAGGACTTACGGTTCAGGAGTTATTCACAGAAACATGGTTCTGAACATGCTGCCAATTTCTCGCCTGGGAAACATGCAGAGAAGTCCAAGATAGTGTTTTTTAGACTGGCTGCCACGAGCTGAATCGAATGCAGCCAAGAGCGAGCGTCTAGGACTTACGGTTCAGGAGTTATTCACAGAAACATGGTTCTTTTACTGCCAGCCGCGAAAGCGAAAATAACCAAGATCGAGCGTCTAGGATTTACTTGTCAATAACTCGCCTGGGAAACATCCAGAGAAGTCAAACACAGTGCTCCTATACTAATTGCCAGGCGCTGAGACGAATGCCGCCAAGATCGAGCGTCTAGGACTTACGGTTCAGGAGTTATTCACAGAAACATGGTTCTGAACATGCTGCCAATTTCTCGCCTGGGAAACATGCAGAGAAGTCCAAGATAGTGTTTTTTAGACTGGCTGCCACGAGCTGAATCGAATGCAGCCAAGAGCGAGCGTCTAGGACTTACGGTTCAGGAGTTATTCACAGAAACATGGTTCTGAACATGCTGCCAATTGCTCGCCTGGGAAACATGCAGAGAAGTCCAAGATAGTGTTTTTTAGACTGGCTGTCACGAGCTGAATCGAATGCAGCCAAGAGCGAGCGTCTAGGACTTACGGTTCAGGAGTTATTCACAGAAACATGGTTCTGAACATGCTGCCAATTTCTCGCCTGGGAAACATGCAGAGAAGTCCAAGATAGTGTTTTTTAGACTGGCTGCCACGAGCTGAATCGAATGCAGCCAAGAGCGAGCGTCTAGGACTTACGGTTCAGGAGTTATTCACAGAAACATGGTTCTGAACATGCTGCCAATTTCTCGCCTGGGAAACATGCAGAGAAGTCCAAGATAGTGTTTTTTAGACTGGCTGCCACGAGCTGAATCGAATGCAGCCAAGAGCGAGCGTCTAGGACTTACGGTTCAGGAGTTATTCACAGAAACATGATCGAGCGTCTAGGATTTACTTGTCAATAACTCGCCTGGGAAACATCCAGAGAAGTCAAACACAGTGCTCCTATACTAATTGCCAGGCGCTGAGACGAATGCCGCCAAGATCGAGCGTCTAGGACTTACGGTTCAAGAATTAGCTTTAGAAACATTTGCCTTAGGAACATGCAGAGAAGTCCAAGATAGTGTTTTTTAGACTGGCTGCCACGAGCTGAATCGAATGCAGCCAAGAGCGAGCGTCTAGGACTTACGGTTCAGGAGTTATTCACAGAAACATGGTTCTGAACATGCTGCCAATTTCTCGCCTGGGAAACATGCAGAGAAGTCCAAGATAGTGTTTTTTAGACTGGCTGCCACGAGCTGAATCGAATGCAGCCAAGAGCGAGCGTCTAGGACTTACGGTTCAGGAGTTATTCACAGAAACATGGTTCTTTTACTGCCAGCCGCGAAAGCGAAAATAACCAAGATCGAGCGTCTAGGATTTACTTGTCAATAACTCGCCTGGGAAACATCCAGAGAAGTCAAACACAGTGCTCCTATACTAATTGCCAGGCGCTGAGACGAATGCCGCCAAGATCGAGCGTCTAGGACTTACGGTTCAGGAGTTATTCACAGAAACATGGTTCTGAACATGCTGCCAATTTCTCGCCTGGGAAACATGCAGAGAAGTCCAAGATAGTGTTTTTTAGACTGGCTGCCACGAGCTGAATCGAATGCAGCCAAGAGCGAGCGTCTAGGACTTACGGTTCAGGAGTTATTCACAGAAACATGGTTCTTTTACTGCCAGCCGCGAAAGCGAAAATAACCAAGATCGAGCGTCTAGGATTTACTTGTCAATAACTCGCCTGGGAAACATCCAGAGAAGTCAAACACAGTGCTCCTATACTAATTGCCAGGCGCTGAGACGAATGCCGCCAAGATCGAGCGTCTAGGACTTACGGTTCAGGAGTTATTCACAGAAACATGGTTCTGAACATGCTGCCAATTGCTCGCCTGGGAAACATGCAGAGAAGTCCAAGATAGTGTTTTTTAGACTGGCTGCCACGAGCTGAATCGAATGCAGCCAAGAGCGAGCGTCTAGGACTTACGGTTCAGGAGTTATTCACAGAAACATGGTTCTGAACATGCTGCCAATTTCTCGCCTGGGAAACATGCAGAGAAGTCCAAGATAGTGTTTTTTAGACTGGCTGCCACGAGCTGAATCGAATGCAGCCAAGAGCGAGCGTCTAGGACTTACGGTTCAGGAGTTATTCACAGAAACATGGTTCTTTTACTGCCAGCCGCGAAAGCGAAAATAACCAAGATCGAGCGTCTAGGATTTACTTGTCAATAACTCGCCTGGGAAACATCCAGAGAAGTCAAACACAGTGCTCCTATACTAATTGCCAGGCGCTGAGACGAATGCCGCCAAGATCGAGCGTCTAGGACTTACGGTTCAGGAGTTATTCACAGAAACATGGTTCTGAACATGCTGCCAATTTCTCGCCTGGGAAACATGCAGAGAAGTCCAAGATAGTGTTTTTTAGACTGGCTGCCACGAGCTGAATCGAATGCAGCCAAGAGCGAGCGTCTAGGACTTACGGTTCAGGAGTTATTCACAGAAACATGGTTCTGAACATGCTGCCAATTGCTCGCCTGGGAAACATGCAGAGAAGTCCAAGATAGTGTTTTTTAGACTGGCTGCCACGAGCTGAATCGAATGCAGCCAAGAGCGAGCGTCTAGGACTTACGGTTCAGGAGTTATTCACAGAAACATGGTTCTGAACATGCTGCCAATTTCTCGCCTGGGAAACATGCAGAGAAGTCCAAGATAGTGTTTTTTAGACTGGCTGCCACGAGCTGAATCGAATGCAGCCAAGAGCGAGCGTCTAGGACTTACGGTTCAGGAGTTATTCACAGAAACATGGTTCTTTTACTGCCAGCCGCGAAAGCGAAAATAACCAAGATCGAGCGTCTAGGATTTACTTGTCAATAACTCGCCTGGGAAACATCCAGAGAAGTCAAACACAGTGCTCCTATACTAATTGCCAGGCGCTGAGACGAATGCCGCCAAGATCGAGCGTCTAGGACTTACGGTTCAAGAATTAGCTTTAGAAACATTTGCCTTAGGAACATGCAGAGAAGTCCAAGATAGTGTTTTTTAGACTGGCTGCCACGAGCTGAATCGAATGCAGCCAAGAGCGAGCGTCTAGGACTTACGGTTCAGGAGTTATTCACAGAAACATGGTTCTGAACATGCTGCCAATTGCTCGCCTGGGAAACATGCAGAGAAGTCCAAGATAGTGTTTTTTAGACTGGCTGCCACGAGCTGAATCGAATGCAGCCAAGAGCGAGCGTCTAGGACTTACGGTTCAGGAGTTATTCACAGAAACATGGTTCTTTTACTGCCAGCCGCGAAAGCGAAAATAACCAAGATCGAGCGTCTAGGATTTACTTGTCAATAACTCGCCTGGGAAACATCCAGAGAAGTCAAACACAGTGCTCCTATACTAATTGCCAGGCGCTGAGACGAATGCCGCCAAGATCGAGCGTCTAGGACTTACGGTTCAAGAATTAGCTTTAGAAACATTTGCCTTAGGAACATGCAGAGAAGTCCAAGATAGTGTTTTTTAGACTGGCTGCCACGAGCTGAATCGAATGCAGCCAAGAGCGAGCGTCTAGGACTTACGGTTCAGGAGTTATTCACAGAAACATGGTTCTGAACATGCTGCCAATTTCTCGCCTGGGAAACATGCAGAGAAGTCCAAGATAGTGTTTTTTAGACTGGCTGCCACGAGCTGAATCGAATGCAGCCAAGAGCGAGCGTCTAGGGCTTACGGTTCAGGAGTTATTCACAGAAACATGGTTCTTTTACTGCCAGCCGCGAAAGCGAAAATAACCAAGATCGAGCGTCTAGGATTTACTTGTCAATAACTCGCCTGGGAAACATCCAGAGAAGTCAAACACAGTGCTCCTATACTAATTGCCAGGCGCTGAGACGAATGCCGCCAAGATCGAGCGTCTAGGACTTACGGTTCAGGAGTTATTCACAGAAACATGGTTCTGAACATGCTGCCAATTTCTCGCCTGGGAAACATGCAGAGAAGTCCAAGATAGTGTTTTTTAGACTGGCTGCCACGAGCTGAATCGAATGCAGCCAAGAGCGAGCGTCTAGGACTTACGGTTCAGGAGTTATTCACAGAAACATGGTTCTGAACATGCTGCCAATTTCTCGTCTGGGAAACATGCAGAGAAGTCCAAGATAGTGTTTTTTAGACTGGCTGCCACGAGCTGAATCGAATGCAGCCAAGAGCGAGCGTCTAGGACTTACGGTTCAGGAGTTATTCACAGAAACATGGTTCTGAACATGCTGCCAATTTCTCGCCTGGGAAACATGCAGAGAAGTCCAAGATAGTGTTTTTTAGACTGGCTGCCACGAGCTGAATCGAATGCAGCCAAGAGCGAGAGTCTAGGACTTACGGTTCAGGAGTTATTCACAGAAACATGGTTCTGAACATGCTGCCAATTTCTCGCCTGGGAAACATGCAGAGAAGTCCAAGATAGTGTTTTTTAGACTGGCTGCCACGAGCTGAATCGAATGCAGCCAAGAGCGAGCGTCTAGGACTTACGGTTCAGGAGTTATTCACAGAAACATGGTTCTGAACATGCTGCCAATTGCTCGCCTGGGAAACATGCAGAGAAGTCCAAGATAGTGTTTTTTAGACTGGCTGCCACGAGCTGAATCGAATGCAGCCAAGAGCGAGCGTCTAGGACTTACGGTTCAGGAGTTATTCACAGAAACATGGTTCTGAACATGCTGCCAATTGCTCGCCTGGGAAACATGCAGAGAAGTCCAAGATAGTGTTTTTTAGACTGGCTGCCACGAGCTGAATCGAATGCAGCCAAGAGCGAGCGTCTAGGACTTACGGTTCAGGAGTTATTCACAGAAACATGGTTCTTTTACTGCCAGCCGCGAAAGCGAAAATAACCAAGATCGAGCGTCTAGGATTTACTTGTCAATAACTCGCCTGGGAAACATCCAGAGAAGTCAAACACAGTGCTCCTATACTAATTGCCAGGCGCTGAGACGAATGCCGCCAAGATCGAGCGTCTAGGACTTACGGTTCAGGAGTTATTCACAGAAACATGGTTCTGAACATGCTGCCAATTTCTCGCCTGGGAAACATGCAGAGAAGTCCAAGATAGTGTTTTTTAGACTGGCTGCCACGAGCTGAATCGAATGCAGCCAAGAGCGAGCGTCTAGGACTTACGGTTCAGGAGTTATTCACAGAAACATGGTTCTGAACATGCTGCCAATTGCTCGCCTGGGAAACATGCAGAGAAGTCCAAGATAGTGTTTTTTAGACTGGCTGCCACGAGCTGAATCGAATGCAGCCAAGAGCGAGCGTCTAGGACTTACGGTTCAGGAGTTATTCACAGAAACATGGTTCTTTTACTGCCAGCCGCGAAAGCGAAAATAACCAAGATCGAGCGTCTAGGATTTACTTGTCAATAACTCGCCTGGGAAACATCCAGAGAAGTCAAACACAGTGCTCCTATACTAATTGCCAGGCGCTGAGACGAATGCCGCCAAGATCGAGCGTCTAGGACTTACGGTTCAAGAATTAGCTTTAGAAACATTTGCCTTAGGAACATGCAGAGAAGTCCAAGATAGTGTTTTTTAGACTGGCTGCCACGAGCTGAATCGAATGCAGCCAAGAGCGAGCGTCTAGGACTTACGGTTCAGGAGTTATTCACAGAAACATGGTTCTGAACATGCTGCCAATTGCTCGCCTGGGAAACATGCAGAGAAGTCCAAGATAGTGTTTTTTAGACTGGCTGCCACGAGCTGAATCGAATGCAGCCAAGAGCGAGCGTCTAGGACTTACGGTTCAGGAGTTATTCACAGAAACATGGTTCTTTTACTGCCAGCCGCGAAAGCGAAAATAACCAAGATCGAGCGTCTAGGATTTACTTGTCAATAACTCGCCTGGGAAACATCCAGAGAAGTCAAACACAGTGCTCCTATACTAATTGCCAGGCGCTGAGACGAATGCCGCCAAGATCGAGCGTCTAGGACTTACGGTTCAGGAGTTATTCACAGAAACATGGTTCTGAACATGCTGCCAATTTCTCGCCTGGGAAACATGCAGAGAAGTCCAAGATAGTGTTTTTTAGACTGGCTGCCACGAGCTGAATCGAATGCAGCCAAGAGCGAGCGTCTAGGACTTACGGTTCAGGAGTTATTCACAGAAACATGGTTCTGAACATGCTGCCAATTGCTCGCCTGGGAAACATGCAGAGAAGTCCAAGATAGTGTTTTTTAGACTGGCTGTCACGAGCTGAATCGAATGCAGCCAAGAGCGAGCGTCTAGGACTTACGGTTCAGGAGTTATTCACAGAAACATGGTTCTGAACATGCTGCCAATTTCTCGCCTGGGAAACATGCAGAGAAGTCCAAGATAGTGTTTTTTAGACTGGCTGCCACGAGCTGAATCGAATGCAGCCAAGAGCGAGCGTCTAGGACTTACGGTTCAGGAGTTATTCACAGAAACATGGTTCTGAACATGCTGCCAATTGCTCGCCTGGGAAACATGCAGAGAAGTCCAAGATAGTGTTTTTTAGACTGGCTGCCACGAGCTGAATCGAATGCAGCCAAGAGCGAGCGTCTAGGACTTACGGTTCAGGAGTTATTCACAGAAACATGATCGAGCGTCTAGGATTTACTTGTCAATAACTCGCCTGGGAAACATCCAGAGAAGTCAAACACAGTGCTCCTATACTAATTGCCAGGCGCTGAGACGAATGCCGCCAAGATCGAGCGTCTAGGACTTACGGTTCAAGAATTAGCTTTAGAAACATTTGCCTTAGGAACATGCAGAGAAGTCCAAGATAGTGTTTTTTAGACTGGCTGCCACGAGCTGAATCGAATGCAGCCAAGAGCGAGCGTCTAGGACTTACGGTTCAGGAGTTATTCACAGAAACATGGTTCTGAACATGCTGCCAATTTCTCGCCTGGGAAACATGCAGAGAAGTCCAAGATAGTGTTTTTTAGACTGGCTGCCACGAGCTGAATCGAATGCAGCCAAGAGCGAGCGTCTAGGACTTACGGTTCAGGAGTTATTCACAGAAACATGGTTCTTTTACTGCCAGCCGCGAAAGCGAAAATAACCAAGATCGAGCGTCTAGGATTTACTTGTCAATAACTCGCCTGGGAAACATCCAGAGAAGTCAAACACAGTGCTCCTATACTAATTGCCAGGCGCTGAGACGAATGCCGCCAAGATCGAGCGTCTAGGACTTACGGTTCAGGAGTTATTCACAGAAACATGGTTCTGAACATGCTGCCAATTTCTCGCCTGGGAAACATGCAGAGAAGTCCAAGATAGTGTTTTTTAGACTGGCTGCCACGAGCTGAATCGAATGCAGCCAAGAGCGAGCGTCTAGGACTTACGGTTCAGGAGTTATTCACAGAAACATGGTTCTTTTACTGCCAGCCGCGAAAGCGAAAATAACCAAGATCGAGCGTCTAGGATTTACTTGTCAATAACTCGCCTGGGAAACATCCAGAGAAGTCAAACACAGTGCTCCTATACTAATTGCCAGGCGCTGAGACGAATGCCGCCAAGATCGAGCGTCTAGGACTTACGGTTCAGGAGTTATTCACAGAAACATGGTTCTGAACATGCTGCCAATTGCTCGCCTGGGAAACATGCAGAGAAGTCCAAGATAGTGTTTTTTAGACTGGCTGCCACGAGCTGAATCGAATGCAGCCAAGAGCGAGCGTCTAGGACTTACGGTTCAGGAGTTATTCACAGAAACATGGTTCTTTTACTGCCAGCCGCGAAAGCGAAAATAACCAAGATCGAGCGTCTAGGATTTACTTGTCAATAACTCGCCTGGGAAACATCCAGAGAAGTCAAACACAGTGCTCCTATACTAATTGCCAGGCGCTGAGACGAATGCCGCCAAGATCGAGCGTCTAGGACTTACGGTTCAAGAATTAGCTTTAGAAACATTTGCCTTAGGAACATGCAGAGAAGTCCAAGATAGTGTTTTTTAGACTGGCTGCCACGAGCTGAATCGAATGCAGCCAAGAGCGAGCGTCTAGGACTTACGGTTCAGGAGTTATTCACAGAAACATGGTTCTGAACATGCTGCCAATTGCTCGCCTGGGAAACATGCAGAGAAGTCCAAGATAGTGTTTTTTAGACTGGCTGCCACGAGCTGAATCGAATGCAGCCAAGAGCGAGCGTCTAGGACTTACGGTTCAGGAGTTATTCACAGAAACATGGTTCTGAACATGCTGCCAATTTCTCGCCTGGGAAACATGCAGAGAAGTCCAAGATAGTGTTTTTTAGACTGGCTGCCACGAGCTGAATCGAATGCAGCCAAGAGCGAGCGTCTAGGACTTACGGTTCAGGAGTTATTCACAGAAACATGGTTCTTTTACTGCCAGCCGCGAAAGCGAAAATAACCAAGATCGAGCGTCTAGGATTTACTTGTCAATAACTCGCCTGGGAAACATCCAGAGAAGTCAAACACAGTGCTCCTATACTAATTGCCAGGCGCTGAGACGAATGCCGCCAAGATCGAGCGTCTAGGACTTACGGTTCAGGAGTTATTCACAGAAACATGGTTCTGAACATGCTGCCAATTTCTCGCCTGGGAAACATGCAGAGAAGTCCAAGATAGTGTTTTTTAGACTGGCTGCCACGAGCTGAATCGAATGCAGCCAAGAGCGAGCGTCTAGGACTTACGGTTCAGGAGTTATTCACAGAAACATGATCGAGCGTCTAGGATTTACTTGTCAATAACTCGCCTGGGAAACATCCAGAGAAGTCAAACACAGTGCTCCTATACTAATTGCCAGGCGCTGAGACGAATGCCGCCAAGATCGAGCGTCTAGGACTTACGGTTCAAGAATTAGCTTTAGAAACATTTGCCTTAGGAACATGCAGAGAAGTCCAAGATAGTGTTTTTTAGACTGGCTGCCACGAGCTGAATCGAATGCAGCCAAGAGCGAGCGTCTAGGACTTACGGTTCAGGAGTTATTCACAGAAACATGGTTCTGAACATGCTGCCAATTTCTCGCCTGGGAAACATGCAGAGAAGTCCAAGATAGTGTTTTTTAGACTGGCTGCCACGAGCTGAATCGAATGCAGCCAAGAGCGAGCGTCTAGGACTTACGGTTCAGGAGTTATTCACAGAAACATGATCGAGCGTCTAGGATTTACTTGTCAATAACTCGCCTGGGAAACATCCAGAGAAGTCAAACACAGTGCTCCTATACTAATTGCCAGGCGCTGAGACGAATGCCGCCAAGATCGAGCGTCTAGGACTTACGGTTCAAGAATTAGCTTTAGAAACATTTGCCTTAGGAACATGCAGAGAAGTCCAAGATAGTGTTTTTTAGACTGGCTGCCACGAGCTGAATCGAATGCAGCCAAGAGCGAGCGTCTAGGACTTACGGTTCAGGAGTTATTCACAGAAACATGGTTCTGAACATGCTGCCAATTTCTCGCCTGGGAAACATGCAGAGAAGTCCAAGATAGTGTTTTTTAGACTGGCTGCCACGAGCTGAATCGAATGCAGCCAAGAGCGAGCGTCTAGGACTTACGGTTCAGGAGTTATTCACAGAAACATGGTTCTTTTACTGCCAGCCGCGAAAGCGAAAATAACCAAGATCGAGCGTCTAGGATTTACTTGTCAATAACTCGCCTGGGAAACATCCAGAGAAGTCAAACACAGTGCTCCTATACTAATTGCCAGGCGCTGAGACGAATGCCGCCAAGATCGAGCGTCTAGGACTTACGGTTCAGGAGTTATTCACAGAAACATGGTTCTGAACATGCTGCCAATTTCTCGCCTGGGAAACATGCAGAGAAGTCCAAGATAGTGTTTTTTTAGACTGGCTGCCACGAGCTGAATCGAATGCAGCCAAGAGCGAGCGTCTAGGACTTACGGTTCAGGAGTTATTCACAGAAACATGGTTCTTTTACTGCCAGCCGCGAAAGCGAAAATAACCAAGATCGAGCGTCTAGGATTTACTTGTCAATAACTCGCCTGGGAAACATCCAGAGAAGTCAAACACAGTGCTCCTATACTAATTGCCAGGCGCTGAGACGAATGCCGCCAAGATCGAGCGTCTAGGACTTACGGTTCAGGAGTTATTCACAGAAACATGGTTCTGAACATGCTGCCAATTGCTCGCCTGGGAAACATGCAGAGAAGTCCAAGATAGTGTTTTTTAGACTGGCTGCCACGAGCTGAATCGAATGCAGCCAAGAGCGAGCGTCTAGGACTTACGGTTCAGGAGTTATTCACAGAAACATGGTTCTTTTACTGCCAGCCGCGAAAGCGAAAATAACCAAGATCGAGCGTCTAGGATTTACTTGTCAATAACTCGCCTGGGAAACATCCAGAGAAGTCAAACACAGTGCTCCTATACTAATTGCCAGGCGCTGAGACGAATGCCGCCAAGATCGAGCGTCTAGGACTTACGGTTCAAGAATTAGCTTTAGAAACATTTGCCTTAGGAACATGCAGAGAAGTCCAAGATAGTGTTTTTTAGACTGGCTGCCACGAGCTGAATCGAATGCAGCCAAGAGCGAGCGTCTGTGACTTACGGTTCAGGAGTTATTCACAGAAACATGGTTCTGAACATGCTGCCAATTGCTCGTCTGGGAAACATGCAGAGAAGTCCAAGATAGTGTTTTTTTAGACTGGCTGCCACGAGCTGAATCGAATGCAGCCAAGAGCGAGCGTCTAGGACTTACGGTTCAGGAGTTATTCACAGAAACATGGTTCTGAACATGCTGCCAATTTCTCGCCTGGGAAACATGCAGAGAAGTCCAAGATAGTGTTTTTTAGACTGGCTGCCACGAGCTGAATCGAATGCAGCCAAGAGCGAGCGTCTAGGACTTACGGTTCAGGAGTTATTCACAGAAACATGGTTCTTTTACTGCCAGCCGCGAAAGCGAAAATAACCAAGATCGAGCGTCTAGGATTTACTTGTCAATAACTCGCCTGGGAAACATCCAGAGAAGTCAAACACAGTGCTCCTATACTAATTGCCAGGCGCTGAGACGAATGCCGCCAAGATCGAGCGTCTAGGACTTACGGTTCAGGAGTTATTCACAGAAACATGGTTCTGAACATGCTGCCAATTTCTCGCCTGGGAAACATGCAGAGAAGTCCAAGATAGTGTTTTTTAGACTGGCTGCCACGAGCTGAATCGAATGCAGCCAAGAGCGAGCGTCTAGGACTTACGGTTCAGGAGTTATTCACAGAAACATGGTTCTGAACATGCTGCCAATTTCTCGTCTGGGAAACATGCAGAGAAGTCCAAGATAGTGTTTTTTAGACTGGCTGCCACGAGCTGAATCGAATGCAGCCAAGAGCGAGCGTCTAGGACTTACGGTTCAGGAGTTATTCACAGAAACATGGTTCTGAACATGCTGCCAATTTCTCGCCTGGGAAACATGCAGAGAAGTCCAAGATAGTGTTTTTTAGACTGGCTGCCACGAGCTGAATCGAATGCAGCCAAGAGCGAGAGTCTAGGACTTACGGTTCAGGAGTTATTCACAGAAACATGGTTCTGAACATGCTGCCAATTTCTCGCCTGGGAAACATGCAGAGAAGTCCAAGATAGTGTTTTTTTAGACTGGCTGCCACGAGCTGAATCGAATGCAGCCAAGAGCGAGCGTCTAGGACTTACGGTTCAGGAGTTATTCACAGAAACATGGTTCTGAACATGCTGCCAATTGCTCGCCTGGGAAACATGCAGAGAAGTCCAAGATAGTGTTTTTTAGACTGGCTGCCACGAGCTGAATCGAATGCAGCCAAGAGCGAGCGTCTAGGACTTACGGTTCAGGAGTTATTCACAGAAACATGGTTCTGAACATGCTGCCAATTGCTCGCCTGGGAAACATGCAGAGAAGTCCAAGATAGTGTTTTTTAGACTGGCTGCCACGAGCTGAATCGAATGCAGCCAAGAGCGAGCGTCTAGGACTTACGGTTCAGGAGTTATTCACAGAAACATGGTTCTTTTACTGCCAGCCGCGAAAGCGAAAATAACCAAGATCGAGCGTCTAGGATTTACTTGTCAATAACTCGCCTGGGAAACATCCAGAGAAGTCAAACACAGTGCTCCTATACTAATTGCCAGGCGCTGAGACGAATGCCGCCAAGATCGAGCGTCTAGGACTTACGGTTCAGGAGTTATTCACAGAAACATGGTTCTGAACATGCTGCCAATTTCTCGCCTGGGAAACATGCAGAGAAGTCCAAGATAGTGTTTTTTAGACTGGCTGCCACGAGCTGAATCGAATGCAGCCAAGAGCGAGCGTCTAGGACTTACGGTTCAGGAGTTATTCACAGAAACATGGTTTCTGAACATGCTGCCAATTGCTCGCCTGGGAAACATGCAGAGAAGTCCAAGATAGTGTTTTTTAGACTGGCTGCCACGAGCTGAATCGAATGCAGCCAAGAGCGAGCGTCTAGGACTTACGGTTCAGGAGTTATTCACAGAAACATGGTTCTTTTACTGCCAGCCGCGAAAGCGAAAATAACCAAGATCGAGCGTCTAGGATTTACTTGTCAATAACTCGCCTGGGAAACATCCAGAGAAGTCAAACACAGTGCTCCTATACTAATTGCCAGGCGCTGAGACGAATGCCGCCAAGATCGAGCGTCTAGGACTTACGGTTCAGGAGTTATTCACAGAAACATGGTTCTGAACATGCTGCCAATTTCTCGCCTGGGAAACATGCAGAGAAGTCCAAGATAGTGTTTTTTAGACTGGCTGCCACGAGCTGAATCGAATGCAGCCAAGAGCGAGCGTCTAGGACTTACGGTTCAGGAGTTATTCACAGAAACATGGTTCTGAACATGCTGCCAATTGCTCGCCTGGGAAACATGCAGAGAAGTCCAAGATAGTGTTTTTTAGACTGGCTGCCACGAGCTGAATCGAATGCAGCCAAGAGCGAGCGTCTAGGACTTACGGTTCAGGAGTTATTCACAGAAACATGGTTCTTTTACTGCCAGCCGCGAAAGCGAAAATAACCAAGATCGAGCGTCTAGGATTTACTTGTCAATAACTCGCCTGGGAAACATCCAGAGAAGTCAAACACAGTGCTCCTATACTAATTGCCAGGCGCTGAGACGAATGCCGCCAAGATCGAGCGTCTAGGACTTACGGTTCAAGAATTAGCTTTAGAAACATTTGCCTTAGGAACATGCAGAGAAGTCCAAGATAGTGTTTTTTAGACTGGCTGCCACGAGCTGAATCGAATGCAGCCAAGAGCGAGCGTCTAGGACTTACGGTTCAGGAGTTATTCACAGAAACATGGTTCTGAACATGCTGCCAATTGCTCGCCTGGGAAACATGCAGAGAAGTCCAAGATAGTGTTTTTTAGACTGGCTGCCACGAGCTGAATCGAATGCAGCCAAGAGCGAGCGTCTAGGACTTACGGTTCAGGAGTTATTCACAGAAACATGGTTCTGAACATGCTGCCAATTTCTCGCCTGGGAAACATGCAGAGAAGTCCAAGATAGTGTTTTTTAGACTGGCTGCCACGAGCTGAATCGAATGCAGCCAAGAGCGAGCGTCTAGGACTTACGGTTCAGGAGTTATTCACAGAAACATGTTTCTTTTACTGCCAGCCGCGAAAGCGAAAATAACCAAGATCGAGCGTCTAGGATTTACTTGTCAATAACTCGCCTGGGAAACATCCAGAGAAGTCAAACACAGTGCTCCTATACTAATTGCCAGGCGCTGAGACGAATGCCGCCAAGATCGAGCGTCTAGGACTTACGGTTCAGGAGTTATTCACAGAAACATGGTTCTGAACATGCTGCCAATTTCTCGCCTGGGAAACATGCAGAGAAGTCCAAGATAGTGTTTTTTAGACTGGCTGCCACGAGCTGAATCGAATGCAGCCAAGAGCGAGCGTCTAGGACTTACGGTTCAGGAGTTATTCACAGAAACATGGTTCTGAACATGCTGCCAATTGCTCGCCTGGGAAACATGCAGAGAAGTCCAAGATAGTGTTTTTTAGACTGGCTGCCACGAGCTGAATCGAATGCAGCCAAGAGCGAGCGTCTAGGACTTACGGTTCAGGAGTTATTCACAGAAACATGGTTCTGAACATGCTGCCAATTTCTCGCCTGGGAAACATGCAGAGAAGTCCAAGATAGTGTTTTTTAGACTGGCTGCCACGAGCTGAATCGAATGCAGCCAAGAGCGAGCGTCTAGGACTTACGGTTCAGGAGTTATTCACAGAAACATGGTTCTGAACATGCTGCCAATTTCTCGCCTGGGAAACATGCAGAGAAGTCCAAGATAGTGTTTTTTAGACTGGCTGCCACGAGCTGAATCGAATGCAGCCAAGAGCGAGCGTCTAGGACTTACGGTTCAGGAGTTATTCACAGAAACATGGTTCTGAACATGCTGCCAATTTCTCGCCTGGGAAACATGCAGAGAAGTCCAAGATAGTGTTTTTTAGACTGGCTGCCACGAGCTGAATCGAATGCAGCCAAGAGCGAGCGTCTAGGACTTACGGTTCAGGAGTTATTCACAGAAACATGGTTCTGAACATGCTGCCAATTGCTCGCCTGGGAAACATGCAGAGAAGTCCAAGATAGTGTTTTTTAGACTGGCTGCCACGAGCTGAATCGAATGCAGCCAAGAGCGAGCGTCTAGGACTTACGGTTCAGGAGTTATTCACAGAAACATGGTTCTTTTACTGCCAGCCGCGAAAGCGAAAATAACCAAGATCGAGCGTCTAGGATTTACTTGTCAATAACTCGCCTGGGAAACATCCAGAGAAGTCAAACACAGTGCTCCTATACTAATTGCCAGGCGCTGAGACGAATGCCGCCAAGATCGAGCGTCTAGGACTTACGGTTCAGGAGTTATTCACAGAAACATGGTTCTGAACATGCTGCCAATTTCTCGCCTGGGAAACATGCAGAGAAGTCCAAGATAGTGTTTTTTAGACTGGCTGCCACGAGCTGAATCGAATGCAGCCAAGAGCGAGCGTCTAGGACTTACGGTTCAGGAGTTATTCACAGAAACATGGTTCTGAACATGCTGCCAATTGCTCGCCTGGGAAACATGCAGAGAAGTCCAAGATAGTGTTTTTTAGACTGGCTGCCACGAGCTGAATCGAATGCAGCCAAGAGCGAGCGTCTAGGACTTACGGTTCAGGAGTTATTCACAGAAACATGGTTCTGAACATGCTGCCAATTTCTCGCCTGGGAAACATGCAGAGAAGTCCAAGATAGTGTTTTTTAGACTGGCTGCCACGAGCTGAATCGAATGCAGCCAAGAGCGAGCGTCTAGGACTTACGGTTCAGGAGTTATTCACAGAAACATGGTTCTGAACATGCTGCCAATTTCTCGCCTGGGAAACATGCAGAGAAGTCCAAGATAGTGTTTTTTAGACTGGCTGCCACGAGCTGAATCGAATGCAGCCAAGAGCGAGCGTCTAGGACTTACGGTTCAGGAGTTATTCACAGAAACATGGTTCTGAACATGCTGCAATTGCTCGCCTGGGAAACATGCAGAGAAGTCCAAGATAGTGTTTTTTAGACTGGCTGCCACGAGCTGAATCGAATGCAGCCAAGAGCGAGCGTCTAGGACTTACGGTTCAGGAGTTATTCACAGAAACATGGTTCTGAACATGCTGCCAATTTCTCGCCTGGGAAACATGCAGAGAAGTCCAAGATAGTGTTTTTTAGACTGGCTGCCACGAGCTGAATCGAATGCAGCCAAGAGCGAGCGTCTAGGACTTACGGTTCAGGAGTTATTCACAGAAACATGGTTCTGAACATGCTGCCAATTTCTCGCCTGGGAAACATGCAGAGAAGTCCAAGATAGTGTTTTTTAGACTGGCTGCCACGAGCTGAATCGAATGCAGCCAAGAGCGAGCGTCTAGGACTTACGGTTCAGGAGTTATTCACAGAAACATGGTTCTGAACATGCTGCCAATTTCTCGCCTGGGAAACATGCAGAGAAGTCCAAGATAGTGTTTTTTAGACTGGCTGCCACGAGCTGAATCGAATGCAGCCAAGAGCGAGCGTCTAGGACTTACGGTTCAGGAGTTATTCACAGAAACATGGTTCTTTTACTGCCAGCCGCGAAAGCGAAAATAACCAAGATCGAGCGTCTAGGATTTACTTGTCAATAACTCGCCTGGAAACATCCAGAGAAGTCAAACACAGTGCTCCTATACTAATTGCCAGGCGCTGAGACGAATGCCGCCAAGATCGAGCGTCTAGGACTTACGGTTCAGGAGTTATTCACAGAAACATGGTTCTGAACATGCTGCCAATTTCTCGCCTGGGAAACATGCAGAGAAGTCCAAGATAGTGTTTTTTAGACTGGCTGCCACGAGCTGAATCGAATGCAGCCAAGAGCGAGCGTCTAGGACTTACGGTTCAGGAGTTATTCACAGAAACATGGTTCTGAACATGCTGCCAATTGCTCGCCTGGGAAACATGCAGAGAAGTCCAAGATAGTGTTTTTTAGACTGGCTGCCACGAGCTGAATCGAATGCAGCCAAGAGCGAGCGTCTAGGACTTACGGTTCAGGAGTTATTCACAGAAACATGGTTCTGAACATGCTGCCAATTTCTCGCCTGGGAAACATGCAGAGAAGTCCAAGATAGTGTTTTTTAGACTGGCTGCCACGAGCTGAATCGAATGCAGCCAAGAGCGAGCGTCTAGGACTTACGGTTCAGGAGTTATTCACAGAAACATGGTTCTGAACATGCTGCCAATTTCTCGCCTGGGAAACATGCAGAGAAGTCCAAGATAGTGTTTTTTAGACTGGCTGCCACGAGCTGAATCGAATGCAGCCAAGAGCGAGCGTCTAGGACTTACGGTTCAGGAGTTATTCACAGAAACATGGTTCTGAACATGCTGCCAATTGCTCGCCTGGGAAACATGCAGAGAAGTCCAAGATAGTGTTTTTTAGACTGGCTGCCACGAGCTGAATCGAATGCAGCCAAGAGCGAGCGTCTAGGACTTACGGTTCAGGAGTTATTCACAGAAACATGGTTCTTTTACTGCCAGCCGCGAAAGCGAAAATAACCAAGATCGAGCGTCTAGGATTTACTTGTCAATAACTCGCCTGGGAAACATCCAGAGAAGTCAAACACAGTGCTCCTATACTAATTGCCAGGCGCTGAGACGAATGCCGCCAAGATCGAGCGTCTAGGACTTACGGTTCAGGAGTTATTCACAGAAACATGGTTCTGAACATGCTGCCAATTTCTCGCCTGGGAAACATGCAGAGAAGTCCAAGATAGTGTTTTTTAGACTGGCTGCCACGAGCTGAATCGAATGCAGCCAAGAGCGAGCGTCTAGGACTTACGGTTCAGGAGTTATTCACAGAAACATGGTTCTGAACATGCTGCCAATTGCTCGCCTGGGAAACATGCAGAGAAGTCCAAGATAGTGTTTTTTAGACTGGCTGCCACGAGCTGAATCGAATGCAGCCAAGAGCGAGCGTCTAGGACTTACGGTTCAGGAGTTATTCACAGAAACATGGTTCTGAACATGCTGCCAATTTCTCGCCTGGGAAACATGCAGAGAAGTCCAAGATAGTGTTTTTTAGACTGGCTGCCACGAGCTGAATCGAATGCAGCCAAGAGCGAGCGTCTAGGACTTACGTTCAGGAGTTATTCACAGAAACATGGTTCTGAACATGCTGCCAATTTCTCGCCTGGGAAACATGCAGAGAAGTCCAAGATAGTGTTTTTTAGACTGGCTGCCACGAGCTGAATCGAATGCAGCCAAGAGCGAGCGTCTAGGACTTACGGTTCAGGAGTTATTCACAGAAACATGATCGAGCGTCTAGGATTTACTTGTCAATAACTCGCCTGGGAAACATCCAGAGAAGTCAAACACAGTGCTCCTATACTAATTGCCAGGCGCTGAGACGAATGCCGCCAAGATCGAGCGTCTAGGACTTACGGTTCAAGAATTAGCTTTAGAAACATTTGCCTTAGGAACATGCAGAGAAGTCCAAGATAGTGTTTTTTAGACTGGCTGCCACGAGCTGAATCGAATGCAGCCAAGAGCGAGCGTCTAGGACTTACGGTTCAGGAGTTATTCACAGAAACATGGTTCTGAACATGCTGCCAATTTCTCGCCTGGGAAACATGCAGAGAAGTCCAAGATAGTGTTTTTTAGACTGGCTGCCACGAGCTGAATCGAATGCAGCCAAGAGCGAGCGTCTAGGACTTACGGTTCAGGAGTTATTCACAGAAACATGGTTCTTTTACTGCCAGCCGCGAAAGCGAAAATAACCAAGATCGAGCGTCTAGGATTTACTTGTCAATAACTCGCCTGGGAAACATCCAGAGAAGTCAAACACAGTGCTCCTATACTAATTGCCAGGCGCTGAGACGAATGCCGCCAAGATCGAGCGTCTAGGACTTACGGTTCAGGAGTTATTCACAGAAACATGGTTCTGAACATGCTGCCAATTTCTCGCCTGGGAAACATGCAGAGAAGTCCAAGATAGTGTTTTTTAGACTGGCTGCCACGAGCTGAATCGAATGCAGCCAAGAGCGAGCGTCTAGGACTTACGGTTCAGGAGTTATTCACAGAAACATGGTTCTTTTACTGCCAGCCGCGAAAGCGAAAATAACCAAGATCGAGCGTCTAGGATTTACTTGTCAATAACTCGCCTGGGAAACATCCAGAGAAGTCAAACACAGTGCTCCTATACTAATTGCCAGGCGCTGAGACGAATGCCGCCAAGATCGAGCGTCTAGGACTTACGGTTCAGGAGTTATTCACAGAAACATGGTTCTGAACATGCTGCCAATTTCTCGCCTGGGAAACATGCAGAGAAGTCCAAGATAGTGTTTTTTAGACTGGCTGCCACGAGCTGAATCGAATGCAGCCAAGAGCGAGCGTCTAGGACTTACGGTTCAGGAGTTATTCACAGAAACATGGTTCTGAACATGCTGCCAATTTCTCGCCTGGGAAACATGCAGAGAAGTCCAAGATAGTGTTTTTTAGACTGGCTGCCACGAGCTGAATCGAATGCAGCCAAGAGCGAGCGTCTAGGACTTACGGTTCAGGAGTTATTCACAGAAACATGGTTCTGAACATGCTGCCAATTTCTCGCCTGGGAAACATGCAGAGAAGTCCAAGATAGTGTTTTTTAGACTGGCTGCCACGAGCTGAATCGAATGCAGCCAAGAGCGAGCGTCTAGGACTTACGGTTCAGGAGTTATTCACAGAAACATGGTTCTTTTACTGCCAGCCGCGAAAGCGAAAATAACCAAGATCGAGCGTCTAGGATTTACTTGTCAATAACTCGCCTGGGAAACATCCAGAGAAGTCAAACACAGTGCTCCTATACTAATTGCCAGGCGCTGAGACGAATGCCGCCAAGATCGAGCGTCTAGGACTTACGGTTCAGGAGTTATTCACAGAAACATGGTTCTGAACATGCTGCCAATTTCTCGCCTGGGAAACATGCAGAGAAGTCCAAGATAGTGTTTTTTAGACTGGCTGCCACGAGCTGAATCGAATGCAGCCAAGAGCGAGCGTCTAGGACTTACGGTTCAGGAGTTATTCACAGAAACATGGTTCTGAACATGCTGCCAATTGCTCGCCTGGGAAACATGCAGAGAAGTCCAAGATAGTGTTTTTTAGACTGGCTGCCACGAGCTGAATCGAATGCAGCCAAGAGCGAGCGTCTAGGACTTACGGTTCAGGAGTTATTCACAGAAACATGGTTCTGAACATGCTGCCAATTTCTCGCCTGGGAAACATGCAGAGAAGTCCAAGATAGTGTTTTTTAGACTGGCTGCCACGAGCTGAATCGAATGCAGCCAAGAGCGAGCGTCTAGGACTTACGGTTCAGGAGTTATTCACAGAAACATGGTTCTGAACATGCTGCCAATTTCTCGCCTGGGAAACATGCAGAGAAGTCCAAGATAGTGTTTTTTAGACTGGCTGCCACGAGCTGAATCGAATGCAGCCAAGAGCGAGCGTCTAGGACTTACGGTTCAGGAGTTATTCACAGAAACATGGTTCTTTTACTGCCAGCCGCGAAAGCGAAAATAACCAAGATCGAGCGTCTAGGATTTACTTGTCAATAACTCGCCTGGGAAACATCCAGAGAAGTCAAACACAGTGCTCCTATACTAATTGCCAGGCGCTGAGACGAATGCCGCCAAGATCGAGCGTCTAGGACTTACGGTTCAGGAGTTATTCACAGAAACATGGTTCTGAACATGCTGCCAATTTCTCGCCTGGGAAACATGCAGAGAAGTCCAAGATAGTGTTTTTTAGACTGGCTGCCACGAGCTGAATCGAATGCAGCCAAGAGCGAGCGTCTAGGACTTACGGTTCAGGAGTTATTCACAGAAACATGGTTCTTTTACTGCCAGCCGCGAAAGCGAAAATAACCAAGATCGAGCGTCTAGGATTTACTTGTCAATAACTCGCCTGGGAAACATCCAGAGAAGTCAAACACAGTGCTCCTATACTAATTGCCAGGCGCTGAGACGAATGCCGCCAAGATCGAGCGTCTAGGACTTACGGTTCAGGAGTTATTCACAGAAACATGGTTCTGAACATGCTGCCAATTTCTCGCCTGGGAAACATGCAGAGAAGTCCAAGATAGTGTTTTTTAGACTGGCTGCCACGAGCTGAATCGAATGCAGCCAAGAGCGAGCGTCTAGGACTTACGGTTCAGGAGTTATTCACAGAAACATGGTTCTGAACATGCTGCCAATTGCTCGCCTGGGAAACATGCAGAGAAGTCCAAGATAGTGTTTTTTAGACTGGCTGCCACGAGCTGAATCGAATGCAGCCAAGAGCGAGCGTCTAGGACTTACGGTTCAGGAGTTATTCACAGAAACATGGTTCTGAACATGCTGCCAATTTCTCGCCTGGGAAACATGCAGAGAAGTCCAAGATAGTGTTTTTTAGACTGGCTGCCACGAGCTGAATCGAATGCAGCCAAGAGCGAGCGTCTAGGACTTACGGTTCAGGAGTTATTCACAGAAACATGGTTCTTTTACTGCCAGCCGCGAAAGCGAAAATAACCAAGATCGAGCGTCTAGGATTTACTTGTCAATAACTCGCCTGGGAAACATCCAGAGAAGTCAAACACAGTGCTCCTATACTAATTGCCAGGCGCTGAGACGAATGCCGCCAAGATCGAGCGTCTAGGACTTACGGTTCAAGAATTAGCTTTAGAAACATTTGCCTTAGGAACATGCAGAGAAGTCCAAGATAGTGTTTTTTAGACTGGCTGCCACGAGCTGAATCGAATGCAGCCAAGAGCGAGCGTCTAGGACTTACGGTTCAGGAGTTATTCACAGAAACATGGTTCTGAACATGCTGCCAATTGCTCGCCTGGGAAACATGCAGAGAAGTCCAAGATAGTGTTTTTTAGACTGGCTGCCACGAGCTGAATCGAATGCAGCCAAGAGCGAGCGTCTAGGACTTACGGTTCAGGAGTTATTCACAGAAACATGGTTCTTTTACTGCCAGCCGCGAAAGCGAAAATAACCAAGATCGAGCGTCTAGGATTTACTTGTCAATAACTCGCCTGGGAAACATCCAGAGAAGTCAAACACAGTGCTCCTATACTAATTGCCAGGCGCTGAGACGAATGCCGCCAAGATCGAGCGTCTAGGACTTACGGTTCAAGAATTAGCTTTAGAAACATTTGCCTTAGGAACATGCAGAGAAGTCCAAGATAGTGTTTTTTAGACTGGCTGCCACGAGCTGAATCGAATGCAGCCAAGAGCGAGCGTCTAGGACTTACGGTTCAGGAGTTATTCACAGAAACATGGTTCTGAACATGCTGCCAATTTCTCGCCTGGGAAACATGCAGAGAAGTCCAAGATAGTGTTTTTTAGACTGGCTGCCACGAGCTGAATCGAATGCAGCCAAGAGCGAGCGTCTAGGACTTACGGTTCAGGAGTTATTCACAGAAACATGGTTCTTT